>NC_138982.1:141911927-142442065 GCF_964341445.2 Mesoplodon mirus | reverse complement strand
GGCTGAGAGCCTTTGTAAATCATCCATGGAGTCTCCCCAGGGAGAGGGTCTGCTCTTCACATGCCACACAGGGCACAGCCGCCCACCCCCAAGGCCAGCCTCAAGCCCAAACAGCTGTGGCCAAGGCGGTGAGTCACAGAATACAAAGCATGACCCTTCGGAAGGAAAACCTTGGGGGCAGGGTCATGGCATCTTTCTGAACTTCTCAGACAGGGGTGGAGGGGCTACAGTCCCTACCGTGTAGTCTGACCATTGAAGTCAGCTCCCTTTTCCCTCCTCAGGGGCCATTTCTCTCTCTGTCCTGTGCAGGTTTTAATATCACCCCTCCTTTCTCTGCCAACATAGGCTCTGGGTCTCACCCTCAAATAAGCCTTGAGAACCCAGTGCTTTTGTTCCACATGGAAACCGGCAGAGAGTCACATGCTTTAGGGGACAGGAGAGCTTCCTTGAGTGGAGATAGCGTGGGGAGATAGGTACAGCCCAGCATCTAGGAGCCTGGCCTCAGGAAAAAGATCAACCAGGAACGGGTCGACAGGTGTGTGCTTGGGTGATTTATTCAACTGCTCTGAGGATATTTCTAAAATAGAGACAAGAATGCGCACAATGATAGAAAAAATAATACCAGTGGCTCCCAACACTGTCAAGTCCAACTTCCCTTTTGATAACAAACATGTTGTATAAACTCTTCACTTCCTGAAGTGAAATTTATAAGTAATGTTACCTACCTACCCACACACCTGGTCTGCATTCCTAGTGATTCAATGCAGAGGGCAAACCTCCAGCCTCTTGTGCCTGAGCATATATGTAGTGAAATACCGATTTTATTAAAAACTGATTTTCGTTAATCCTGTCTTTAGATTATTATTAATTCAATATATTGAGTTTTTAATAGCTTTATTCAGGTTTGATTTACATATCATAAAATTCACCCATTTTACATGTACAGTTCAATGTTTAGTATATTTATAGAGTTGTGAAACCTCCACCAAAATCTAATTTTAAAACATTTCCATTAACCCAAAAAGAAGTCCCATGTCCATTAGCAGTCATTCCACATTTCTACCCCAACTTTAGGCAACCACTAATCTACTTTCTTACAGAATTGCCTTTTTTGGACATTTCATGTGAATGGAGTCATATAGTATTTGTGGTCTTTTATGTGTTGTTTTTCACTTATCAAAATGCTTTTGAGGTTGTATCAATACTTTTGTTCCTTTTTATTGTTAAATAATATTCCCCCGTGTGCATATATCACATTTTGTTTAACCATTCATGAATTATAAATGGTGATGCTACTAATACTTGGATACAAGTCTTTTACAGATGTTTAAACATTCCATGGGTAGGGAAGTGATATTATTTATTATTTTCAGGAGGGCCATTGGTGTCTTGAAAAGGGTGGAAGGCTCTGAGTGAAGTTCTGAGCTAAGAAAACATACAAGCACAACCTTCCTCTAGTTGACAGACTAGTCATATTCTTTTTTTTTTTTTTTGCGGTACGCGGGCCTCTCACTGTTGTGGCCTCTCCCGTTGCAGAGCACAGGCTCCAGATGCGCAGGCTCAGTGGCCATGGCTCACGGGCCCAGCCGCTCCGTGGCATGTGGGATCTTCCCGGACCGGGGCACAAACCCACATCCCCTGCATCGGCAGGCAGACTCTCAACCACTGCGCCACCAGGGAAGCCCCAGACTAGTCATATTCTTCAAAAAATTCAGTAGGCATTAGGACTGGGTGAAAAATACTCATATTTGTAAGCTAAGAAGAATTAGACTCTAGGTTCTGATAATGGCAAACAAGTTTATCACCTATGTGAGCAAACAAAAGGCTTGTGAGACTTGAAGAGATTATTCATCACATGGGATTGGCCTGCACATTTAGGACATCAAGAATCCCCGCTTCTCTCCCACCTCTGCAACCCCGCAGGGCTCCAATCATAGTGGAAACACACAGTCCCCATAGGTTTTCAGAATGGCCCGAGGATGGAACCTCCCCACTGAAACTGTGCAGACAGAACCCGCACGATTGGACATGCATTGACCGTTGATACGTGCCCATGACCAGCAGGCTCCCTCCGTGTGGTCTAGACAGCAGTCCCGGAAGCACGGGCAGGCTTACAGAATGGGGCAGAGTGGCTCAGAGTGCCCTGTTCTGTCGGAGGCGGGGCTGGTGTGATGCTGGGGAGGTACTCGGTGCCATCCCCAAGCATGTGCCCAAAAACAGGACGAAGGAAAGCCGGCAACACTGATGGAGAGGTAGCAGGAGGAAGATGGTGGTGGGAGATGAACTGAATAGGTAAAGCAGCTCTGCCTGTTCACTCTAGCTTGTTTCCATGCAAAATCAGAACTGCTTCCCCAAATTTACTTCCTCAGCCTCCGTGAAGAACTTAGATGAGACAAACTAACCATTGTTTTCATTGCTGTTCCTCTTGGGGAAATTCATGCTTGATAATTTTTTTTTTTTTTCCTGCAGATGGTCTGTTTTTACCCTAAAGCCCTTTGTTTCCAGTAACTGTGTGCTTCCCTCTAATACAAGGTTTCAAGGGGGAAAATGGCCAAAAATACTTTACGGTGATTTGTTTTTTTTTCATATTTGGAAAGGCTGACCAAATACGTGTATTGTGGTCATTGTTCAATTTAAAAACAGGGCAGAGGGTAGTGTTGACGGACGGGAAGGCTGAGGCTCAGGGACTTCCGGGCCTCGTCTCAGGCAGCGACCCAGCCTCAACATTACAGCCTCAGCTTTTCCTTTTTCCTCCCGAATTCTCTATTAGGAGGCTAGTTTTGCTTTGGTTTTCCTGTTTTTATAGCTCTGCTTCTAAACATGCAACTGAAAACCGTGAGTTACTGAATCAGCTAGAGGTGTTCATTCACTAAGAAATTTTATAATGTGCATATTATATATTTTTTTCGAAATCAAGGCGATGCCATTGGTCTGGTAGAAGTTTGCCAATTTCTGGATTGGTCTTTCATTGCTTCTCTACCATGTGTGTGTAGATGGCATGGTTTCAGGTGATTAGCCATCCTGGTCACCCAGGGACAGAGGAGGTAATGAGGATGCTTGACTTTCAGCATAAAAACCTGGACAATCCTGGGCAAACCCAGAGGGTTAGCCACACTCTAAGTGGTCCCGGTTTGCAAGAATACCCTAGCTGTGTTGTCACTGGGAGATGCAACAGCCCTCCATGACAGTGGGCTCTCCCACTCTGTGTGAGCTTTGCTCAGGGAGAGGTCAGCCTGCCTCGCTGCCCATCAGCCAGTGCCTCCATCAGCCAGACACTGGACACGCTTTCTTGTAGCATCTCTCTCCTGTCCGTTGGTTTTCTGCATGTGGGCTGCAGACGTCCCAACGCTGTCACCTCCATAGTCATTTTTTTTAAGGCAGTAAAGAATGAGTTTCTGTGTGTATTACGGTGAGGGGATCATTTCCCTTGACCCTTTTCAGGCTGTCGAGGTGACCTCAGCAGCACCGGGTAGTAAAACATAAGGCTTCGGCCTCGCACACTCAGACACATAGTGGAGTGCCGGGTTTCAGATCTGTGTAATTTTGTGTAATTATATTCAATTACTCACTCAATCTCTGATGACTTTCTAATGAGCTGTTATTTTCAGAGGTAGTGGAAAAATCAGTTCAGGAAGAAATGATGTGAGGGAAATAAATAAGGAAGTGACTGGTGAAGAATTAGAGAAAACCCATTGCTCACCTTTCTTGGAGCAAGTGCTGTGTCTGGGGAGGGGGCACTACGGGACATTGGAGGACCTGGAAAAGAAAAAGATGATGTTACAGAAGTTGAACACACCCTTCATAAAGAGAGGCCAGCATATGGGGAAGGTCAGTCAAATGGACAGATGGCTAGGTTCGTTTAATCTTTGAAGAAGTCAGCAAAGTCTTTTCTTATGTAAAGACTTTATATTTTAGAGCAGTTCTAGGTTCACTCGAAATTGAGAAGAAGGTACAGAGAGTTTCCATATACCCTCTGCTCCCCACCCCCCCGCCACCATCAGCATCCCCACCAGAGTGGTGCATTCGCCACAGTCAGCACACCGACATCAGCTCATCGTCATCACCCAGAGTCCATAGTTTACACTGCGGTTCAGTCTTGGTGTTGTACATTCTGTGGGTTTGGAAAATGGTACAATAACAGGTTTCCACCATTATAGTATCATAAAGAGTAGTTTCAGTGCCCTAAAATCCTCTGTCTCCCCCCATTTCACCCCTCCCTTCCCTCACCCCCAACTGCTGGCAACCACTAATCTTTTTTACTGTCTCCATAATTCTGCCTTTTCCAGAATGTCATATAGTTGGAATCATACAGTGCATAGTCTTTTAAGATTGGTTTCTTTCATTTAATAATATGCATTTAAGTTTCATCTATGTCTTTTCAGGGCTTTATAGTTGTTTCCTTTTTATCACTAAATAATATTCCATTGCCCAGATGTACCACAGTTTATTTATCCCTTCTCCTGAAGGATATGTTGATGGCTTCCAAGTTTGGCAGTTATGATTGAAGTCACTTTTAAATAATGAAAAATATGTAAATTGAGCAGTTTAGAAAGTGAGATATTCTAGATGTTATTTTAAAATTTGAAATATACACAAAGCCTCCCGCCACCCCATCCAGGCTCCCTTAGTACTTTTGCTACCAGTTCTTTCAATCCTTGAAGCAATTTCAGTAACTGCCTGTACATGCCTTCTCATCTCCAAGAATGGAAACAACTACTTTGTCCATTTGCTTTTGTCATTATTATACTTCATGAAATAGTGTTATAGTGAGATCTGGGATTGAACTAAGATTTGAAAAAGAGAGAGGAAGAGAGAGAGAGACAGAGAAGAAAACCATCTCCCTGTGAAAAACCTTCACAAATCCCATATAAGTTGTAAAGCATTTGAAGAAAAGCCAGGGGAAATAGACGAAATGACTTGTCATTTCACCAAACAAAAGCTGAAGGGTGACCATATAAATGGTCAAATGGCAGCCCTGAAAGCAGTGATCTGTCACTGTGTAAACAGAGTGAGCTGAAAGACTTAAACAAAAACAGCGTGGTTTACGTTCTTCCTAAGAACTTCCTGCCTGTGAGAAAACGATGTAATGACACGTATTCAATATACGCACGTGAACACACTTTTTGTAGGTTATGCTTTCTAGGGATTTGTGTACCTCTGAAAAGAACTGTTCCATATGGGGTATGTTGCCACCAGGGGACTCTGGGTGCTGGCATATTTAGTCTGAATGACTGGGTTTCCATTGTTGGCTGGTGATCATCATCTTTTGCTCAGGTCATTAGACAGGCATGGAAATGAGAGTCACACCACCTAGGCTATAGCCCAGCTCCTTATCAATCCAAAATATGGATCCTGAGCTGTTGTACTATACTGTTCAATCTACTGCTGGCAGTTGGCCATTTCAGGTTTTTCTTTCTTTCCCAACAGTAGCATTTATCACTGTTTGTTAACCCATGACCCCTAGTGTAATCCCCACAAACAAGGAGGACTTAGTAGAATATTAACAATGGGTAGAAAACACCCACATCTTTACCTGGTTCAGTATGGGGTAGGTGTCAGCCTCAAGGTGCTTGTAGATGTTCACAGGAATGCAGGGTCATGGAATCTAGCCGGGAACTTCCAGATCATACTCTCCAATTCCCCACCCTGTGTAGGAGTTCCCTGAAGAGCCACTTTGCCTACCTGACTGCTTGTCTTCTGGTTCTGCTCTGGGGTTTTCTAGGCATCTCCTACTTCACAGGCAATTTATTCCATCAGTGGACACAAGATCCTTCCTTGTGTTGAGGCAATGTATGTGGACTCCCTGTGAATTCTGCCAGTTGATTTTGATATATTCTCATCTAACTGTTCTAAGAGCAATAGTGGATGAGAATTTGGCAAAAAGTGTTGCATTTAAAAATAAAGGAAAATTTTGAAAGCACAAAGAGAGCTTTATAGGGAGTCACAAAATGCTGAACTATCTTTGTGCTGTTCTATTTCAATAGACATAATAATAAGATGACTTTTGTATGACTTGTATGTCCTGAATCATTCATATTTTATGCTTGCAAATTTTTGTGTGTTGTGTGAATGAGACCATCAGGCCCCAGAACTACAACATGAACTTCTGATGAGTTCTGTTTCTACACCCCCATCGGTGGAATTTTCATCATTTTCTTTTATGTGCACTTCCTACTGTTACCCACAAAGAAAAAGGTATCAACTCACAATGCTGTCTATACTTTATATAATATATAAATGGAAAGAACAAGAACCAGAAATTTCAGGTGAATTCTTATATATACAGTTGACCCTTGAACAACACGGGTTTCAACTGTGTAGGTCCACTGATACACATATTTTTTTCAATAGTAAATACTACAGTGCTACACAATCCATGGGTGGTTGCACCTGTGGATGTGGAACCTCAGATCCAGAGGGCCAACCATAAGTTATAGTCGAATTTTGGACCACGCAGAGGGTCAGGGTCCCTAACCCTGCATTGTTCAAGGGTCAACTGTATATTTTTCTTATTCTCTTAACAATGAACTGATTTGTCAAGTGGGCCACAGGAGAAATAAAGGAAAAATAATAGTAACTAAAAGGAATATTTTAGTATGGTTTCCAAAAACTGTTATTTCAAGTGATTCTAATTTGTTTTGGTGTGTGAGGTAGATGATAAATACTTTTCTTTTCTTGACTATATACTGATTTTCAGAGACAAGGGTAACAGATTGTCAGTTGTTGCCTTTATTAAAAGAAAATGATGGATGGACTTAGAGATTATCATACTAAGTAAGTCAGACAGAGAAAGAAAAATGTTATATAATATCAGTTATATGTGGAATCTAAATATGATACAAATGAACGTATTTACAAAAGAGGAAAAAACTCACAGACATAGAAAACAAACATGGTTACCAAAGAGAAAGTAAGGTGGAGGGATAAATTAGGAGTTTGGGATTAGCAGATACACACGACTATATATAAAATAGATAAACAACAAGGATTTACTTTATAGCACAGGGAACTATATTCAGTACCTTGTAATAACTTATAATGGAAAAGAATCTGAAAAAGAATATATATGTATGTATATATAACTGAATCACTTTGCTGTACACCTGAAACTAACATAATATTGTAAATCAACTATAGTTCAATTAAAAAAAGAGAGAAAGAGAGAAAATGATACCAATTCTGATACTGATATTTGAGTTGGTTTAATTGACTGACAAAGAGAAGTAAAGAGAGTTTCTCCCTACAGCACCTGGTTTATAATTCCATTGGGAAAATACTCCCACAGAGAAAGGATGACAGTGGGAATCCTCAAAATTCGCCAGTGGGGCAATCAGAAACCAGGTCATTTTTTTTATTCAGTGCTGCAGAAATTCTGGAGAGGAAATTGGGGAACCCTGGGGAAACAGCTGAGCTCCACAGACCCCAGCTCAACCACCGAGCTGACAGTACTCAGTAGCAGAAATCACCAGGCTCACGTCTGCTCAGAGGACAGCCTGTATTAATTTCTTGATGTGGGTAAACCTCCCCAGCATCACTGGCAGGAATTGCCTTGCCAGGAAGTCATGGTCAGATAGGGCATTATTTCCCATTGGAAAGTAGGGGAAGCCAGGTGGAGGACATATCTGGAGAAGAACTTCCCTCACCTTGAGGTGACCTGGACTGCCTTGACCAGGGTTGGGGGTGGGTATGCTTCTCAAAGTGATAGTGCAGGGGGCACAGGTCTTAGCAAAATTCAGATTGAGCTTCTGACGTCCTTGAAACATTGATTCTTCAAAATGTTAATAATCATCCAGAGAGGTCTAAAAATGCAAAGCCTAGATCTGCTCTCCTCTCAACATGTGCCCGCGTGTGCACGCATGCACACACACACACACACACACACAATCAGAGAGTCTTAGAAAAGGACTAGGAATATGGAGTCAAGCTCCCCAGCTGAAACTTTGAAGCTCTCTGCCTTTCATCCTTTCTGATTTTTAGGACTTGGTTTCTTTTTTTCAGAGATTATTTCATTTTACTGACCATTTAAAAAATAAACACACTTGTATGTTTGTACACACATATATATTTATATCTTTTCAAAAAGATGTATAAATGTGATTTTTTGGTATATAAGCAGTGAGGTTGTAGGACTTTAAAAATACTATTTAAAGTAATCTGCAATGCATATGTTCAATTGGTTGTCATTATCATTTGAATAAATCTTTTCTTCTCACTCATTTTCTTCTGCCATGTAGTCATTGAAAGACCATAGGGTTTTTTTTTTTCTTTTTCTTGCTAATTGTTGGTTTTAAAATACCTTTTTCTATTAATAGGTTTTCTTCATTCCTATAAGAAAGGAAACACATGTAACATTTGTCTCAGTCTTCTTTTTTTTTCCTCCCCATCCCCCAACTGTAAAAGGCACTGACCAGGCATTCATCTTGGCCATCTCCAGGAAAGCATTGTCTTACTTGTTTAGTTATTTGTTTATAATTATGGTGAGTCTCAAATTCTAAACATCATTTTGGAGTCCAGATCTACTGAGGTTCTGTTTCACTTAGGAAGGGATGAATTCTCTCTTACGGGTTCACAAGACTGTGGATCCTGTGAGGTGCTTGAAATATGAGGACGTTTCTCTTAGCTTCTTTTTTTTTAATAAACTTATTTATTTATGTATTTTTGGCTGCGTTGGATCTTTGTTGCTGCTCATGGGCTTTCTCTAGTTGCGGTGAGCGGGGGCTACTCTTCGTTGTGGTGCACAGGCTTCTCATTGCGGTGGCTTCTCTTGTTGCAGAGCATGGACTCTAGGTGTGCAGGCTTCAGTAGTTGTGGCACGTGGGCTCAGTAGTTGTGGCATGCGAGCTCTAGAGCACAGGCTCAGTAGTTGTGGCACAAAGGCTTAGTTGCTCTGCAGCATGTGGGATCTTCCTGGACCAGGGCTCGAACCTGTGTCCCCTGCATTGGCAGGCAGATTCTTAACCACTGCACCCCCAGGGAAGCCCTCTCTTAGCTTCTTATTCTGCTTATAATCACTTGTTGTCAATTGTATTGTCCTCAACTGAGTTTATTCTCCAAATATTCCCAAATATTTTGATTTCTTTGCTTAATCGCATCTCTTACCTTTGTGTTTTAAGGTTTCTGCTTTAAACTTTAAGTTTCTTATAAGGTGGCCTTTAAAAACAAAAAAGTTTATTTATTGGAGTGACATAGACAGGCTTCCGGGGAAGAATATGGCTGCCCTTTAATCGGGCACTGTTTTATGTACATAAAGTGATTTCTACCTGCTTATCAGATCCATGTCTGGGCTCATAAATTCACTTATCCTGACATCCCTAGTGAAAGACATTTCTCTGTAAGGTGCCAGGAACAATCAAGGTTTACATTTCCAAAGGTGATAAAATAACCAGGCTGGTTTTTGAAAAGGAATGAAAACTTGGTAAAAATAGCATTGAAAGTATTCAGAGAGAGAAATTTAGAGAGAGAAAGAGGACGATCTCTTTAAAAATAAATGTAAAGAATTAAACTTCCAATATTTGTTTTTATTGATGCTTAAGCTACGAAGAGACCCATCAATGTTTCTGTCTTGCTATAAATGAGACACGTCTGGTGGGACCTGGATCACTTGGCAGTCAGTTTACCCACTAGTTTTTCTTTACTTGCAAGCACAAGCCCATCTCATGCTACAAAGTGACCCACTGGATAGGAGCCTGTACTTGATAAATACAATTAACTTAGATTATTTTAGCCATAACTGATAAAGGAATGATCGAGTGATGACATCTTTTTCTCAGTGATAGAAATACATGATGAACAGTTTCTGAGACTGAAGTAAAGGATGGGCATTCATTTACCTAATGATCCTTGGATACTAGTTATTTAGGTAGACTTGTATCATCTATACAAAGACACAAGGTCTTTTAAAAATATTGTCCTTGGGTAAAATATGTCCATGATCACACATGTGAAATGCATTCATAAATCAAAATACTGTCAAATCATGAAGCAGGTATACCTAATACTTACAATCAAACATTGTTGCACTCCTGAGATTATTATAATGTTATGTGTTATATGTCAATTATGCCCCAATAATATAGAGAGATATGTTATACTGTATATATATGTAAAGAGAGATACAGATATGGTATATATATCTCCTTGACATTGGTCTTGGTGATGATCTTTTTGGATCTGACACCATAAAAAGGCAACAAAAGCAAACAAAATGAAAACAAACAAAAAAACAAAATTAAAAAAAAAAAAAAACTCTGTTGATCCACTTTGGATCTTTCTGGCATCTCACTAGAACCAATGAGGTGTCTTCGTATATAATCTCATCTCCTGAATGTTATATCATCATTAAAATCAAGATATGTCTTTCCTTAAAGTGGTGATTCTATATAGTGATCTTGATTTGGAGGTGGAAAGAAGTTTAGAGCAAATTGAAGCAAATATTCTATATCACTTTTCATTTTATATATTCTATTTTTCTTACAGACAAGTGTTTCTTTAATATCTAACAATATTATACATTTGGTACCTCTCTCACCCAACTAATAAATTTTCTACTATTAGAGCAAAAGTTAGTTTAAAACCTGTCAGAGTGTCCTGCACTCACATTTGGAATAATTATTTTATATGAGAAAGTTAAATTAATGTCACCTTCCATAGCTAAATAGAATATTATTTGGATCAATGATCAAATTTTCATTCTGATTCTTATTTCGACACCATTAAAAAAGTACTACTGCAACTGAATCTTGATTTTAAGCAAATTTCAGAGCCAACTGAATTGTGTCTTCAATAACTCAGTACCATAGAGGTGATCTATGATCGGTTTCTGGTAGTGAGGAATGGTTGTTGCTCTTTGGGTTTTACCACTAAAACATTTCTATATACATCTATAAAATATCTGCTTGAGTACAGGTCTATGTGTCTTAAAGCTCAAGATCACATGCACTTTAAATCAAAACTACAATGAGATATCACCTCACACCAGTCAGAATGGCCACCATCAAAAAATCTATAAACAATCAGTGCTGGAGAGGGTGTGGAGAAAAGGGGAACCTTCCTACACTGTTGGTGGGAATGCAAATTGGTACAGCCGCTATGGAGAACAGTATGGAGGTTCCTTAAAAAACTAAAGATAGAGCTACCATGTGATCCAGCAATCCCACTCCTGGGTGTATACCTGGAGAAAAGCATGGTTCGAAAGGATACATGCACCCCAGTGTTTATTGCAGCACTCTTTACAACAGCCAGGACATGGAAGCAACCTAAATGTCCATCAACAAATGAATGGATAAAGAAGATGTGGTACCTATATACAGTGGAGTATTACTCAGCCATTAAAAAGAATGAAATAATGCCATTTGCAGCAACATGGATGGACCTGGAGATGATCATACTAAGTGAAGTAAGTCAGACAGAGAAAGACAGATATCACGTGATATCACTTATATGCAGAATCTAAAAAAAATGATACAAATGAACTTATTTACAAAACAGTAACCGACTCACAGACTTGGAGAATGCACTATGGTTACCGGGGGAGGGTAGGGAGGAGGGATAGATTGGGAGTTTGGGATTGACACGTACACACTGCTATATTGAAAATGGATAACCAACAAAGACCTACTGCCTAGCACAGGGAATGATGCTCAATATTCTGTAATAACCTAAATGGAAAAATAATTTGAAAAAGAACAGCTACATGTATATGTATAACTGAATCATTTTGCTCTACACCTGAAACTAACACAACATTGTTAATCAACTATGCTCCAATATAAAATAAAAATTTTTTAAAAATCACATGAACTTTTATCTTTCTTGGGTTCCCTAGGCTGAGGGAAAGCTACCTGGGTTTCAGCTTTGGCTTTCTCATGTAATCTCATGTAACGGCTGTACAAACCTGAGTTGGTCACTCATCCTCATCAGGTTAATCTAAGTGGGGATAGAGATGCCCGCATACTGAATTTTAAAATATACATATTAACAATTTAAAAATCATAAAGTGTTTTGGAATATAAAATACTTATCGTTTCATTCACTCACCCATTCTCTCACTCGTCGATTGATCGATTGATTGATTGATTCCATCATTTACCAACCGTTTATTGCATGCCTCCATGTGCTAGGATGTGGGCTTGGTGCTAGGTACTGAGAAATCATTGACATTGCCCTTGAGTTGATTACAGTGTAAACAGAGGAAACCAAAAAGTAAATACATGGTTCCAACACAATGTGTTAAGTGATCAATTCCAATACGATATGATAATGGTCACAAAAAGCTTTGAGATATCTATGAGAGCTGAGAGATTACACTTAGTATCCTACAGAAAGTTACCAAAACACATTTTATGTTTCACATAGAGTTTGGTCTGCCATCTTCCAAGTATACCTAAAACTAGGAAGAACTTCTGTAATTTTTAAAAACACAATTCAGTGGAATACTCTGAGGAGAGTATGTATCTCTGTATGTGAGTGGAGTATAATTTTCTGAGTGAAGGTCACTATTTGTCTTCTTTACTCGGTACCATATTCAGTACACAGTGCAATTCCAGTTACTACTGACCAGATTACTGTCAGAATTGACCTGATTTTCCCAGAATTGTCCACATGGTGAGAGACTTGAGGGGCTCTCAGGGGTTGGGTTCACACAGGAACATCATCCCCCAGGGAACTGACCAGAAGTCCCCACAGTTGGTGACAGACTCCAAGGTACATTAAAGCATCTGGTTTTCACTTTTATAAGAATGATAGCTACTCTTTCCCTTGGATCTTCTACCTAAATAAGACTTCACCACAAAATGGACCAGTTTTGCTCAGCTTGTAACTGTGTCCTAGAACTTTTAAACTTAGTCCAATGTAACCATTTGTAGTATCATAAAAAACAAGCAATCAGATGTTTAAAATTGAAAAATAAACTTGTACAAAATGACAAGCACCCTACTGAGGGATCTCAGGAGGGATTTGAGATGTTGTACTATACTGGGGACTTTTTTGGGACTTTTTTGGGACTTTTTTGGTCTCCTCCAGGCTTAGCTTTGCCTCTTGCTGTGGCCCAGACAAATCAGGTAACCTGTTG
The DNA here is from genome assembly GCF_964341445.2 of Mesoplodon mirus. Lineage (NCBI taxonomy): Eukaryota > Metazoa > Chordata > Mammalia > Artiodactyla > Ziphiidae > Mesoplodon > Mesoplodon mirus. Next base: position 142,428,996 of record NC_138982.1, on the reverse strand, counting down.
GGCCTCAGTTTTGTCAAATGTTAAACGAAGAAATTGAGCTAAGGGATCTCTTGGGAACCCTTCATTTCGAATAGTCTTGTTTCAGTGATACCAGGACTCTGCCTTAGAATGTTAAAAAAAATAATAATTCAGAAGAAAAAAATTACAGGTTGAACTGGATTTGAGAATTGAAACAGACATTGTTGGCAAGTGTTTGCAATATACTCTGGGGTGAAAACTGATTACTGTCTTGAGAATTAAGAATGAAAAGTGTTTCACTATCTTACCACAGTACTTGGTTGGAAGAGGAAGGATTGGTTAGAGAAGAGTTGAATATGGATTTGGCTTAATACTATAAAAAAAAATCTGTCTGCAAAGAGTTAGGAAAAAATGTGAATTTTCCTAGGTTTCATGTTACAATGCAGGGGCCTCCCCACCTCACACAGCTTCAGGACCTATCACACAGAATGTGTCTTTCACACAGTGATCTCACAGAAGCCACGGCAGATTTCTACTATGTCACCATCAGCCCTTCTAAATGAAATGCCGCTTTGAATAAGATGCTGCTATTGTCTGGGTCTCTAGAATTCACTGGAGATTCTCAGAAGTGCAAACATGCATATGCCCTCTCTGAGGTTATAAAGATAAGCCCTCTAGTACTTTCATAACAGCAACACTCAAATTATATCAACAAAAACTCTTGATGGAGTTTTAAAATCTAGAATGAAAGGTTGGGATATGTGCTGTTTCTTCTTTTATTTTTAAACTCCGCCAATAGAGACCATTGTAAGAGGCTTTGTTCTTTAATCCCCGCTGATTTGTTGTCTTACAGTTAGGGACAGATGGTTTTTAGCAGTAATCAGATAAACAGTGATGCAATTTAGGGATGGTCCAATTTCCGGGTTGGATTTGCATCCTAATCCTAGACTAAAAAATAAAGAAATAAAAAAAATAGAAAACCGTTTCCAGATGATCTGCAACGTTCTTTTACGACAATCTCTGCAGTACTTTAGAAACACTTAAGCAAAGGAAATAATGCCCATTATAAAGTTGGGTGAAGAGGAAGCTTTTTAAGAACACTGCATATCCTTATAATGTCAAGACTATTTACATGGCACAGATCAGAGTGAAATTAGTTCGCAAAGGTAGATAAAGAGGTGAAAATACATCAAGATTGTGTAAGTGCCGATTTCTCTAGATAAAAAAAGAATGTAAGAATTTTCCAGCAGATTTGGTCAGCCCTATTAGATTTAAATATAGTCTGAGATCTGGTTCAGATGGAAAGTAGATGAAGCAGTTAACCTATGACGGCAGCATGCAGGTAAAGTCACTGAGATAGAATATTAGATTGTGGAAGAAGATAGAAATATTTCTAACACAGAGGATTTCAGGACCGTGGGGCAGATTCTGGATGGTGCTCCCACTGGTACTAATAGGTCGATGCATGTGGGTTTCTCAGTGGACCACCGTTTCCCAGAGAGGTGAATTTCCAGTTGCATCGGAGTTGAGAAATGCCATGTGCTGAAGCCCACCCATCCCAACCCTCATGGTAGATCTGAAGGAGACGTCTCCCTCATTGGATGGGTCTGGTGGTGGGGAAAGGGCTGCTCTCATTCTTTTGGCTTTCTCTTTGGACGTGCCACTTTCTAGTCCTCTGTCTCTGTTTCCACTTTTGGAACGCTGATGCTTCTCCGAGGACAGGAGGGAGACAGCAGGTGCCTGGAGCTGGGTAGCACTGGTCCTCATCCTTTCAGCCTTGCCTCTCAACCATGCAGAACAGCTACATAAGAAGAGTCATCCTTTAAAACCTGACCTGAGGCCAGCTTGCAGGGTGCCGCTTTCACATGCAGAGAAGAAATAGGTGCAGCCAGCTCAGCGCTTGTCCACACATCATACGTGTGCATCGTGGCATCTGGTGGGATAATTGGGAGGTTGCAAAATACGCTGTGGAGCTTACGCTGCCCCACAGTTTCATTCCTTATTCAAAACGTTTTGAGTGGTTAAAGTTTTCATCTGAGTGCATTTTGTCTAAAAATTTAGCTTTACCTTTTACCAGAGCTTAGCTTGGACCTACCTGGAATGCCTGGTAAAATTCCTTGTGAATTCTCACTCTTTTTTTTTTTTTTAACATCTTTATTGGAGCATAATTGCTTCACAGTGGTGTGTTAGTTTCTGCTTTATAACAAAGTGAATCAGCTATATGTATACATATATCCCCATATCTCCGCCCTCTTGCGTCTCCCTCCTACCCTCCCTAATCCAACCCTCTGGGTGGTCACAAAGCACCGAGCTGATCTCCCTGTGCTATGCGGCTGCTTCCCCCTAGCTATCTATTTTACGTTTGGTAGTGTATATATGTCCATGCCACTCTCTCACTTTGTCCCAGCTTACCCTGCCCCCTCCCCATGTCCTCAAGTTCATTCTCTACATCTGTGTCTTTATTCCTGTCCTGCCCTTAGAAGGGATCTCCTACACACTGGTTGTGGCCAGCATGATTCTAAGGTGACCTTCAAAGACCCTTGCCCAGGAATGATTTCCTCCCAGCATGATCTCGCTCCTGTGATTATGTTACATTCTATGGCAAAGGGCATTTTGTAGCTGTGATTAAGGTTCCAAAGAAGCTGACCTTAGGTGGGGAGGTGACCAGCGTGAGCCTGACCTTTAAATTTGCACTAGAAGTCAGAGCATGAGAAGAACTTGAGGGGAGGGGCCACCTGGCAAGTGATGTTGGCAGCCTCTAGGAGCTGAGAGCAGCCTCCAGCTATAGCCAGCAAGAAAATAGAGGCCTCGGTCCCCAAACCGCAAGAGACTGAATTCTACCAACAGCAAGAATGAGTTTGGGAGGGGAGTCTCCCTAGAGCCTCCCCATGAGAGACCAGCCTGGCTGTCCCCTTGATTTCAGCCTGTGGCCTCCTAAGCAGAGAGCCCAACGAGGCATGGTAGGCATCTGGGGTGAGAACGCTGGGCCCGTGATGGGGGTTATTGTAAAGTGCCAGGCTTGTAGAGATTTGTCCACAGCGATAGAAAACTAATACACAGACACAGCAATAGTTGGTTGGACTGTTCTCTTTCTCCGATTAGGTATTTCACCTCCACCCTCTCTACTCTGCACTGTGATGCCAAGGCTGAGGTTCTGCAGACCCCCTTCTCTTTCACCAGCTGCTCTGTTGGGCTCGCCATTTGGAGCTACTTGAGTTGTCTTGATGGCTGGCAGAGAAATAAGGGGGAAATTCCCACCCATCGACTCCTGCTTGTGTCAGGAGAACCTAAATGTTGCCTAGCAGTGGCAGATGAGTCCTGGGTTACCTGCAGGGTTATCACTCTGCACCTGCAAAACCACCCTCATTATACCTCTTGGAGATGCAAATGCCAGCCAATAGCCTCCTCTATTTAGAAGTCTGAGTTACAGGGTCCCTCTTCTGAGCTCCTGAGGTTCCAGTATCTGCTAGCCACCAAGATGTCACCTTGTATGTCCAGCTCCGTGGGCCCTTTCCCAAGCCTCTGGGTTCCAGTTACCCCAACCTGTTTCCTTTCTTTCTCTCAGCCCTGCAGTTACCAAGTCTCTGAAGCTGCAGTCTCCTTTGAGCATTTTCTGTTCTCCAATATCTGGTTAGCAATTCTTTGTATTAAATTCTCTCTGTTAAGATAACAGAAGGAGTTTCTGTTGTCCAGACTTGCCCCTAATTGATACCATCTTCACCAGCTTATTGGGTCGCACGTGGGGTGAACGGGAAGAGAAGGCCACACAACCTCAGGGTAACCACACCGGCTCCCTTTTGGAGAAGAGGGCTTTGACATTTCTGGATCTCACTCCCTCAGTGACCACCCTTGCACAGAACGTTTCCTTAGGCCTCTGACATTGCAGCCCTCCCAGCGATTGGGCAGGCACCCTTCTCCGAGTCAGCTGATTTCAACCTCACCTCGAGTTGCTGGACAGCCCATCAAAGGAAGTGTACAGTTGGAAACACCCTCTCTTAGGGAAGTATAGACTCCAACGAACACTCAGCTGGGCCTGAGGGACGCTCAGCACTTTTCCCTCTTGCCTATGAAACCCAGAGTAAGAAAGCTGAGGTCCAGTGACTGTATGGGTGGTGTAGCTTCAGGATGCCTGTAGCCCACCAACAACCTGCCACAGCCCCTCCCTCATCGGCCACCTTGCTTGTCCCTTTCTCATGGACCTGAGGCCTCTGACCCTCTAAGCAGACCTTTGAGATGAGGCTGCCACAGTCATATATCTTGGCAACTACTGCTCTACAAAAGCGCACCACACAGAGCATGATACGGTTGTTGGAAGTATCTCATCCAATGGGAAGAAGGGAGCACCCTGAGGGGAGTGGCAAGGACCCAGCAACACTTGGCTGCAATTTTGATGAAAAAGCCATTTTTATATGCAAAGGAGTGTATAAAGACTGTACAACATTTTACTGAGCTTTTAATAAAATATTTTTAACTCAGTATATGAAAGGTAGAAAGCAGTGGGACAGGGCAACTCAGGGACAGTGTATTGGTTGAGTCAAGTTGAGTGGCAAACTGGATATTGGCTTGGCATTGGGATCCCGCTGGGTGATCGTGGCCATTTCCTGCAGAGGAGGGCTGGATTCTGATAGGGTTTGATCTGTTCATAAGTAAATGAAATCAGGAGCACAGAGGAACAAGCATAGTGCTTGGTACTTCCGAGACTTTCAATAAAGCCAGGCTCTTTACCTCACTTTTCATTAGCTTATTCATTTCCACATCATTGCACCCATTTCAGCATTTCTTTCATGAACTTTTGCGTATATCAGCGTGACTTTAATATATGATTCATCTGGCGCCCTTTGTTGGCTGTAGACCGTTACTCATCAGCATTGTCTCTCACGGGATACCTGCCCCCAGGTGGTCTGTCCCAGCTCCACGTCTCCCCAGCCCTCTCTCCATCTGCTCAGCTGGAGTTCCAGCACCCAGTGTAACAGATACAGTCTTTTGCTGACTAAGGAGGAACATGAGAGTAGGACTTGTTCCCACGTCTTACACCTTAAACATAGAAGAGGCAGGACTAGAACCTGGATCTTCCAGTCCCGAGGGTGAGCCCCGCCCTCCTACCCCGACTCGGCCTCACCCCCTCAAGCATTTAAAGAGAAACACATGGCTTATTTGACTCAATGCCACAAACAGAGGTGTCAGGAATTTTTTTTTTTTAGTTTGGTTACACGAATGCTGGGAGACAGTCACATACGACCAGGAGTTATCCTCCTTAGCTGCTCTCTGCTCTTCTCATCAGCACGGCTGCATAACCTTGGTGCATTTTTTATCTCAAAGTATCAATAGATGACCAAAGAAGCTTCTGGAATTTCCAGAATGAAAACTTAATACCTTGGCCTATTTGGAGCTCAGTCAACACCTTAGGAGCATTCTGCCACACTCGGTTTAGTTAAAAATGAAATTGATGCTTTGATTCATCTTTTTCTCCTTGTTTTTTTTTTTTTTTTTTTTGCCTCTGTTGGGTCTTCATTGCTGCGCGTGGGCTTTCTCTAGTTGCAGCGAGCGGGGACTGCTCTTCGTTGCGGTGCGTGGGCCTCTCATTGTGGTGGCTCCTCTTGTTGTAGAGCAATGGCTCTAGGTGCGTGGGCTTCAGCAGTTGTGGCTCGTGGGCTCAGTAACCGTGGCTTGCGGGCTGTAGAGCACAGGCTCAGTAGTTGCAGTGCACGGGGCTTAGTTGCTCCGCGGCACGTGGGATCTTCCTGGACCAGGGCTCAAACCCATGTCCCCTGCACTGGCAGGAGGATTCTTAACCACTGCACCACCAGGGCAGCCCTTTTCTTGTATTTTTGAAAAACAAGAAGATAAAAGGCATTCTTTATGTTTTACCCTATTTCAACACTTGGATGGCTTTTACTAGATTTTTAACTCTCTGGACCACTTTCAGACAAAATTTCAGTGTGTACTACTCTTGACATGTCAATTTTATCCTCTAAAAGACAGTTATATACCCCAAATCTCTGCCTACTTAATGATGGTTTGGAAGAAAGAGCTAGTTTAACTATTACTATGCAGGAAGCAGAGAAGCTGGGACCCAGCCTTTCAAGTCCGCTTCGTTCAACTCCGTACGTTAAGAAAGGATTTGAAGAGGCAAAGGACTTCTTTTGGTGTTGGAGTTAAATGACTGCTTTAATAAAATTGGAAGTCGTTTCACATGCTTGCTTCTTCTATTGAGTTCTTTCTCTGGAAATTCAGAAAAGGAAATTAAAAATTTAATATATATTTTAACATATAGTATCTGTAATAATATATACACATATATTATCTAAATCATTTGTTATATTCTACTAGTTTATTATATATGCGTTCTACTAGTTTTTCCCCCCAATGGGAAATTAATTGCCCCAGGATTCTGAATTGCACATGGCTCATTACCAGCCATCCACAGTCTCAAAGCAGAGCAGGAAATCAGATGCGGGCGCTTTAAGCCCAGCCGGTTTGGCATTAACTTACTTAGTTAAAGATCATCACCAAGCAGAAGCCTCTTGGGAGGAGTCGCTGGCTCATTGGGCCCCATGAGGAGGGCGGTAATTAAACTCTGAAGGCAGCACTGATGTTCAGCTAAACGCTTGTCTTTAAATCGTAATACACTCGCGTTGTAAAGTGGTAGGCCCTCGGGTGTGTGTTGACACAATGTGAGGAGCTGGCACTTTTTTCTATAAAAGCCAAATTGAAGAAACTGTTATGAGCTCATCTGCATAAAGCAATATGATTCTGCCTGAGGGTGCAGGCAACGGGGCGTGATGAGCCAACCGGCTCTCTCCCGGCCCCTCCGCAGCGGCCCTGCTAACATGCCACTTGTCACTAAAGAATTGGAGACACCATATGCCAGGCTGCCTCTGCTGGGCACCCCTTGCTGATGACACGTGAAGGAACTCCGCCCCGACTCGGGGGGCTGCCGGGCGCTGTGTGCATCTGCAGAGGCAGCGTGTGTGCAGGCTTCCTCCTGCCCCGCCTGCGTCCCGGGGAGACTTCCATTGTTCCCAGGACCCTGGCACAGAGTCCGAGTCTGCTCGCAGGGTTTGATGCCCGTGTGCAGGACAGTGGACGCTTTGCTCTGGCAACTGGTAGGGCATTCCGTTTCTGTGCTCCTTCCTGGGGCTGCTGCTGGATGGGGTTTGGGGCAGACTTTGGGAAGAGGTCCCCTGGGGCTGGATCATCACCACCCTTTAGAAGTGGGAGAGGGCCCTGCCATCTGGTTCCGTGGATTTCGTGGTGGTTGTGAAGGACCAGTCAGGAGGGTATGCCTTCCTCCTTCTCAGGCTTTTTCTTTTCTTTTTTTTTCTTTAAAACATACTTTGTGCTCCATCTCTCAATTTTCTGTGTCTATGAATTATGTAGACCTCTTTTGCTTCGATGTGTAAACAGTGCATTAAAATTTCAACCTTGAGGAGAATGGTTTTCATGTGGCCTGACAGCTGAATCCCAGGGCTTTGAAAAGGAGATGACCATGCTGGGCTTTTGAGGAATTAGCTTTCAGGTGCCTCCAGGTGATGGGCGCAGGGCGCAGGGCGGCTTCTGTGCTGATTTGATTCTGAGCCACCATTTCGTGTTTCCCTCAGTCACCGGGATTAAGACCTTTCTAGCAGCAGGAGCCTGAGAAGGAAGAAAGAAGGCTGGGGAAGGAGTGTGAAGCCAGGGGATAGCAGAGATGGCCAGAGGGCTGCAGCTGCTGCCTGCTGAGCTGGACCTGCACCCCAGGGACAATGGGGCACGTCCTCCCTGGAGTGCGTGGGGTTGAGGACAGAGAAGATGGTAAAGACCCCTTCCCAATTCCCTCTTTCTTTCTTGTTTTGGCCACACTACACGGCATGCGGGATCCTAGTTCTCCAGCCAGGAATCGAATCTGTGGTCCCTGCAGTGGAAGTGCAGAGTCTTAACCACTGGACGGCCAGGGAAGTCCCACACGCTGTTGTATTTAAAATAGAAAACCAACAAGGACCTACTGTCTAGCACAGGGAACTCTGCTCAGTATTACATAACAACCTAAAGGGGAAAAGAATTTGAAAAAGAATAGATACATGTATATGGATAACTAATCACTTTGCTGTACACTTGAAATGAACACAACATTGTTTTGCTTTTTTAAATAAATTTATTTATTTATTTATTTATTTTTATCTTGGTTGCATTGGGTCTTCGTTGCGGTGCACGGGCTTCTCATTGCGGTGGTTTCTCTTGTTGTGGAGCACAGGCTCTAGGCGCACGGGCTTCAGTAGTTGTGGCTAATGGGCTCCAGTAGTTGTGACTTGCAGGCTCTAGAGCACAGGCTCAGTAGTGTGGCACATGGGCTCAGTAGTTGTGGCTCGCGGGCTCTAGAGCGCAGGCTCAGTAGTTGTGGCGCACAGGATTAGTGGCTCCGTGGCATGTGGGATCATCCCAGACCAGGGCTCGAACCCGTGTCCCCTGCATTGGCAGGAGGATTCTGAACCACTGCACCACCAGGGAAGTCCCTGAAACTAACACACCATTGTTAATCAACTATATGCCAATATAAAATAAAAAGTTAAAAAATATATAAAAAAAAGAAAAGAGAAGAAACAAAGATCCCATCTTGACCGAGATTCGGCTGCTCCTGGGCACCATTTTGGTTGCTTTGCATATGGTCTTATGGGGAAATTCGGATGGAGCTGATTTAGGTCTCAAGAAGAAATGCTCTCCAGTCACCCCCAAAACTGGATGTCAGCCTAATTAAAGGATCCTCCAGACCTTACCCCAGCCCTGACCACCAGAACTGAGCCGCCTTCTCTCCTGAAAAGGTACTGTGATACGGGGTGGAGGGAAGCACAAGACTGGACTTCCCTTAAAAGACCTGCACTTCTCTTTTTCCAGATGGGTTTTGGGGTGAGGCTAGCAGTGACTCGATTGCAATAAATATTAAATAAGTCTCAAATTCAACTTTAGGAAATGTCAGCTATTCTTTAAAAAAATTAATCAAAGTTATTTTTTAAATGAATGGACTGCATCTCAAAGGAATAAAAGTAACATAAAAACCAAAGGTCATCTGAGTCCTGGGGGTGGACTGGGGGGACTCCATTTATTTGCTTTCCCCTCTGTTCCAGGAGCTGTGCTCAGGGGGACTAGACCCTGTGGGGTGGGTATTTCCCATCAATCCCTCGTGGAACCTGAGGCTCACAGACGTCTTAACAACGTGCCCAAGGTCGAGATGCTGGGAAGTGGTGACATTCAGACCCAGAACTGTCTCAAACAAAGCTCATAATCTATTGGCCATTTTGCGTTTTGCTCTGACCAGAGCTTGCCCAGGATACTGGTGAAGCCCCTAACCTGGCAGGGGCCCTTCAGCAGCTACTTGACCCACTGAAGTGTTGCCTACAGTTCTGCTTAGTCCCCTGCCTGCCTCCATGGTTTCCCACCCCAAGTATCTCCCCTGTAGATATGTGAAAGTCACTTTCCCCAGGGAATGGACTTGCCCTACACATTGGCCCTCTTCAAATGCCTGTGTCCTGGAAGAGGGAGAGTTCTTCGTCTGAGATTTATGCAGGGGTCTTGTAAGGAAAGCTGAGCACACATGCAAGGCCAGGCCCTGGATACTGCATCACGTGACTTAAGATTCACGACCACCTGGTTATGATTATGATCTTCATTTACGGAAGAGGGAGCAAAGTCTTAGCAAGGCTAGGACACCCTCCAAGTCCATGTGCCAGCAGATGAAGCCCAGACAGGACCCAGCCTTCTGTCCCCAAGCCCCTTGGCTGCCACCCTGCCACCCAGGACATTGCTTTCCTCCGTAACAGGCTCACGTGATGGGGGTGGAGGGGCCGAGACTATTGCAGTGGAAGAATGGGGACAAATGTTCACAGACTCCACTAACGGCTACAAATATACGTCCTGCTTCCAACTTGTTTCTCACGGCCTTCCCTCCTTCATGCAGTAAACGTGGAAAGCTGATACCTGATGTTGCTCAGTGCAGCTCTGCAGCACCTCCTGCTGTGCGGGGCCAGGACGTGCCCTTCATGCATCATCTCACACCCTTCCCACACCCCCTGGGGTCACAGTGACCTCCATTCTATGGCTCAGGAAATCAAGGCTCCCTGGGTGTAAATGGCAGGTGCAAAAGCCATGCTTCTCTGTCTCCTGCTCTCAGCCTCTTTGGCTTCTCAAGTGTTTTTGGCTTTTATAAAATATTAAAGCAAAGACTTGGGAACACAGGTGGGACTTGCAAGTGAGGCTTTTCCATTTGCTAGGGAGCCAAGACATGTGAAGTTCTAGAAATCATAGGGCCTGATAATCCCACTGAAGGATCTCAGAGAAGAAATGTTTCCTGGGGTTCGTGAAGATTAACAAACACATGGTAGGTTCTTGGGTTTTGAATCCTGGCCCTCATTCTGCCTTGTTTTACACCCTTTTAGTTAAATGATAATGAATACATGGTTCACTTTCCTTATTTGGAAAAAAGTTGATACCTGCCTCCCAAGTTCAATTTGACTATGAAATGCAAATTGAAAGATCATTTTCATTTGGAAAGGTTCACCTGAGAGATTAATCATAACAACAGTAGTAATGGCTACCATGTTAGTTTCCTGGGGTTGCCCTAACATATCAGCATGAACTGGGAGGCTTAAAACAGCAGAAATGTATGCTCTCACAGATCTAAAGCCTAGAAATCCAAAATCAGGGTGTTGCAGGGCTGTGCGCCCTCTGAAAGCTCTCAGGAGGAATACTTGCTGCCTCTCCCAGTTCCCAGTAGTTGCTGGCACTCCTTGGTGTTCCTTGGTTTGTAGACACATCATGCCCAATCTCTGCTCTGTCATCACATGGTCTTCTTCTCTGTGTCTCCCTTGGAGTCTTCTCTTCTTATACAGACTTTCATTAAATTAATCATTTTAAAATGCACAGCTTCCATTTAGAAAGAAAAAACAACCTATAAACCAAAAGACACCTGAGGCCTTCTCCTCCTCTTCTATATTTATATTTCTGAAGACAGAAAATGTATACAAAGGGAGACGCTCTGGCTGGATTGAGATGCATTTTTCCTGCACAGTCCCCACTTCCAGAGAACACTCATCGCCCTGACCCCTGTAAGCACAGCTTGAAAACCATCCATCTAACTTCCACATGGTGTGGGAGAAGACCCCTGGCCAGCACAGGTATTCCTTGTATTCTTAACCGTACATGTTTTCTTTCATGACAGCTTCAAGTTCATGTTAATAAGTCATTACCAGCTATGTGTATAAATGGCATCTTAACTTTCCTCTTTTGAGATTAAATATTTATTTTTGAAACGTTCTATAGGTTCTTTTTTTTTAGGTTTTTGAATAATCAAGTCCCTCTTCCAAAATCAATTAAAGAACAGGAGGCAGATGGTCTCAGTAAGTCAGAAGGGAAGCAAAAGTGCCATGTGTTTTCAGAAAAGGGGTTTCCCTTGTTGAATCTTTGAGCTACTGAGCCTTTTCTCCACCATCTTTTGTGTATTTTGCTCGGCTTTTTCTTTGTTTCCAGCTACTGAGCTGGGCAGGTGGCATTATCTTCTTGAGTGTCAGGGCTACAACATAACTCTAAATGTGTTCCTCCTATTTTAAGAGGCATGCTTTAGGACCACAACCAAACACCACTGCTGTCTGTTGTGACATCTACCAGATCCAAATTTAGATTTACCTTAAAGAAGATGTGGTACATATATACAATGGAATATTACTCAGCCATTAAGAAGAATGAAATAATGCCATGTGCAGCAACGTGTGGACCTAGAGCTTATCACACTAAGTGAAGTAAGTCAGAGAGAGAAAGACAAATATCATATGATATCACTTATATGTGGGATCTAAAAAATGATACAAATGAACTTATTTACAAAACAGAAACAGACTCACAGACTTAGAGAATGAACCTATGGTTACTGGGGGGATGGGTGGGGGAGAGGAACAGATTGGGAATTTGGGATTGAACTGTACACAATGCTATATTTAAAATAGATAACCAACAGGACCTATTGTAAAAAAATGAAATAAAAATAAAAAAATAAAAGATTTACCTGCAATTACTTACTTTCTCTGACTTTCAGAGCAGTAAATGTTGCTGAATTTGAATGTGTTTCTTCAAAGTCTTTCTGGACATCAATACATTGGAAAAATGATTCTTCCTTAAGGATGGTCTTATTGTTTCATTTATTAAAGTTCATTTTAATAGATTTAATAACACCACAACTTGCAAAAAGTTGGCCTCAGGTCTTATAATACATATATTTATGTGCATGCATATATGTATGTATATCTATATCTGAAACCCCACAGGGTGGCAGATGTTAGCCCAAGATATCTTTCCCTTTTACTATGTCTTGATCTTTTAGTTTCTGGCTCTCTGTGTACTCTTATTTCTCAATAGATTTCAAAATTCATATATGCAAAATGCCTCAGACTTGAGACCCCATAAGAAAGGAAAATTCATTCCTATAAGTCATATAAACCCACTGACTGCCTAATAGTGATGAGCACATATTTCAATGTTTTCTAACAAGTGTGTCTAAAATGCAGTTCTGGAAAAGACCTCTATTCATTATATTTTGTTTGCTTTTTTTTTTTTTTTTTTTTTTGGTGGGGTTTTTTGGGGTTTTTTTTGGTTGGTTTTTGTTTTGTTTTTTAACTTTTTATTTTATATTTGGATATAGCTGATTATCAATGTTGTGATAGTTTCAGGTGCACAGCAAAGTGACTCAGCCATATCTATACATGTATCCATTCTTCCCCAAACTCCCCTCCCATCCAGGCTGCCACATAACACTGAGCAGAGGTCCCTGGTCATCAAAACAGTATGGTACTGGCACAAAAATAGAAATATAGATCAATGGAACAGGATAGAAAGCTCAGAAATAAACCCACGCACCTATGGTCAATTAATCTATGACAAAGGAGGCAAGACTACACAATGGTGGAAAGACAGTCTTTTCAACAAATGGTGCTGGGAAAACTGGACAGCTACATGTAAGAAAATGAAATTAGATCATTCTTTCACACCATACACAAAAATAAGCTCAAAATGGATTAAAGACCTAAATGTGAGACTGGACACTATAAAACTCCTAGAAGAAAACATAGGCAGAACACTCTCTCACATAAATTGCAGCAAGATCTTTTTTGATCCATCTACCAGAATAATGGAAATAAAAACAAAAATAGACACATGGGACCTAATTAAACTCAAAAGCTTTTGCACAGCAAAGGAGACCATAAACAAGACAAAAAGACCTCTATTCATTTAATTAGCAAGAAAATAAGTTTCAATTTATGTAAACTGGACCAAAATAAATGGTGCCAACAACAGCTTGTAAGGAGAGCTATTGTTACGATTCTTCTCTTAAAATACTTGAATTTGAGCTTTACATTGTATTCTTACTTACTCAGAACATTTATTACCTGATGCTTGTGAGGATGGACCTTATTTCATTTGTAAATTCACCTTCCGCATAGGTTCCCTTTCAAAGAAATGCTTAAATTTCTCTGTAACTAAAGCATAGCAGGGAGTAAATATTGCAGTAGGTTCCATTGCAGACACTTCTGGGTTGGTTATATTGTAGCAATGTGAGTTGCTTTTTCCTTCTTGAAAATGTGTACATGTTCTTTCTGTAATATGCAGGAAACACAGACAAACAAAAATAGAAACAAGCATGGCCTGTAAAACTAATGACATCATTAATATGTTGATGTACAGAAAGACCTCGTCTGTATCAAGATTATATTGATATGCAGCTGCATTTTCTTCTGGTACTGTCAGTGCTTCATTTTTAACATACAGTCCATGTTTGAATACAATGTATTCTCTCAGTGGTTAGGTGGTTAGGTCAGAATTATTTGTTGGTGGAGTGATGTGGCTAAAACCGGACTGGAGTGCATCCAAGAGGGAACAGGGTGGAAAAAGGATGGACATTTTAGGGTATTTTGACACAAAGCAAAGGAGATAAAACAGGTGTGGTAGTCTGGAGGGTAGACAATTTCTTTTTGAGATTGTTTGTTTATTATCAGTCTTTTTCTGATTTACGTTTTTCAAGCTTTCGTATCCTAGAAAATTTTATTCGTTGGCTCCTTTATAAGCTTCAGATAATTTGGGAGGATTAAAGTCATATTTGGTGAGAGTGGAACACACAAAGAAAACAAAATATGGTTGTGGTGCTCCAGAAGCCCACACTACCGTGTGGTGGTGATGAAGGAATGGACTTGGTAATTCAGATCGACAGAAAGAAGATTGTGCATGTGTGAAAGGAGAGTCTCTGAGTCCTATGGGAGTAGGAGAGAGAAATTTGTTCTATCTGGAAAATCAATGGAGGCTTCTTAAGGAATTGTAGTTTGATCTGTATTCTACTTTCTCGAGAATCTAAATGAACCTTAAGTAATGCTTAGTGAACAAATTAGTGAGAAGAGAGTGTTTTGTTTTTCTGTTTTTCAGTTGTGCATGTAAAGGGGGAGTGAGCAGGTATCAAATGTAAAAGGAACAGCCCATAAGCTCGACAGCTGATAATTACTCAATATTGTTAAGGCTTCGTGAATTGTAATGAGGATATCAAGGATGGAGCCTACGTGAAAATAAAGCATCTTTAAATATATAATGCAACTCCATATAAAAACATATGCAAAACGTTATTTAAACTAAAGTTATAGGCACTATGCACATAAGGGGAATGTCTTTTTTATCATACTTTTTTTCACTAGTATCTAAGGAAAATTGTGAACATAAAAATATATGTGAATATTTGTGAAAATAATTTTTCATTAAGCCATGAGACAAAAACTAGAGACACCAGGACTACTCTGGATTATGTCCAGATACAGAGAATGTGCCTTAATCTAAATGTAGATACCTATGCTGTATTTTCCTTTTTCAAAAAATTCAAGATTTTAAATGAACTTATCGTGACATCTCTTCTCATCCTGTAGAAAGCACAGATTCAAAGGAAAGAAAACGCAGATCTTGCTCCTGTTCTGATACTAATGTTAGGTGATTTTTGCCATATTCCATTTCACTGGAATTCTATTTGTTTTATTTGCAAATGGTCGTAGACTGGCAAACTTGTTTTTTTCTTTATTTCTCTATTTTTTTAAATTGAAGTATAGTAACTTGTTTTAGAGCAATAAAAACCTTTATCCTTTGAAATCCCACTATTTCTAACAAAGAGCTAATCTCAAAGAAGCCCTGGTTGACCCCAAGGACATCTGCTGTCTAGCCTGCCCAGCACCTCCATCGCATGCTCTCCCCGGAGACTCCTAAGACTTCTCGGAAAGACGTGGGGCTCCCGGTGTTGGAGGGGGGCCTCCTGAAACAACCACTGGACTGTGCTCACGCGGCTCCCTCCAAGTCCCCAGTCTTAATCTATAAAAAGTGTTTCTGGATTTCTTTTCATCCTATAAAGTGCACGTCTTTCTCTTCAGTATATAAAGTAATTTATCTTCATACCACCTTCATCCTCTACTACTTTATTATGTGTAAGAAAAATGGAACCCAGAGGAATTGATCTCAACCTTTATTGGGTATGAACCAGATGAACAGTTAATTAAAATGCAAGGCGCTGTCCTGTTTCTCCTCTGTACGTCGTACGCCCTGCTCCCCTGTCTCTTTGAGCAAGTCTGTCTGAGGGGCCGTCAGATCTGATTTGAAAACAACATCCCTGATGATTTTAAGAGCAAGTGGCCCGAGGAGCACACTCGGAGAAAAAGACTAAACAGAAAAATAAAATAAAATCCTTGCTCTAGAATTCACAGGATGGCAAACACAGAAAGGAAGCGCCGTGTCAAAGCAAATTTTCATTTCATACTTAGAAATTGCTCTCTTTTAGGTTTGGGCCAAATTCTACTTAGCACCAAAATGGAGAAATCAGAATTCTTTATTAAGATGGAATCTTTCCCAAGAATGATTTAAAACTTGGACATTTTACAGTTTGGGGTTGTTATAATAATTAATGTGATGGGGGAAGCTGCACATTTTGGGGTAGCCAACAGCTCAGGTTCTTGGAAGACAGCACTTGATTGATGGAGCTGATCCTGCTGCGTTGAACGCCCTACTGTTTCCCCATTCTTTGGCATTTGTATGGGGTTAAGTAAAGATCTCATCATCTCTCTCAACTGGAAATGAAGGAGCACTGAAACCTGGTCTCCTTAGCAACCTATGGCTGCTCAGAGGAGAAAGCAGGGGAGTGAGGGACCCGAGGCTGGAGGGGTTACCGTGCATTATTTGTCAAGCAGACCTTCCTTTACCCATGGGGGCAGCCCCTGCTCTGCCGCGGTGGTGGTCAAACCCTCCATCTTTCCCTTCTTTCATTCCCTTGCTCACCAGCTCACTCACCTACTATTTAGCATTCACTGAGCATTCTGTCTGAGGTCCAAAGAGGGATACCCCCTGGACCCCACTTCAAGGAGCTCTAAAGCTCCACATGGAATATAAAGGAGTAATTTGTATAATGCCAAAGGTGCTTGGGAAGTGCATCCGTTTGCTAAGGCTGCTGTAACAAAGTACCATAAACTAGATGGCTTAAACAACAGAATCATATTCTCTCATGGTCTAAGACCAAGGTGTCAGCAGGGTTGGTTTCTTTTCAGGGCTGTGAGGGAGAATCTGCCCCCTGACCCTCTCTTAGCTTCTGGTGGTTTTCTGGAAATCTTTGGTGTTCCTTGGTTTGTAGAAGCATCACTCCAATCTCTGCCTTCACCTTCACAGGGAGTAAGGTCCACCCTCCTCCAATATGACCTCATCTTATCTAATTACATGTTCAATGACCTTATTTCCAAGTAAGGGTCTGAAGTACTGGGGGCTAGAAATACCATATTTCCTCAACATGGTTTGGTCCATAGGTGTATAAAAAGGAAGGGAGGTGGGGAAGAAGGGAGGGAGGGCGGGGAGGGGGAGAGAGAAAGCGACAGAGACAGAGAGAGAACAGACAGCCTGTGCATGGATTATTATTGCTTCTCTCCTTGCAAACATTTCCAGAAATCATCAGAACTTTTGAATAACTGTGAGAAAACTAAAACTGTTCTTTCACTTGTGGCAGATCTAATATCACAAGAAAAAATCAGCAGAAGAGAACACTACCTGTTAAAATTGAATCCCGCCCCCTCCCTACCCCTGCCCTCCCCAACCCAGCATTCACACATTGAGAATAATTCCTCTCTCCCTCCCTTCCTCCCTCTAAGCACTTTGTTCATCGATAGGTCGATGAAATGATTTTTGAAAAAAATATAAATAAGATCATACTGTCTGCTTCCAACCCTCTGATGGTTTTCTCTTTCGTTAGAGGAAAAGCCAAAGTTTCCTCCAGCTCTTTCTTAAGTGCCCGGTAATAAACTGAAACATTTCCTCCTCTCTTCTGACTCCCTGTAAACTTAAGGCCATCTGCCACATCATACATCTTCTTTGTTCCCTGTGTACCCCTCACTGGAAGATGCCCTGTGCCATGGGATGTTCGGTTGGCTGCTCCGTCCCCAGTGTGGGGGACAGCTCCTGCACAGAGTGCTTTTGCAAAGGCAGTTGTGTATCTTGTGTAAGTGAGTGAACAGAGGTGTTAGAAGCAGGAAGAATATGTATCAACAGATGGCCTGTGACCCCCCATCCCTGGGGAGGGGGGTTGTCCAGAAAGGGTTCACATAAGTCATTATAATTGCAGAGCACGTTTCTGAACTGTGTGATGGGCACATGAACTAACTGCTCTGGGCTTCAATTTCTTCGTCTGAAAAACGGGGACAGTAATTGTACCAGCCTCATGGGGTAACTGCAAGGGTTCAACAGTTAAGATTATAAACCTCTAAGTCAGGGCCTACATTAAGTGAGAAGAGCCAACTTAATAGATTTTAACATCTTTATTCCTTTTCTGTTTCTTTTGAAGTTTTCCATCATGGACATGGATTACCTTTATGATCAGAATTGTACAAAGCAGCCTTTTTTTTTTTTTTTTTTTTTTTAAGGATGTCTTGTTTAAAGGATGGTGCCGAAGAGATGTGTTCAGGGATCGGTTTGCACCAGGGGATTTTGTCAGCACAGATACAACAGGCTGTGGATGAACCAGGGTTCCTGAGTCTCTGCTGCCGCTTCACCCGCAAGGAGATGGCGGGATGCCTCACGGCAATAGTTTGCATTTTTATCATTATATTTCCCAATTTAAAAGTTTTTAAAAAACATATCCCCTTTGATCATCAAAATGATCCTGTAGGAATACTATACCGTTTTTTGGTTCATAATGTGAAATCTGAGACATATTTTTGCCCCAAATCATATCCCTAGAAGGTGGCTGAAATAGACGCCAAGGGGTCCAAGTTCAATTCTAGTATTCCTGCTCCCGGCTGCATCCTTTCGGCCACAATTCTCCTTCCTCATAAATCCCTCTAGAACCATGTCCAGGCCTGCCAAAGTGGGATTCTGTTCCAGAACAGTCCTGCTACAAACATCTGGAGCCGAGGAGAATTCATTTGCTGCCCTCATTCAAAATTTCTCTTCAGCACCTGTGTCTGCTGGCATCTCTGTAGGGCTCCCAGCAGCCCTCGGTGTATTACGTGCGCATCTCCTGTCAGTCCCTCTAGCCCTTGAGCTACTCAAGGATGGGGACTGGCTTTTCTACATCCCTGTGTCTTACGTACCCAGCGGAGTGCCTAGTACATAGTAGATGCTCAATTAATGTGTGTTAAGAATTGAAATAAATACATTTTTGAGAAATATATGCTCATAGTTAAAGTTAACTGGATTTCCACAGTATTTATGATGCTAATACTTTGGTCTTTGACCCCATTGAACATCGTAAATCTCATGTCCTGATGAGAAAATGCAGAATGAAGGTAATAGGAAACTAATGATTGTTGAACTACAGCCAGCTTTGGCAGGTACTCACCAGGAACTCAGGAACATGAGATTCTCACCCTGACTCTGTTCCTGTTTTTGCTGCCGTTATGGATGAGGACATAAGTCTAGGGAGATTATTTGCCCAGATTCCTACATGTTATGATGAGAAGAGTAAACACTGTTTCAGTACTTTTTCTGCATGAAACACTGTTCTAAGTCTTGTAATATGGATTCTCTCATTTAATTCTCTCGTAAAACTTTAGGTTAGGGAGTGTTATTATATCCATTCTACAAATAAGAATAATTAGGCACAGAGAATGTAAGTAAATAGGCGGATTAGGTAGAAATGAATGGCAGGCCAGGATTAAAACCCAGTGACTTTTTATCAAAGGTTACACTCTTAATGCTGACCCCCTCTTGGGGAACTGGGCCAAACCTAGGTATGTCTGACACAAAAGTCCACCCTCTTGCCCCAAACTAGAACTCCCTTTTTCTTATCCTCTGTTAGATGACCCCACATGAGTTCAGAGACTCAATTAAAATGCTGTGATGACTCCAGAGGTAATGCCCGGAGAGATCAGTATGTCCACCCTTTCTGTGATACCATTCTATACATTATTTCCAAATCAAAGGATAATAAATAATAAAGAAAATTAAAATAATACACAAAATGATATGGGCTAATTACCTTCTACAGACGTATTGAGTAAAATGATGAATACATTAAAAATACATATCACTCCTAAATAATTGCCCAGGATAATAAACAAAATTAATGCTCTTAAAATGAAAACAATGTTGGTCAAGGCAGCACCCCATGAAATATGTTCATGAAAATGAACACCTGATGGATACATGGCATTGCCCCACGGAGTGAAATGAGAAGGCTGGAGACATGCCTGCAGAGATTCAGGTTAGCATCTGGAAGCCAGGCTTGCGCATTTGATCACCTTGAATCCTCTCATGATGCAGGAGGCCCCCTTCAGCTATATTTCACATGCATGAGTTTTCTAGTTGATCTTCCTATTTTTCCTTTTTCTTATAAACTAGAGAAGGTAAAACCTTGACTTTCTTCTGAACTGTCACAAATGACATTTACTTTTTTCCCTGTGGAAACTACTCAAAATAATTAATATCCAAGAATATAATCTTTATATGACTACTTTGCTCCTGGAGAAATTCGAAGGTTAGAAAATGTCAAAAGGAATCTGAATTGATTTTGCCACCTGGGGTCAAATTTTCTATTCTCGTTATAAAAGTCAATTTTCATAAAAAAGTCACCTACCATAACTTGGGAATATCCTAATTTCAATGGATAAAAAAGCATATGGTTGCCTGTTTAAATTTTTATTTTATTTCAGAACATTGGCATTAAAAATTTATCCACTGTTTTATAAACTTTTGATCTTCCATAGGGATAAAGTAAAAGCAAAGTCACTCAAGTAAATTTTAAAATATTGAACCACTTTAAATTCAAGTCATACTTATAATGCATCAGGTATGGGTAACAGAAGATTTATCAAAAACAATCAGAGGACTTCTATTAGGGAGGCTGTTTCAAGAAGTTAACTTCTAAGCAGCCAGAGTATTGTGAGTGATGACATGCTATAATCACCTAAATAGGCTTTAAGGAGCTAATTTTCTAACTTCGGTGGAGGGAGGGAAAGATGGATAGTTAGATGGATGGATGGGTGGGTGGGTGAGTAGGTGGGTAGATGGGTAGATGGATGGTTGGGTGGCCTGTTGGGTGGGTGGGGGAATAGATGAGTTGGGGGATGGGTGGGGGGGATGGTGGATACATGGGTGGATAAATGAATGGTTAGGAAAATGGATAGATAGCTGGATTCATTTCTTTGAGCAATGTTTGTACGTTGGTTAAGTTTCATGCTTCAGATCTTTAGTTAAGAAAATGGAAAAAGAGAACCAATTTTTAAATAGGTGTAGAATATATAAAATATTGTTTGCCCGTCTGTTTATAGCACAACATGAAGAAAGTGATTTTTCATGCCTCCACACATGTATGGATCTAATCACACACCCAGGCAAGAGGTGAGGGCAGTTTTGACCATTATGAAGGGATGATAATGAGGTACCATTGTGTTTACCACATCCTGAAACAATCTTCACATCCTCAAAGTCCCTGTTTACTCAGCTTCCCTGCCCTTGCTGTCCAGCTACAAGTGAGATACTTTTCTGTCCTCCTGGTAAAGTCAGTCAAATCAAACCACATTCTTTGTTTAACAGACACACACACCTCCAGGCTTAGGTCTGACAACATCATTAACTGAAGCTCTTGCGGTGGTCCCCAGGGAATGGTGAGATGTCCCCCTGCCCTGGACTTTGCCTCTGGTCCCTCTCTCCTTGACTCCGTCTACAGTCTTCTGGATGTTCCTAAACACTCCTGCCTTGGCAATTCCACTAGTAGGTGTCTCTGCCGAGAAAGCTCTCCCCCATGTAACCGCAGGCTCTCTCGCTGTTTTCCTCTGGGTCTCTGCTCCCGTGTCCCCTTATCGGGATGGCCGGTGACCATCTCGCATCTGTAGCACGCCCATCACCCTCGACGTGCTTTCCCTGATTTTTTTCGGTCTGGAGCCTTGTATGCCTCCATGAAACCTGTCTGACCACTGTATTTAAAATCGGGACTGAATAGGCATTTCTTATGACTCCTCCCTTCATTTTTCTCTGTGACATTCACCACTGCTGCACATACTGCATGTGCACTTGTTTTGCCTGTGGCCCATGTCCCCATGTTTGAGGTGTTCATACTCTGCTCATTCCGCGATGTGTCCCCAGGACCTAGAATGGACCCAGAGTGATTTCTGCCTCGAAAGAACTGAGTGAATTTGCTTTGGGAGGAGGGATGAGACTAACCATTAATTTTACTAGAAACCAGCATCTGTCTTCACTGAAACTCATTAGTATTTATTTCAGCTTCATAGTTCATTCTTGGTTTCCCCCACTGGTGTGAATTTTAAAGGAACTTCTGTATGCAAAATATTGAAAACAACCTCTTTTATATAAAGCTAAAAACAAACATTGATTTGGAGCTACTCAATTTATATGAGTTTTTTCTTAAGCAGTGATAAGAGTGTTCAAAAGTTTATTAAGACGTAAGGTAAAAGTTCTCAAGTTTTTGAAAATGTTTACCTTGAACAGATGGCAGCTGGTGAAATCCCAGGGCTTTGGAGTCTGAGGGGGTGGTTGGACCCCAGCTCTGCCTTTGTGGCATGAAATGATATGACCACAGTAAGTTCAGTGAACTTCATCTCATATAGAAAAAAAAATTAAAGAAATAGACAGTGTTTCCTTTTTTGTGATGAGAACACTTAGGATTTACTCTTAACAACTTTTATATATAACATACAGCAGTGTTACTTATATTCATCATGCTACTCATCACGCCCCTTGTACGTATTGATCTTATAACTGGGAGTTTGTATCTTTTGACTGCCCGTCCACCCTCCGCCTCTGGTAACCACAAATCCGATCTCTTTTTTATGAGTTTGTTTGTTTGTTTTTCATGCATAATCGACCTACAATGCTATGTTAGTTCCAGCTACACAACATAGTGATTCGATACTTCTATACATTTCAAAATGGTCGCCACAATATGTCTAGTTATAATCTAGATACTATACAGTTGTTGACTGTATTCCCCACACTGTACATTTCATACCCATGACTCATTTATTTTGCAACTGGAGGTTTGTACCTTTTAATCTCCCTCACCTATTTCTCTCCTCCCCCCATATGTTCTCCGGGAACATTTTAACATCAAAATTATTTTAGGGTATTCGCTGCTTTAAATTAGTTAGGCAATTTTATAGGGAGGAAGTGGGATAATTTAGAATTTTCTTATCATGACATAGAATGGGGCAGAGGCCTTACGCTCAATGTAACAGCAATTAGAAGGACCACCTAAACTCAGAGCTCCCGATAGATCAGTGATAGACCACTGGTCCACTCAAGTGCTAGAGATTCTTTCTCTTCTTGACCATGAGAAGCATTCCTTGTTTACTAACAGAGGTCAGATGAAGAAGGGAGAGCTCGTCAAGTCTATATGCCTCCAAAAAAGAACAGGAGGGTCAATTCCAGCATAAGAGCAATCATTTTAAAAAGATACACATCAGGAAGGATCAGTGAATGTGTGTCTGGTGTATTCTGTTTGGTCAGTCCTCTTTGGAGGGCAGTGTGGAGCTGAACCAGAGAATGACTGAGCAGTGGCCTGAGACAATTGGAAGGAATGTTTAATTCTTCTTATTTCATCCTCAATGTAAGGCATCTCTTGAAAATAAACAGCACCCTCAGAGTTAAAACCATATATCTGTAATATAGAAATCGTTTCTTCAAAGTGTTGCTGGGGCCACTGGGGAATAAAAAAACGGCAAACCTGTTTCCATAAGCTTTATTGCCTCCTGTAACTGTGCTTTCTAGGTAAATAAAGGTTCTTAGTTTTGTTCTGCCATCATAAAGGGAAGAAAGAAGGGTACCAGAGGGATAGATGGCCAAGGGTCATCCTAATGCTCTGATATTTTATAGTAAAATAAAGATTTCCTCTAAGAAGAAAGGAGGGTTCTGAAGGTGGTTATGAGCAATCTTCCATGTTTGAAAACAAGTATGCAACATTCTTAAAGCTCTTTTATATCTAAAGGGATAAAAACCTCAGAAATTTACCTTGAACATTTATTTCTAATCCAATCAGATGATGGTCCAAGTAGGAGCTGATGTGAGGGAAACAATTGTGGAATATCCTTTGACAGAGAGAAGTGACCATCAGTATTTGAGCATCAGGCTGACGATCTTTGATAAACTAAATACCAAGTATTAAGAAGATCCCTGGGCTTCCCTGGTGGCGCAGTGGTTGAGAGTCCGCCTGCTGATGCGGGGGACACGGGTTCATGCCCGGGTCCGGGAGGATCCCACATGCCACGAAGTGGCTGGGCCCGTGAGCCATGGCCGCTGAGCCTGCGCGTCCGGAGCCTGTGCTCTGCAACGGGAGAGGCCACAACAGTGAGAGGCCTGCGTACCGCAAAAAAAAAGAAGATCCCTGTGCCTTTGAAAGGATTCAAAACTTTTAAGACAAGGTTACTCCTAATTAATGCAAGCAAATTTTAAAACTTGGAGTGAAATCTTTGCAAACATAATTCATATTCCAAAGTAAAAGCTATTAATGGCCACCAAGAACACCCACCGTGTTCTGTAATAGAAACATGCAACACGCATGATAGATGCATGTCGGTGCCTTTTAGTGTTGGAAGGTGTGGTGAAAGCTTTCTGATGGATCACAAGAGAACCTTCCCAAAGCTGAGTGTCACGTGTGCCTTGAGAAAGAAGAGAGACTAAAAATAGACATTACATTGCCAAGGACAAAATATGTCTTTAATCAAACCTCTGAAGATTCTCTGACAGCCTCTTACCCCAATTACTTGTTGCTACACCCTCTATTTCCCAGGTTTCTGTAACCAGAGACACGGACTTAGAAGGTGATGTATTAAGGTCAACTCAGCAAAGGCAAAACACACGCTAAATATCCCTCAGCAGAGAAGGCGAGATATGAGGGCATTCCTCAAGGCTCGTGACCTTAAGGAACCGACCATCTTGTTAGAAGGATGAGGCCCAAGCACACACAAACCATCAATCATATAAGACAACAGTGCCCGCAGCGTCAGAACATGAAGATTAGAGAGGAAACAATTCTTTCTTTTAGTTCAAGGAAGAACACCATCCAGTGCATACTGGGAAGGGATATTTTAAATCAGGGCTGTCCTAGAATCCAGGGAAAATGTTTATGTACATTCTACCTATAAAAACATTTATTTTTACAATCATTAAATATATATATATAATAAAATAACAGAGGCCCGGAATTAATATAACAGAATGATTCTGTGATGTTCCTGGAGGGGCTGCTTTCGTCCTTAAATTAATGTGGTGGGTCTTGCCTTGCATCTCTTATGTCATATTTGAGCCACAGAGGGAGGTAGGAGGTGAATTCCAGCGTATAATGGAATTCTGGAATTTCAACATTAAATATGGCCTAGGACTTACGGCTGTGTTTATGTTAGATCTTTGTGAAGTTAAATCAATGATACATTATCAAATCAGCATCAGGCCTTTGCAGGAATACTATGGTCTTTGACACTGAAACACCCCAGTGCTGAAGGATTGCTTTTTGGCTTAGAGTTTTTAAATGGGGCTGTGATATTTTGGGACATGAAGATGGAGGAGGGCTGCCAGCATGTGTCGCTTTACACTGTGGAAACCTCCGAGGTGACTGGCTGGATGCTCACTCTCATGTCCCCACTGCTGTGAGGAGTGCCGTTGCCAGAGAGAAAGACAGGAGAGCCATACACAGGGCTCCCATCTCAGAATTTCACCCAAGATCCCCCTTCAGAGTCAAGAGTGGCTTTGTGGTCCCTTTGTACCTGTAGCTATGGCAGCCGAAATGGGCCCTGCAAGACGGGCACGTTGGATTTGTTCCAGGGCATACAGTGATCCATCGATAATGTAACAAACACCAAAATTCAGTGCCTTAAAACGGTAGCCATTGATTTGGCTTGTGCTTCTGTAGGTTGGCAGTTTGGGCTGGGCTCAGCTGGGCTTGGTCCCGAGTTTGTGATCAGTGGTCAGTCAGGAAGGTGGCTCTGCTTTTGGGGTTGGCCAGCTGTTGTGTTAGGGGGCCGGAAGGAACTGGGCCAGTTGTCTTGTCATCCAGCTGGCCAGCCTGGGCTGGTCATGTGGCATCTCAGCAGAGTCCAGAGAAGTGCTCAAGGCCTCTCAAAGGCGCGGGTCCCTGCTGTCACACAGTGGCTTCTACCACGTTCTACAGGTCAATGCGAGGTGCAAGGCCACCTCACCTGGTTCTCTCCAAAACGCCCCCAGATCCAGTCAGCCAAGTTCCTGCAGGTGCTCAAATTGCTCTCATTGACTCCGATGCCCAAATCTCACCCACCTGCCATGCCGACTCTAACCCCAACCCTCTCCTGGAAAATGCCTTGTCTTCCCCTTGGCTGGAAAAGGGAGGACAATGGAAAGGTCGTGTTTAATGTTCTCATCACGTCATCACAAGCCCAGAGTCCATAAGGCCGGGACCCTCCTCAGCCTGAACTAGCCCAGTGAGAGTAGGTGTGATTGTTTTTGGGTAGTGGCACTTCCCTGGAAGGTTTGTCCTATGCTGAGTCACACACATGCCTTCTCCTCTACATTCAGGTCTCTCCTGAGAAAGCCTGGTCCCTGCCAAGTGCCCAGAGGGCTTTGAGTGAGCTGCACCTGGCCCTAGGGGAATGACAGCTCTGCCTTCAGGGGCTATTCCCCATCTGAGCTGCTGGTGGGGCCTCTCTAAGGCTGGGGTCCCCTAGAAGCAGACCCCAAGGCAAGAAATTGAGGGCAAGCAGTTGATTTCAGAGGCAGTGCCAGAAAATATTCTAAGTAATTGGGAAAGGAGACAAGCAAGGGAAGCAGCCAATAAATCGGTGCTGTCTGGTGGGTCTGCCCTCTGTAGAGGAGCTCAGTCTCACCCGGGAAGCCTGAGAGACCTTGTCGAGCATGCTTCCTAGTGGTCACACCTGAGGCCTGAGGAGCCTGCCTGCCTGGGGGCTCTGAGCCCCAGCACTCACTGTCCTGTTTGCTGTCTGGAGAAGGCTGCAGGTCAGGGTACCTCTTGGATGGATCTGGAAAGGGGTGCCTCAAAGCATTAGGCGAACTTTGTGAGGCCACACATCCAGAAACAGAATCTGTCTGACTTTAGAGCCCTTGTTCTTTTTCACTGGACGAAGCACCATTCCAACCACAGAGCACGCAGTGCCCAGAAAGGGAAGGAGAAGACCAGAGCAGCAGAGAGTGCTGGGGAAGGGCAGTGAGTGTGCAAGGGCTGAGGACCCTAAGGAGGGAGTAGCTGGACATCACCCAATGCAGAGCAAGGCAGCAACACAAAAAAGACTAGGAGAGGGGTTCCCTGGTGGTGCAGTGGTTGGGAGTCCGCCTGCCAATGCAGGGGACACGGGTTCGTGCCCTGGTCTGGGAAGATCCCACATGCCACAGAGTGGCTGGGCCCGTGAGCCATGGCCGCTGAGCCTGCGCATCCGGAGCCTGTGCTCCACAACGGGAGAGGCCACAACAGTGAGAGGCCCACGAACCACTAAAAAAAAAAAAAAGAGTAGGAGAAAAGAGGAGATGATGATCAACAAATAGTTGGAATCTTCAATCCAAGACACTGGTATTTCCTCCATCCCTGGTGATGAAAATCAAACTCACACTGAAAAGTTACTGTTTTAATATCTTGGCAAACCACCGATAACATCCAGGGGAGGACGTATCAGCAATGGATAATTGTTCTTCTTACCCAAATAATATTTGTTTCATGCCGGTTTGGGGCCTGTAACACAAAGCCCCACGTTCTGTGATGGATGGTGATTTTGGTGTGCGTATTGCCCCACACAGACCGCTGGTCCTCGATGGCATCTGTTTTGATCTGGTTCTAACTGCACCCCTGCCCACCGCTAGACAGAAAAGAGGGAGATGTGCCCTGTCCCCCAAACACTAGAGGCATGGCGTCACTCTTCAGTTTAGTATTTTTGTCCCCAGGAATATTTATTTATGCTCTATTTTATGTATATGTTTGTGTGAAATAAATACATCACAAATAAAGACCCACTTTAAGAACAATATTTAAAAAACACAAGTAGTACATACATATTTATTTGTAAGGTTATGATGAACTTTTCTGAGCCCTCTCTAGCATATTATTGGTATCAACGCCATGTGAGTTAAACAGAATGTACTTGAATTTCACAGACATGTGAATTTTTAAATAATGCATTTCTTTAAAAAGCTGCCTTTCCACTTTTCTATCCAATTTTATAAAAAGCTTTCCCTGAGCCTAAAGTCACCTTTCACCAGAAAACTCAGCCAAAAAAAAGAATGAATTAGTTTGCTAGTCCAGATTCTGTGTTTAGCCAACATATTGTATATCAAGAGTTTGCACTGATTGTTAATTACATACACACACACACACACACACTCACAGACATACGCTGATGAAAATTCTTAACTCTAGGTAAAATGTTTATACATGTATATAAGCACTTAAAATTATATGTAATACTATTTTTTCCATTATCAAACTTTGAAAAAAATCTAATATTTTAAGTTCCTTTATCAATCGAACCCCAAAAAAAGGAGACTTCATCACTCTCCAAATGCTGTGTTATTTTTGTGAATTAACAAGTCTTCACTAGTAAAATTGGTGGAAAAGGTTTAGAAATAAAAAAACAGAAAAGGAAAGGAAAAGAGAGAACCCTCATATGTGGTATACTCCCATAACCACAGAAACAATAAAAGTTTTTGAATATCGCTGTTAATTTTCCAAATTAAAAAAAAATTTTGAGAAATAGTATTGGAAAATATGAAATAAAAAATAAAGCTTAATTGGAAGAATTTGTCCATGAAAATTCTAACTTCAAGCTGCTCATGATCTAAATTTTCTTAGGGACCAGAACTGCCATTAGCAGGTTTTTTTTAAAAGTATATGCTGGCATTTTTTTGTTATAAACCAAATTCCTTTCATTAGATCGAGCTCTCACATTCATTCGAGAAGTTCTTGAAACACTTCGTCCTAGAATAATTAGAAATACTGCGTCTTTAAAAGTTAAAAGTATGTGGGTGTCTGCAAGGGTTAATTCATTAGGAAGCTCAAAAAGAAAAGTAAAGTTACTTCTCCAAGCTCAACAAAATTCACAAATATAAATGTTTCATCAGTCTTAGTCTTTGACCCGTGGAGACCCGTTTGTGCTGTGTGTGATCTAAACATAAAAGCAACGTGCCTTCAGTGTCTGTTGTTCACTGAATGTTATCATATTGTTGTTTCACTGACTTCATGCTCATGTGACAATTACACTTGGCTTCTGCCGTCCCAACCCGGCCTACCAGGCTGCCCCCAACTCGGGATGCCGAGGTGGCTATATGGAAGGAGAATGGACAAAGGAAAGACAAGGACATTTCTCCAGTGCCAGCTTCTGGCATCTGCGTCCTACAAGCTCTTGCCCAAACACACCGTTCAGATACGGAGATTTAATACCTTCCTAAAGTGAAACATGTTTACTCACACCCACATAGATGTTCGCTGTTTCCTTTTCAAGGGAAGATGCTTGTCATGCACCAGCAGGGGTTCCTGAGCTCCAGTTCAAAAAAGACTCACCACGAACTCTCCACTTGTAAAAGTGAGGTGCTGAAACCCAGAGCGATAACGTGACTTAGATTTAGTTATCGATATTTATTGTTTTAAAAGGGGAAAAAATCAAATTAATGAAAGCATTGAAAAAGACATTGCGTTCTTATGAAATACATTTTGTAGGATTGGTGCTTGATGATAGTCATCATCAAATCTGACTTCCCTGTTGGGCAAAATGAACTGTAATCAAGTGGAACAAATTGCATTGCTATCATCCCTTCTCATTGATTTGAGTTAGCACAGGGTCACAGGGCTGCGATGGGCTTTGTTCGCCCAGCTCTCCTCTGCACTCTGAGTTTATACCAGCTTTCTATCTGCTGACTGCTGAGCATCGCCCTTGCTTTAATCCAGAGTTCCACCTCCCTCTTCACTTTAATATAACACATTCCAGTGGAAAGGACACACTTTATGCCTAGTGTTTTTGTTCTTGTTGTTATAAAATTGCTTTAATTCTGAGCAGGGCAGGGTTTCTCAGCCTCAGCACTGTTGACGTTTGGGGCCAGGTAACCCTTTGTTCTGGGGAAGAGGGGGCTGTCCTGTGCACCTGACGGCACCATGCAGCATCCCTGGACTCTGCCCACTAGATGTCAGTATCATCCACCCTGCCACTCCCAGTTGTGACCAAAAGTGTCCCCATATATTTACCAAATATACTCTGAAGGGCAAAATTGCCCCCAGCTGAAAACCACTGTTCTAGATACAGTAGGGATTGTAAGATCATTGTAAAACTACACAGAGAGAAAGTGCTTCTGGAATCTCTTGCAACCTGATTTCATTAGCGTCTATTAGAAACTAAGAAAACAAAGCCCATTTTAGCTCAGTTATCAAGTGCTAAGTCAAATGTCATTATTTGTGATGCTTTATATACACACGATATACTTTTTCACTCATTGTCAGTTCAGTGTTGGGGTTTTTTCCCCCCCTCAAGAGCCTATAAAAGTATAAACATACATAAGGCATTTAAATTGTTGACGACAATCTTTGATTTTGAAACACTTTCATGGAAAATGTATTTTCTGCAACATAGTGGCATCCATTTAGCTTTGCCCCTCCTATGTGACTCGCTGTGATGATTGTACACAATCACTTTGTCTTGAAGAAGGAAGATTTTTAAAGTAAGGTAGAGGTACTGTCACGTGTGCCTTCTGCATGTGGGCATTTTAGTGTAGTGGTGAGATTCAACTTGAAGTTTGCAGGTTTATGGCTCACAGAATTTCTGCTGGTGGAACTTTATCCCTGCACTGAAAGCTAATCTATTTCATGTATAATGTAGGGCAGTGAATAATGTCACTCCAGAAACATATTGGTTCAGAGTAGTTCAATGCTTTCTAATAGATGAGAGAATGAAAATAATACAAATATTCACTTATATTAGGAGGCAGGGGCTACAAATTTGGGGATCTAGGATGATGCAAGAAGGCAAGTCATGTGTTTTATGATCTAAGTTGCCCAGGTGACAAGTTTCAAAGGTGCCTATTTTTTTTTTTTGGCTTTTTTTTTGTTGAAACATTAGGCAAAGATATGTTGTATTAGAGTTCTTCAGAGAAATAGAACCAATAAGATATGCACACATATATGCATATATATATATATACACATATATGTTGTGTGTGTGTGTGTGTGTGTATATATATATATATATATATATATATATAGAGAGAGAGAGAGAGAGAGAGAGAAATTGATTTTAAGAATTGGCTCACCTGACCATGGAACTGACAACTCAGGCAGGATTTCTATGCTACAGTCTTAAGAATTTCTTCTCCGGGTAACTCCGTGTTTGCTCTTAAGGCCTTCAACTGACCAATGAGGCCCATTTATATCATCAAGGATGACCTCCCTACAATAAAGTCAACTGATTGTATATGTTTACCACAACTACAAAATACCTTCACAGCAACACCTAGATTAGCATTTGATGGAGTAACTGGGTACTGTAGTCTGGCCACATTGACATAATACTAACCACCACATACATACACACATCTAGGAGGGATAAAATAGAAGGTTACTTGAACATATTCTTTATTTTTTTAATTATCTGTGATTAATTAATTTTTTCTATCTTTTTTTTTCTGCCACACCGTGCGGCACGGGAGATCTTAGTTCCCCAACCAAGGGTCAAACCTGTGTCCCCTGCAGTGGAAGCATGGAGGCTTAACCACTGGACTTCCAGGGAAGTCCAGCATATTCTTGAATTATCAGGTTCACAGATATCATAATGCATGGATTTTCTTCCTAAAATTCAATGACGTATAATCTCATAGACATTTTAATTGGTGATGGTATGTATATAAGGGCAGAGGCTCATTGACGATACACGTGAGATGGTCTGGAGGGCTGTTTAACCTACTGGCTGCACCAGGTCAGCTGATGACTGGGCTTGTGCCTCATTCAGATAATGAAGCAGGGGGCCTCAGACACCAGGGCATTGTCCTTTTATGCTATGGGTCTGCTAGAATGCACACATAGATTCCTAGTGAATTGGGGTATTTACTGTTCACGCTGTACCCAGTGACACCACTGTCAAGGTTCTGCATCCCCTGCTCAGGTCCCTGCACCACTGCACGATGGGTGAGCCCCCTCTCTGCATTAAGTACCACTATCTCTATGAACAAAGTTTGTCAGCCCAGGGCTGGGCCAGCAGAGCGCGGGACACAGAGGCTGGGCCTGAGGGCTGAGGCGCAGAGCCACGTGTGGAACCAAGCAGGTGATTCAAGGTGAGACCAGCGGGCTGGATCCAGGACCAGGCTGTAGCTATAGATGCCCAGTGATAGGGGTTGGAGGCCTGTGCTCTGTGGCAGGGATAGCAGGCCTCTGACCTGCCTCCTGCTGTCTAAAGAGCTAAGCCTTGGGCCAGCGCAGTCCTGCAGGCCATAAGGGGCACCACGAACCTACAACCTAGGACCCACAGGAGTCAACTTGGTTTCTTTCACGGCTCCTATTCAGTTGCTGTTCTTACACACAGGGTCCTATTTTCTTGTGCTTAAATTGTAACACTTATGTTCAGGTTCTGGGCAGAATGGGCTAATTCATGCCTGTTAAGACTGAAAATAACATTAAATAGCATCAGAGGACTCAGTGATCACCTGGAGCACATGACATGGCGGACACGGGCCCCTAAAGATGTTATGTGTTCGCCCTGTGAACACTGGTTTGAGGCTATAAGGAAAAAAAAAAGGCACTTGGATTAGCTACTGTTTGATGAAATAAAAGGAGGAGATTTGGATTCTAAAGGCAATAATGTGTGTGGATGTTAGAAGCCAGATGGATTTCTCCAATGCTGTAGGGTGCTGTAGAGTCGTCCCCCCGCACCCCCCCATCTCTGTTTTCTCCCTGGAGCTGGCGTTTCTTTCCTTTCTGACCCCTGCCTAGTCTCAGATAGAGATGAATTTTGACAGAACCAGGAAGAGTTGTTCTATTTCCATGGCAACGTCAATTCACATTCTGCAGGTGTATCAGCGGCCACTTAGGCCACTGACTAAATGAAGGCTCCTGAAGGTTCCGTGCATTTCGTTGCCAGGCCAAAAATAACTTGGCGTCCGCCGTTGCTCCCAGCCCCACGGAGAGAGGCATGAAACTGAGGATGCCAGCCGTCAGCTCCGCTCCCGTCTTCCTGCTAAAGAGGAAGAAACAGAAAACTGCAAATGTTGGTGGGAGGGGCTCCAGCTGGGGGCTGCTTCATTGTTTCCATGGTCTCAGAAATCGCTGAATGGAACATGAAATATATTCTAACTTGTTCACGCCAGGGGCACCAGATAATTTGTATTTCAGCACAAGTATTATAATTACATAGTTTAGAGTTAGAATTAATTAGCATTTCGGGAAGTAGTGATAAAACCAAGCAGTTATTAAAAAATTAATTTTAATAGAAGTCAGTTTGGAGAGTCTTGCTTTCCTTTTGAAAGATTTTTTTTTCTTTTTGACAGTGAGGGGAGATAAAAGGATAACACAATTCTATGATCCTGTAATCAACCTAAAATGATCAGTACCCTTATCACTGGGTATTTCCACTGGGTGTTAAAAATCCAAATCAATGGCATACATGCTGAGCACATTTCAAAATAAATCAAGAGTTAGGGTAATGTTTGGGGGTTATCTGTTGGGGGGGAAATGTTCATGTTCAAATACATATTCAAAAAAATGACCAAGTTGCCAAATACATGGGTCATGGCCACCTTACTGACATTAAATGTAGTTGAGAATCACTTCATATATTGCTCTAGACACATGAGATACTTAATAGTCATTAAATACGATTCAAAGGATAATTTTTGAAGTGAGCAAACACTGTCTATGTGTGTCCACTTGTGAGACTCTCCTGGAAGCTCCTGGGTACTTGGGAATAAGAAAGACAAATCTTTGCCCTCATGAAACTTTTACTCTTGTTTAGTTCCTTGGAGTGAGGAATCAAAAAAGGCTGTTTATAATTATGGAAAAGTAATTTATCTGCGATTGGAGTTTTCTGACACTACCGTTTATAAGTTATTAAATTTAAAGGCATTCACAGTAAAATCTTAATTTTCTAAAATTGATCACTGTTCCATAGTATATAAAAGCCTGTCCTTATTCTTAGAAGATAATGTTGAGGTATTTCGAGGCAAAGGGGCATCGTATATGCAACTTACTTTCAAATTGTGGAACAGAAGCAAGAACAATTATGTTTGTTATTAGAGATAGAAAAAGAGAAAGTGATGGAGAAAAAGTGACAGATTTTTATCAAGTGGTGAGGCTCAGTGAAAGGTATGCTGCAGGTGAAACTACCATTTTTGTGTTTATTAGTTTGTATTTTTTCAAAATTATAAGTTAAAAAGTAATGGAGTATATAGCTTTTGACAAAATGATCATTTTCAGAATTTCAGAAACAACGTTAAGAAACTGTTGCTTTAGAAATACTACTACTTCAAACCACTTGACACTTTCAGAAAAGGTTGTTTCCTATTTCAGAGTAGCTGTAGAGCAGTTTCTGCTGTATTCTGAAAACTAGGGAAGGGATGCACTTGTAAAGTATTGAAGTTCCAGATATTAATAAAGTCTGGGAACTCATTCTTTAAGAAAAAATAAAAGCAAATTCTCCACACCCCTTCTTCTTAAAAACACTATTACGTGTTCTTTTCCCTCTTCCTTCTCAGACCACAGGTGTGCCACTGCTCTGGAATCAAATGATCAGTTCACCCACTAGACATCTTTCTATCTCAGTCAGAGCTGTTCCCTTCCGAGGGCTCATGGGAGAAGAACACCTGGAGTTAGATAAGCTCTGTCCATCAACCTGTATTAGGGGTGGTTTAAT
Organism: Mesoplodon mirus; assembly: GCF_964341445.2. Taxonomy (NCBI): domain Eukaryota; kingdom Metazoa; phylum Chordata; class Mammalia; order Artiodactyla; family Ziphiidae; genus Mesoplodon; species Mesoplodon mirus. The sequence goes on along the minus strand of NC_138982.1, from coordinate 142,394,713 downwards.
AACCACTGTTACTTAGCACACTTCACACATTTATATCACATTTACTAGTACAAGAGAGAAAAAACAAGCAATGAATGCAAACTGCTCTCATGTCCCTTGGTTCATGTTATTACTGTGCCCTATAAAGAAAAAAACCTGCTTTCATATTTAAATGAGTGTCAGTATTTTTTCATCTTCTTTACACTGTTAGACATTGCCACAGAGCATCAGAATATACATGATGCAACCTGGGTTGTCTGACTGTTGTTTATTGAAATCTCTCCCGGTTTTATGCAACATCAAGAGGGAAAACAAAGATCAAGAGGTGCCAGGCTTTATTTTGAGGAAGAAGATAAGCTCTGATTTTCTGATGTGTTAGGTTGGAGCCTGAGGCATTTTCTTACTAATCCAGAGTTCTAACAATGAGCTGCGGTTTAAGAAGAATAAATGTGATATAGTAAAATTAATAAGACAGCCTTGTTCATTTTCCCTGGGATGATGAAGCGTCACATGACTGCCTCGCTCAGTGACACCATAGGGTGGGGGAAGGTGATTCAGGAATCGTAAATAGAGCACACAGGGTGGAGGTGAAGACAGGCAGCTTTAAGATAGCCCTTCAGGAAAAAGGAGTATGGTTTACGGTATTTGTTGGATTTTCTTTGTACTTCTCACTGTTTCTCAAACTATTTCAGAGAGGTTGCTTTCATTTTTTCAAAGGTTTTTTTTTTTTTTTTTTAAGAAAAACGTGTGCCTACTGGTTCATGCCCAGCTGATGCCTGTCTCCGCTTACACACATGGCCTTGGGTTTCCATATGGATTCCATACACAGTCTCTCATGGCTTGTTTACCCAGCAGTTTTTTTTTTTTTTTTCCGTACGCGGGCCTCTCACTGTTGTGGCCTCTCCCGTTGCGGAGCACAGGCTCCGGATGCGCAGGCCCAGCGGCCATGGCTCACGGGCCCAGCCGCTCCGCGGCATATGGGATCCTCCCAGACCGGGGCACGAACCCGTATCCCCTGCATCGGCAGGCGGACTCTCAACCACTGCGCCACCAGGGAGGCCCTACCCAGCAGTTTTGAGACCAAAGCCTGCAAAATTTATGGAGAGCCTTTCTGTTTCCTCTTCTAATCTGTGATCCAGTTCTTGGAAAACAGTATGAATATTTTTGACTGCACTTATGTTTTCTTCATTATTACATACATGTTATGGGTTTTAAATTCAGCTTTTAAATATGTTACTTCTCTTGTATTCTCTCCATTTGTTCAACACCCCTACGCCTGTTTTTGTCCTTAGAGTTTTGTTTGTTCCCAAGACGGATTTTATTCTCTTAACGACTATGGTTCATGCACTCTGATGTAAATAGCGTGCACATGTGTTTTGGGGTGGCAGTTTCACTCCTGTCTTGACAAGATTTCCTGAAGCACCCACCTCTTTTGGTCCAGGGACAGATTACATCTTAGAGATGGTGAACAATCTGAGTGAGAAGTCTTTGCTGCTTCCTGCTATGCTACACGTTCTTTGTTGTTGAGAATTACACTTCTCTGCACAGGGTGAAAGTTAGTAGTAATGGCAGAGGGAAGAGAGGACAAGAAGGGAAGGTGAGCTGAGTATAACAGAGAAGGAAGCCAGGAAGCCAGACAGAGGAGTGAGAGATTAAAGAAAGAGGTAGTAAGAGACAGGCAGAAGAGGGAAACATGAGAGCCCCATTTATGCTTGTTGTCAGAAGTTTTAGAAGAAATGGGCAGCACTGAGGCAGCTGGAAGTGTGTATGGTGCCTTCCCTGCCCATCTGAGCACTGCCATCGGGGATGCAGTTGTTCTGTGAATGGGTCTGATGGAGGGATGCTGCTCAGGTATGAACAGGGATGTTAAAGCACTATTACTCCTAAAGCATGTAACTAGAAAACGGTATAAGTTCACTCAACAAACATGAAATATGCAGTGAGATATAAAGATATGACAGATTGATGACTATTACCATTTCTGATTAACCAGGTAGTCAGAAGCTGATGCTTCCCTAAGAATGTCCAATTATAGGAAACCTGAGATCTCCTTGCTCTTGGCAATAGATTGACCTGGAATAATGCACCTTGAAGAAAGCCTCGCACACTCTCCTCTCCCCATTCTCCGACAGGCCTTGAAGATCATTACATTTCATGGTCTCTGACAGTTGAGACTCCAGAACATCACAAGATGCCCATCTTTCCAACAGCTTGTAGTAGATGTAAGATTTGGAAGGGCAGTGACTATGCCTGTCTACTTGCTGCTGTGTCTCCCATGCACACTGTGGTGACTGCACTGAGCAGGTGTTAATATTTGTGAAATGATAGAAATGAAAGGGAATAGTCATTTTTGTGAGTGAGAAAGAGCAGGATTACCTCAAGGTAGAAAGGACACAAGAATTTCTTCTCATCTGTGATCGCTGGATCAAGTTTCAGTGGAAGGAGAATACTGTTAGGTTGATTCTCCCATCCAAACACACACCCTCTCTTATTGCAAAGCTATGTGACTTGCCCCCTCTCCGTTTGCATTGCAGAGAATGCCCTTCTGTGTGCAAGTCTTTTCCTCAGAAACTAGACCTCAAATCCGGTACCTTTTATCTACTTAAAAAAAATTGTTTTATGGAAGTATAGTTGATTTACAATGTTGTGTTGGTTTCAGGTGTACAGCAAAGTGATTCAGTTATACATACATATATAGATTTTCCAGATTCTTTTCCGTTTTAGGTTATTACCAAATATTGAGTATAGTCCCCTGTGCTATACAGTTGGTCTTTGTTGTTTATCTATTGTATGTATAGGAGTGTATACCTGTCAATCCCAAACTTCTAATTTATCCCTCCTCCACCTCTTCCCCCTTTGGTAACCATAAGTTTCTTTTCTGTGTCTGTGGGTCTATTTCTGTTTTGTATACAAATTCATTTGTATCATTTTTTAATTCCACATATAAGCAATATCGTATGATATTTGTCTTTGTCTGACTTACTTCACTCAGTATGATCATCTCTAGGTCCATCCATGTTGCTGCAAATGGCATTATTTCATTCTTTGTTATGGCTGAGTAATATTCCATTGTGTATATGTACCACATCTTCTTTATCCAGTCATCTGTCGATGGACATTTAGGTTGCTTCCATGTCTTGGCAATTGTAAATAATGCTGCTGTGAACATTGGGGTGCGTGTATCTTTTCGAATTATGGTTTTCTCCAGATATATGCCCAAATCTGGTACCTTTAAGTTGGTGAAGGTGCAGCTCATGGTCGGAGGTGAAGTGGCTTATTTTGTGGAAGTTCAGGATCATAACTTTATTCAGTGAAGAATTATAAAATTCATAGACTCATGGAATGTTCATTAGTGATCTGATTCTGGTTCAATCTTTTCCATTTTTTTTAGTTGAAGACCTCTTTTCTTTGAAGAAATGGTAAGGTTGCTCAACCCAAATCATGTTCATTTTGATTATTTTGTTATTAAGTAACATACATTCAATTCATGTTTCCTTTTCAATGGGAGCTCTCATATGTTACTCTAACAAAGAAATTCACCTACATTAAACTTAATTCTTTCCATTTAATTGTATCTATATGTGAATATATTTTAAACATCACTTTCTTGGGGGCTGTTATGAAATTTCCCTTTATTTCTTTATCTGTAAATTGGGTATGGTAATATCTGTTCTAATCTTCTCTCCTTTCTCAAGAGTAGCTGAGAACATGTGAAGACACTTTATGAACTGGAAAGCAATAGACCACAAATAGAATTAAACAAATTAATAGAATTTTATTATCCTCCCCAATAAAGTTAACCTTTATATTACCACATATGTGCACAAAACAAAATGATTCTGATATATTTTTTAAAGACAAGATAATAGAATTTTATTATCCTCCCTAATAAATTTAACTTTTATTATTAACAATGTGTGCAAAACAAAATGATTCTGATTTTTTTAAACATCTTTATTGGAGTATAATTGCTTTACAATGGTGTGTCAGTTTCTGCTGTATAATAAAGTGTATCAGCTATACATATACATACATCTCCATAACTCCTCCCTCTTGCATCGCCCTCCCACCCTCCCTATCCCACTCCTCTAGGTGGTCACAAAGCACCGAGCTAATCTCCCTGTGCCATGCAGCTGCTTCTCACTAGCTATCTATTTTACATTTGGTAGTGTATATATGTCCATGCCACTCTCTCACTTCATCCCAGCTTACCCTTTCCCCTCCCCAGGAATTTTATGGAATTTTTGAACTACAGAATAAACGTAATATGATTTTTTTAAACATAAATTTCTTGTTTTTATTCTAATATGTAAATAAACACATCACTAATATCTTGAATAACTTATTATTTAGAAATAATATATCTTAATTCCTAAAACAATTTACTAGACAACAATTAGTGAAGTCTGACAATGCAACTAGAATATTAGTGATGAAAATACTAGCTCTACTGACATTAGTAAGTTCTCCCCTAAATTTGATTGCCTTTTATTGAAGTATAACCAATATAGAGTTTATTTCTGTATTAGATTTAGCTATATTTATTAGTATTTTATAGCAATTGGAATGTTTAGAGGGTAGTTTAGTGGTCTTTCAGAAAAAAAAAATTCCAAGCACTTATTATGAAATTTGCTTTGTATTCTAGTTTTGTTTCGCTTCACCATGCAGGTATGAAATCTTTAGAACTTTACAAAATATGATGATATTGTGCTTGGGCCATATTCTTGCTTTTTAGTGTGATTTGATATGATCTTTTCATGGAGTTTTCACTAACTTGCTGCTGTATTTGAAGTGCTGCCTGTTGCCAGGGTCCACGTCTGTGTCTGGTCTTCCTTGTTAAGCTGAACCAACTGCGTTATTGGCATCTGCCATTAGGCTGGATGTGCTCAGGCCTCCTGGGAATTGAGGGACAGGCCCCTGCCTCTGGGTGAGGTGAACAAAGGGGGAGATATCACCCCCCCTCGATGCCCTCCCAGTGAAGAATAGAAAATCAGATCTGCTTAGGCCTCTGCATGCTGGCAAGGATCTGCCAGAGATTTCCCCATCCTTCAGTGTAAAAGAGAAGCAGTTTTGGCAGAAGAGCCTTTGCTAATCAGTGGAGCGCTAGGAAACGGTGCAGAGGTTTGACATCATCTTGGGTGTTTGGGGTTCACTATTCATACTCCTTTTAAACTCCGCTTCGTGCTTTATTTTCTTGGAATCTGTGGCTGCAAATGACTATGCTTTAGGAAACTGAGAGTCCAGTGAAAGCTTTTTACTTTCCTGTGTAGCATACAACTCCACTAGAACCACATCAACTTCCAAAAACAGGCAGAATTTGGGGGATGGGGGTGGAAACAACTTTCTCAGTGAAGACAAGCTGCCATTCCAAGAGGCAGCAATGAGAACTTTATGTTTCAGACATCAGACAGCTTAGCCATGTCACACCCCGGCCCCGTTTTTACCATCTTGTTAATGCTCAGTGACCAACCTTTACTTCAGAAATGCTTCGTTTTGCCTTCTTTCTATCAAATTTTTTTCTGCACATTTAAATGACAAACTATTTGGTTAGCATATTTGAATTTAATTTAAATTAACCTATGCTTGGAATCTTTTTACCATTACTAGTTTGCATGTAACAATATAATTGAATTTATTCTAATAATAACAAATAAACTTTGGGGATATTTAACCTTCTCATTCTGAGTCATAAAGAGCATGTTAATTTCAAGTGTGGATGAAGTGTAAATCTCAGCATATTTCATTTGGTCAATTTCATTATTTATTTATTTAATTTATTTTCCAAAAGCTACACAAGCAATGCTTGTTTGGTTTCACACGTTGAATGATTTGGTAAATCGTTTGGTAAATACCCAAAGCTACCAGTCTCCTTCCCTGCCTGATCCTGTGATGTGTGTCCCATCACACCCTTCCCTACACCCAAATTAAATCCGACCTCTCAATTTAGAGTTTTTTTCACTTTAACAGGCAAAACAAAATATTCAAGTCTACCCATTTTTCACAACTACATTTAGAAATACCTGTGGATTTTTGGTCGTAAAGGTCTAGGGATTGGTGCTTTTGTACAGCAGCTATGTAAAGAGGCATCAATTCAAAAGTGCAAGGAAGAGAGAGAGGCTTGAGGGATACAGAGGAAGTTGCCATGTAACGTTGTGCAAAGGGCAGCTCTAACCATCTCTGTAAATGCAACTTATTTAAAAAAATGGGAAATGTACATAGGAAGTGCATGAGTTAGCCACTGTATAAAGCCAGCAGCGTATATGTAAATATGTGAATACTGTGTGTCACCCATAGTCAAATAGAAGAGCTGCCTCTTTTAATGTATAAGACTATTTTCTGAAATCAGACCTTGCTATTTAATAATGGTTGCTGTTCTGTTAACAAAGAAAGTATTTTCAAATCAAAATGTAACTTCTTTAATAATATGCTTTACATTTGTGGTTAATATTTTAGTAACAGTAGAGCAAAATATATTTTTCCTCCTTTGATTACTACCAGATTTTCCACATTATATTTAGGGTTAATATTTTACCAACAAATATATGTTTTTCCTCTTGGACAACTACCATTTTCTTTAGCCATATCAACAGACTCAGCATTTTGGTGAGACACGTGATGAAAGGGATGTAGAAAAGGCTACTAACTCTCCCTTATCTGCTGCTTTCAGTCAGTGATTGATTCTCACATCCTGTTTACCACTTCATAGTGGAATGAAGCGGACTTTGTGTGAACCACTTGGTTTTTCCAATTCAGCGAGATGGAGCAAACAAATGGCCAAATAACCTCAGATTATTTCATCTTTCCTCTATAAAGTCCATGAGTCAGCAGCTCCCCTTGGCATTTTTCATGTTTATCCGGGAAGCCCGGGGTAGTAGTGGGTTCAAGAAAATGGCGTCAAAACTGCAAACTCAGGATCTCATTAGCTGGAATATCCATTCTTTATTGCTTGTCTGAAAACCAGATGCAATAGGTGTCGCCACCTTCCCAGAGCACGTGAGCCTGGCTGTTGAGATCCGTGGTGGGTGGGAAGCTTTGACAGTGCTCATTTGTCTTGGAGATTAACAGTGTAGCTTATAAAATTGGTTATACGTTTTTGAAACGCAAGCACGCAGGGCATTCGTTACAAAGCTTTCCCCGTAAACCTTTAAAGAGTCTCTAAAGAAGCCCAAGTTAGTTAAGAGTATCATATTCAACTTATACTTTACAATGGATGATTTTGTATCTTGCTTTTTTAATGGTTCTTCGTATCATTTTAAACATTTTCCTGAATGAAAAAGAGCCAAATATGGCTACTTTGCTTATTTCATGGATAGACACTTTGAATAACAGAGCTATTGGTGAAGTGTTAAAAGCCAAGAATGCTGTTATCACCACACACACAGGGACTGGATACGGGAAGCATAGTGGGATTTCAAGTGAGGGGCACTGCGTGTCACCATCCCCAAGTGATCCTACGTGATGAAACGAGATCCCCAAAGAGCAATTTAAAGGGCAGGTTTGAAGCTCGAAGTTTCTGACAGCCACCTCATACCTTAACAACAGCCTGCTCTCTTAGTAACGTGAGGGTTCCTGTGAACAGGTGGGGGGATTAAGGAGAAAACTCATTATAGCATTAGCCATTTAGGGGTGTTCTCTGGAATTCCACGAGGCAGAGTTTATGGAAGCAACAAGTGATAGCCAAGGGATTGAGAGAGGTCTGAGAAACAGAATTTTTTTTAGAATTTACCAGACTATTTCTCAGAATGTTATGAGTGAATTATAAGCATCTCTAGACTTTCCTAGTCGAATCAAATAGTAAATAAACCAGTTAAAAATAACTGGAAGGAAGATGTAACATGTGAGAATACTTACCTACATGAAAATAGTTCCTTCCCTCTGCTTACCTTTGCAGGGGAAGATGGTGCAACATTGTGACTTTAAAACTGTGCTGATTTTCTGACAGGTTCTGGACTCAGCTGCCCCTCAGAGTTTGGGTCTGAATGTCCACTGTGAGTGATGCTGGGCTAAATCCATTTCCACTGGTTCCACGAACTCTTTCTTGTCAAGGTTGTTTCAAAGCTTTCCTGTTATATCAACTACCTGTGAAACGAGTAAACAGGCTGCAGAATGCAGTTGCAACCACAAAACCAAATCCTGAACAGGGCTTTACCTTCCAGCTGGCGGAAGCCTCAGTCTTAACTTGAATCTTCTGAGTCACATGGCACCAGGGAACCACATAACCAGCCCCAGGTGTCTCCCTCAGAGGAAGACATAAAAGCCGGTGTGACATACAACTTCCACTAGATGTTATTGTTAAATAATGGGATTTTTTTCTAACAATCAAATAATACATGTTTCGTTTGGATAGTTTAAAAACTACAGAGAAATACTGAGAAGAAAATAAAAAGCACTTACAGTTTCATCCCCCAGAAATAATTAATCAGGGACTCTGTATTGCCCAATCCCAAGGGGAGGGGTATCCAGATTCACACAGAACACCGTGTGGAGGGTGGCCCTGAACTTGAGCAGCTTGGGGGTCTGAACCCCTACTGCCACTGATGGTATGTGTTATTTGAGTCTTTTGTGTAGCCTCTCTAGTTTTTCTTTTTCTTTACAAAATCGGCATCACTGATATTGCCAGTTTAAAGCTTGCTTGTATTCTGTATATCTTAATGTAATGCCTGCTGACCAAGGCATTCCACATCAAGAATTCTGTTTGCTGTGAGAAGTGGACTGTTCACACAAGGAAGGGCTGAGGCAGGAAAAGTGCTGGGACTTGGAGAGAAAGCAGTGAAAACAGGGCTGGAGGCCTCCTGTCCAGCTCTGGGTCCTTGTGGCCATTGCCATGGTCATGACCCAAGTCCTGGTGTCCACCTGCCCTAGGAGTCAGCCTGCATCCCTGCTAGGGACTTGGTATTGGGTGATGAACAAGTCCTCTTTCATGTTTCCTTCCCTCTGCTCCCATTCCCTTTGCTTGCCTCGTCTCTTCTCTCCTCTCCTCTCCTCTTTCCTCACTGTTCCAGTCCTGGGACACATGAGCTTCGAAAGCTGACCAGACACAAGAGTGAGGGGGAGATGTCTGTGTCCTGGGGGTTGGTTCTACCAGAAACATTTAAGAGCTGCTAATGAGAAACTCTGCAGCTGTTGCAAAATATCTGATCTCACCTTTCCTTTGAAAGCTTGAAAAAGAAGTCCTACTAGTCAGTGAACCAGTGGCAGTGTTAGACTGCAGTAATAGTCGATGATAACCAATCTGCAATAACAATGAATCAGTGTTCAATTCTGAGCTGACTTTTGGTATGTCTACTAGGGTTCCAAGTTAGACAGTGAAGATGCTCTCCAGCTTTTACCAAAAACAACCAGAACTAGATCTCAATCTTTGTAATCTGAAAAATCCAGAGGAAATATCTATCCTTATTAAATCATTCAATTAAAGAGATCAATCATCAATGACTTAAAGATTCAGATTCCTGCTCTTTGGCGTATTTTAGTTTCAGTGAGTTCCTATAGCTACATGGGGAAGGTAACAGTAGAAAAGCAGTGGGTGTGGATAGTCAGTATCCTATAGCTACTTGAGAGCACGGGCACCTGCTCACTGCCTTATTCTGGCTACAATAGGAGAAATACACCACTCATCATAAATGTATATTAATAAGGTCTTTGATGAGAAAGCTGGTGACAGAAGTGATTGGAGTTTAGTTTTCAAAAAAATCTTTCTACTACGGTGAGATGCATTAGTAGGAGGAGCAAAACATTGTGGTCTTATATTAATACTCATTTTTTTTTTAGTCTAAGCATATCAGGCAGTAAGTGGACACATTACACTCTAAAATGCCCTGAAGTAGGAGAATTGTCTCAGCTCAGGGGACAGGAGAGTGCTCTTTGAATTCAGCTCCGTGACTCATGAGAGGTGTGACCTTTGGCACCTCACTCTCCAGACTGTAGTTTCCTCATCTATAAAAGTAACCTAGTAAATCTCTTCTTGTGGAAGATTGTTGGGAGGTAAGAATTAAAGAGAATATATGCAAGTGACTCTGTGGATGATGCTTCATTAAAGGAAGCACAGGGGCCCCAGTTGGCAGCTTCACTCTCTGGAATCAGGGCTTTTAACCTGTTGAGTGCCATGGGGCTCTTTGTCAATCTGATGAAGCCTGTGGAACCCTCCTCAGGACAGTACTTATAAATGCATTAAAAAAATACATAGCATTATAAAGGGAGTCATTTATCATATGTTTATTAGTATATTCGGTAGACAGAATAATGACTCCCAGAGATGTTCCTGTCCTAATCCCCAGAACCTGTGAATATTTTATGTGACTTGCCAAGAGGGAATTAAGGTTGCTAATCAGCTGTGCTTGACAGGAGCTTACCCTGTATATTTGTGAATATTGCAATTTTGCTGACTCAATCACTTTTACTGTGAGTGATGGGCCTTGTTGAGTCTTTGTTAATTCAGATACTTCCATGTGACATGAAAATGTATCTTAGAAGATGATTTTTTCAAAGTCTCGTTTCCTAGAACCATAGAAACATAACTGAGTTGACATCTAATTAGTATAAGTAACTGCTTTGAAATTACAACTCTTATTTCTTGGTTGCATGTTTATTGTGAGGGAGAATGTGCTAATTGTGCTCAGAAGTAGCATTTTTCACATTCTGCTCGCTGTAAACCTCTACTTTCAATAAAAGGAGAAACACATCATGAAAAATTCAAAAGTAGCCATTGCTAGATAACCCTCATTACTCCAGTGCTGGATGACAGGCCATGCAGAGGAGTCAAGTGTCATTTGCACACGTGAAGATAAGCAGAAGCTAAAATATTACTGAAGCCAGAACACGGATCACAGTCTCTAACTTCTTCTTCTGGACCAGGTCTTGCGTATTCAGTTATGGTGAATTACCTGACCTCTTCAATAAAAACATAGGAATACATAGTCAGTGAGAATAAATTTAAGTCTTGACCCCTAAAATAAAAGATGAGTTAGCTCAAGAGTGACTGAGATTTTTCCTTCTCTTGCTTATCACTTCATGAATATTCAGGGATCTAAAAAAGGCCTTCTTTGATAATACAGTACCAGCAAATGGATTTCTGCTCTCTTATAGGCAGCTAGCTCAAACCTCCATTGCTTTTTTCCCCTGCATATCTTAACCTAAGACTACAAAACTCAACAATTATAGACTCTTTAGGATTGCACAGATAAGATATCAAGTTGAAAATCAGACTGTGCAGTTGCAGTGAATTTTGAAGACAAGATAAACTGTTAATTTTGAACTTAAGGAAGCTTAAGTGATGGGCCAGAGAAACTTTGAACCTGGCTACCATTTCTCAGAACCATCTGGTTCATTGAGTCTGGGCCAAAATGGACTTGACCTGTGTGAAGGGTTGAATTATGTCCCCTCATCAATTCACATGTGAGGTCCTAACCCCCAGGACCTCAGGATGTGAACTTATCCAGAAACAGGGTCATTGCATATGTAATTAGTTACATTAAGATGATGTCATACAGGGGTAGGGTGGGACCTTAATCCAAAATGACTGGTGTCCTTGTAAAAAGGGGAAATTTGGGTACAGACACACAGACACACATACACACACACCCAGGGAGAACACCATGTCAAGACTGGAGTTATGCTGCCGCAAGCCAATGAATTACCAGAACTTAGGAGAGAGGCCTAGAACCGATCCTTCAAAGGGAGCATGGCCCTGCTGATACCTTGATTTCTGACTTTAAGCCCCCAGAACTGCTGCTTAAGCCGCTCAGATTGCAGTATGTTGTTATGGCATTCCTAGCAAACTAACATCACTCCTTTAACATGCTCCAGCCAAATTCAACTCACAAGTGCTCAACCAGTTCAAACACTAGGCATATCATCCTATAAAAAGCAGGAGAGGCACGGCATCTTGTGCAGCAGCGAATTCTAACATCCCTATTAGTCATTTTGCTTGTCTGGATCTCAAGTTTTATTCAACTGCTATTTGAAGAGGTTTAGTTTTTCTGAAATCTTTCCGTTTGCCTGCCCCTAAGGGCAACATAACATAAAACCCCAGAGGGTTTGGGATTTGCCCAAAGCAACCTGCTATTAGCTTAAACCATCTGTGAAACCTGTATTAAATCTTGAAAATTCATGTGGAGTTTTATTCTTCATCGCATTATATGTGTTTGGTTCAATACTAAATAATATTAGAAATTGTTTATTACTATGTGACATTGAAGCATTAGTATTATGGACTGTGCTTATACCCTGGATTCATATTCCCTGATACACATTACATATCCTAATTACTGGGACGCCTGTTTGAGGACTGCAGGGCTGCATTGCCTATGGTCCCTTCCAGCCCTAAAACCCTGGGCTCTGAGGGCTGTTCATGTGTGTGTCTCTGTGCATGAGTACCCCATATGACTTGGTCTTTGCGGATGTCAAAATGTACACTTCCGGAGTAAGTTAATATAAAATTAAAATTCCACTTTGTTGGAACTATTTCACTGGATTGTATGAAAAATAGGTGTCTAAGTGTTATACATGTCTGCTGGCCAGCTTCACACTCAGGTACTTTGATCATGGCCAGTTGATTAATGTATCCTTTCATTTTGTGTATAAGAATGGCTGAGAATCAGGAAAAATGCCTCAAGTTAGATGCTGGAATCATATACCATTGCCTTTTCCACTGAAGTCACTGTGACTAAGTCGCTAACAACCGGAGCCCCCCTGCCCAGCCTCACAACTGCCAGGAGGGAAGAGCTCCCCTTAGAATCGGGCATCACCATTGGCCCTGCTTATCACTTGGCACTTGGCAAGTTTCCTACTCTGTAAAATTGGGGAAGAATCCCTCACAGATATACTGTGAAGACTAAATGAGGTAACATATACCAAATATTTTTTTATAAATTCCAAAAGGCTGTGTGGGTGTCATGAATTATAATTTGGTGCATTTCTAAATAGAACCAAAAGACATTGATGGGGTTACTGATGGGGCTGATACGCTTTGTGCTCAGGGCCAGTGTAACTCATGTTGAACTTCAGCTCGGAGGGTAAGACACTGAGAACAAGATTCTCGAGGCTTCAATTCATGTAAATTTTCAGGGAAAATAGGAGTAACTACATGACAAGACTGAAGCAGTTAAGTTGCCTGTAAGTAGAGGGGTCAACAGATGTCAAATATACTTTTCAGTATAGGGCATGTGACAAGACATCTTCCAAAGAATGCAACTTCCCAAGAAGCTTGTATTGTTGAAGAACCAGCAAGACCATCTGCATAGCTCAAAAGGAGTAATGCAGTGTATTAAAGGGTGAAATCAAATGAACAACAACCAAATGGATGGGCTCCTTACTTGTCAATATGGTTAGATACTAGACTTTGATGTTGATAGCACCCTACTCCAACCCAATTTGATTTTAGCAATTATTTAAAAAAAGAAAGAAAGGAAAAGTCTAGTTCTCTTGATAATGTGGGAGTAAACTCTTTAAGTAATGGACACTTGCAAAGCCAGCTGGTGAGTACGGCATACATATCATTAGAATAAACACATGGTATGATATCACAGGAGGATGGGCACTTTACACCGATTTGTTGGGTGTCTCCGTGTGCCGGGGACTGTACTCTAGACACGAGCTATACAGTAGTAGACAAAAACCAAAAGACAAATATCCCCGGTCTCATGGAGCTCATATTCTGAAGCAAGGGAGATAGACAAACAATTATGTATTAGGAGGTGGTGATCAATGCCCACAAGATAAGTAAAGTGGGCAAAGGATCAGGGAATGATGGAGCTGGTACCACTTTCAAGGAGCTGGTTGGAGAAGACCATAAAATTGAGGGAGTGAGGGCATGGACCCCATGGAACTGGGAGGGAAGAGCAGGTACAGGAGCCCTGCCATGGTTGTGTGCCTGGAAATTCAGGACCTTGGAGGAGGTCAGTGTGGCTGGAGTCGAGGTCAGAAGTTGAGGAACGAAGAGATGAGATCAGAGTTTTGGGGGCAGTTCACGCAAAGTCCCATGAGGACTCTGGGTGTTATTCTGAGTGAGACGGGAATCGGTTTAGGAGCCACAAGAAGCCACCTGGGAGGGAGGAGCAGACACCCTCTCTGTGCCCTTATGTTGTATCAGCCCCTCTGTCTTGGCCCAGCCCTGGCCGTGGGCCCCCTTTTCTCCTCAGGGCTGGGTGAGGTGAGGAACTGTGTTGGCTCCATGAAAGCAGAGTTCCCAGAACGTTCATGCTCTAATCCATCCAAAGATGGCCTTTCCTTCATTAAACCCCTGGAATTCTTTGAAGCTGTGGAACCACGGTCTTCCTTGCTCTTGTGTTGGTTTCTTTAGATTAGTATGTTTCTTATCTTTAGAAGTGTACTGAAGATTCTTAAATGAGGGCTGGTCTTTAAAAACCACATTTCGCATTTGCACAGAAGAGACACGTAACAAAACTTCATTACCTTGCAACTGAATACTAAGCTTTATGCCTGTTTAAAAAGTGTATTCTAATGAAAAAAGAGGCAATTCAGAGATAACCTCAATGAGAATAAAATCAGTATATTCTCAACGGAGACAGTCTTTATATATCACAATGAATAAAAACAGAGAGCGCAATTTTTAAAAAAGGAGGACTCAAGAATTAAATTGGAAAGGGAAACAAAAATATGAAGCTCACAGGATTAATACTAACTATAACAACATATTTGTGGAAACTCATTGTTTGCCCTCATCCTCTGGGACAGAAGTAATAACATTACACAAAGAGAAAGGGTTGTCAGATTAAATACAGGACACTCAGTTAAATCTGAATTTCTGGCAAACAATAAATAACGTCAGCATCAGTGTATCCCGAATACTGCATGGGACAATCGCTTGTGAAGGTTTTGCTTCTAGTCGGGAAGAGTGGATGTCACCGTTAATGATTTTAGTGCTTGTCTAGATACGAGGAGATGCAAGAATTAGGCTCATAAAATCTTCTGAAAATATCTAACTATCTGAAGACCTTTTCTACCAGTTTTTCCCAGAACACAGAGGGCCTCATTCCTGATCTCCACGCTGAACTCCTTTCAGGCTGTGTTGAAGGTAAGAGACGGCAGTGGCGGGTGACCTCATCCTTGTAGAGGCAGGTGGCAAGTGCCAATTTGTAGTTGACAAGCCACTCTTAGCCCCTGGACACTGCACTAACTTTGTAAATAGTCCCCTCTTTAGATTACTCTCAGAGTACTGGGCATGAGGACTCGTCTCTTCCCTGCTGGACCATAGTATAGTAAAGGATACGAGCTAGATATCCGGTATCAAGGGTATCGTCTATGATCATGAAAATGTGGATTATTTTTAAAAAACCCAAAAAGGTTTGAAAAGAAGACAGCAGAATTGGCATTCTGGCTGTGCCATTCAGACAGTGAGGTTTTGATGGGTACTTAATTTCCCTTAAAAAGTGAATATCTACTCCTGAAAGCTTCCTGGAAGAATGAATAGAAATAGGAGTCTAAATCAGCCAAAAAAAAAAAAAAAGAAAAGAAAATGACCTCTGAATAACTAAACAATTTATCACTAGAATGCCCATGTTCCCCATAAAAGAAGAATACAAGTGCTGTATTTACAGAACATATGTATTCAAGGAGATTTCTTCAGAAAATTTAGAAATCAAATATTTAGTAGGTGAAAAGGAAAAGCTAACAAGTCATTTCTTGTGACATGTTTTCCTGCGATCTCTGCTTCTTCCTGCCCCTGCCCCCTAGTGCTGTTGGGGTCCTTTTCTCAAAAAATGGTGCTCAGCACTTCACCTCCAGCTCAGAAACATGGGTGACTCCTTTCTGTGCATCTAGTAGGTTTTCAAGAAATATTTGCTAAATTTAATTGCATTTCCGCTCCTTTGACCCAACTGTCTTAGCTGTGACTGGGAGAAAAGCAACAGAGGAATAAAGTTAAATTCCTTAATTATTTCTCCAAACTTTCCCAGAGATTTGTCAGGCACATTGACCATGGCCTGTCCCACATAGTAAAGAAGACAAACACCTTGTCAGTGGGTGTATTCTTATTTAAGAGCTAGGATCTCGCCTGGATTGAAAGGTTCTAGCTACTCTCATCCTATAGGCATTGGAGGTCTAGGGGTTTTGTTTGTTTTAATTTGAGTATCCGAGCAAGGTGGTGGAAGGCAGGAGAGAAATCAATGACGAGATGGGCTGGTCTTGTCAAACGTTTTCAACTCTGATCAGTGCTGTGGCTGGAAGTACTTGTGGGGTTGAGTTTGGATTCCTCAGCAGCTCTCGCTGTATCTTACAGGCTGTGTTTTACGCATTGTGCTGCATGACCTCATAGACGGATATATTAACTTCTTCTCAGTATTTTATAGTTTGTAAGTATCCATACTGACTTATGTACCAGTTTTCTTCCAGTCTTACAGAAACTGTGCCCCAAACACCCTTCTGTAGGAAGGAAACACCCTTCTGAAGGAAAGGGAGGTCAAGACTCTATATCTTTGGACCCCCTGCCATTGGCCAGTGACTATGCTTAGCTCTTTACACACATTACTTTGTTTAGTCTTCATAGGAGTCTTGCAGAGCAGGTGGTATTATCCTCAATTTTTTGTTTTTTGCGGTACGTGGGCCTCTCACCGCTGCGGCCTCTCCCATTGCAGAGCACAGGCTCTGGATGTGCAGGCTCAGCGGCCATGGCTCACGAGCCCAGCTGCTCCGCGGCATGTGGGATCCTCCTGGACCGGGGCACGAACCCGTGTCCCCTGCATCAGCAGGTGGATGCTCAACCACCGTGCCACCAGGGAAGCCCTATCCTCAATTTTTGATGAGCAAACTAAGGCTCACTGAAGTAGAGTATACTTTCTTAAGTCACTGAGCTAGATATGGCAGGATCAGAACATTCATATAAAAATGACAGTAATGATCCTTGTGAAAACAATAGCTGATATTTCCTGAACGCCCACTGTGAAGCAGGTCCTGTGTTGAACATTTAGGCAACTGATAATAATTAAGTGTTGTTATTCATCCCATTTTACAAATGAAAACAGCGAGGCTAAGCCAGGTTAAGTCCCGTGCAGAATTTAAACCTGGATCTAATGCCAAAGCCCATGTTCTTTATATTACGTGACCTGCCGTGTGTTCAGCTTTTATGAGTATATTGAGTGACACACCAAGGATACTCGCCTTTGGAAATCTAATGCTTCACATTTCACAATTGCAATGGTTTGAAAATTCATGGCACTTTGACAGATCATGTTAGCCTTTCTCAGTGTTAGCTGGAAATGCAAGTTAGAGATAAGCTTCTGTCTGGTGACACAAAGCTGTGCAAAGGCAAAGGTACATACCTGTCTTTTGTAGAAAGCAAATATCCTAAATATCTTTAAATCTGAGTTTCTTGGAACAAGTGTACAATGGTGAATTTTTGTTGAGAGGAGACTGACAGATGTAGTAAGTGTTAATTGTAGCAAATTTTTAAATCATGGTTAGAATCATTTAAATGTTTTCAGTCACGGAAAATAAATTAGTTAAATGCTCACTGGAGAACGACCCGTTGGAAGTCTACCATTGAAACAATTTTGGGTATGCTCCCACGTCATGGGGGTGATTGGTTTCTAATTAAAACATGCACGATTATCTTCTGGCCATGGGATGCTGCACAGGGTAGGTTTTGCTGTTGTGATTCTCTCATTTAAGTTCCTGTGATGTTTTCTGTGGATTTGAGAAGTCTCTGTTAAGCAATGTAAAACCAACGGACTTGGGAGCCCTGTCCTGTGCCTGTGTGGATGCTGAAGGGGATGCTCTCTGGTCTCCAATGGCAGGGCTTGAAGGAAAGATACATCCTACCATTAAGAGACACATAAGCAAAGGTAAGGGATCAGAACAGGTAGAAATCATCTGCTCTGGGGGGTGGAAAGTGAGCCTCATGTTCAGTTATTTCTTTTCTTTTTATATAATTGGCCTTCACTGACCTACGTTACTATTCAAGGCAATACAAATTCAAAGCAAACCAATTTAATTTAAATGGAACTTATCTTCATCATGTATAATACATACCTAATAATATATGCCTTATAAAGTCGAATTTATCAACAACCCTGAAGCTCTGGAATAACATGCTTCCCTAAAACAGTGAAAAAACTTAACTTATTCAAAAGGTATTTACTGAGTGCCTGTTATACACCAGGCACTGTTCTAGGTACCTGGGATACTTTAGTGAACAAAATAGACAAAAATCTCCCTTAATGGGACTTCTGTAGCAGGGAGGGATTCCTACATTAAACATCATAAATAAACCAATCATGTCACATGTTAGATGGCGACAAGCACCGTGGATGGAAGAAACGTGGAGAGCGGAGAAAGAAGAGAGGCAGTGTCAGGGCAGCCGTACTGAACAGGGGCAAGTGGTTGAAACGGGCCTCACTGAGAAAGTAGCGCATGAAGAAATGTATAAGGGAAAGAGGCAGCTGGTGAAATGTGTTTGGGGCAAGAGCTTCCCTGGCAGAGAGAAAAGCAGAGGTCTTAGCGTGAGGGCATGGCCAGCCTGTTGAAACAGCAGAGGTCGGTGGTGTGGCCCCTGGGTTGAATGAATGGGGCCGGGGTAGTAAGGCTGTGGCATCTTAGAGACGAAATGAGAAGCCAGGCTGCAAGGGCGCTACAGCCCCGTAGGGTCTCTGTGGCATGGGGATCCTCTGCAGGAATTTGAACAGAGGACCTGCCTTCCATTTTAGGAGCTTCAGTGGCTACTGAGCTGAGAAAAGACAGTGGGGGAAGGGAGGGTCAGGACTAGAAACAAGGAGACACATGCACAGGCATTTGCAGGAGTCCCGGGCAGTACATGACAGTGTGACCGTGACGGCAGCAGAGGTGGGCAGAAGCGATCACATTCTGGATATATTTTGCAGGAAGAGTGAACAGGATTTGTTGATGACCTGGATATGAGCTATGAGAAAAAGAGCAATTAACAATAACTCCCAGATATTTTAGATCATTATCAAAATGCAAAATAGATTTTTCACTAGAAAATATTTATTGTTGTAAAGAGAATTATGTTCAAAATGTACATAATCCTAGGATGATGGCAAAGAGTATGGAGCCAAGAGGAAAGCAAAGGAAGGAAATGAACAGCTGAACCACTTGCTGGGGTGCCAGGTACATTGCTCGTAGGAGTTCATTAACTCCATGCAACCTCAATGTGATGTCCAGGTGGGATGTATTACTTCTGGTTTGGATATGAAAAATTCAAGGCAGAGGTCTCTAGACCCCTTTTCTCGGGAATGAGGTAGGGGTGAGCAAGGGCAGGCAGAGGGAGGCGGGGGTCCCAGGACATCCCTCCCCTCCCCTCCTTCCCTTCTCCCACCTCCACCTGGCACCTCTGACCAGGGTGCACAGTGGTGCATGATGGGCCTCAAAGTGGGAAGGGACTAAGGGTAGAGACCCAGGTAGTGCTGTTACACTATGTGAACATGGTTAGTGAAAAACAAAAATGTCCAGACTCCTATCATAGATTCAGAGTTTTTTAAAAAATGAGCTATATTTATCATGAACAATACTGTTCTTAGCAAATCAGACAGACTACAAAATCTCACGTATCCTGGCTAAAACAGTGTCTCTTTCATCTTTATTGCCATTTCCAAAATTTAGGAGATGGAAGGTTTTTTTTCCCTTTATGCATAGGAAAAATGGCCCTACATTTTTTTTTAAGCACAGATGGAGAGCATAGTGCCCCATGGATTTTGACTATCAGTTACACAAGAGTGTAGCATAGTGTGGTAGATCTCATGTAATATTCTTTGTGCATAGCTGGTGAATCTCTGTGAACTTTGTTTCAAATCTCTGTGAACTCTCCTGAAGAATCTTTGTTGCCTTCTGGTGGGGAAATATCTAGAATTTAAATTGTGTCTGCTGAGGATGATTCTGGAAATGAACCAAAGGAAAACAAATCATTGTATGAATCTTTGGATGAGTATAGGAGTTGGAGCAGAAAATAATAAAATTAAGGTTTTCCTGTTCACTCTTCAGGATACCATTAGGATAATTCTCCCCCCCCACCCCCCAGGTTAGAGGTTTCCAGCTGTCATTCTTGAAGGGAACTCTCATCAGGCGGCATCCTGGGTGGGGTGATTTAGCTTTACTCCCTTCTCCTTTGCGTGGGTGGCTCTCTCCTCTTTCTGATGTTGTTCAGTGTCCATGAAGACGGAAAAGGATAAAAAGCTCCTTCCTCCCCCTGACATGCAGAGCGCAGTCAAACTTCAGAGCGGAAGTGGTTTTTTTTTTTTCATTCAAACAATCTGATGCTAAAGGAGAACCTTGGACTTGACTGAGTCTTCAAATGGAACTTAGTGGAGACCAAAGACCATCCTCCTGGTCCCCCGTATGGGGCGGGGCCGTGATCTCCACGGAGACTTCTCAGGCCCTTTGGCTCCATTTCAGCCACATCCCTCCTTGTGGAAATAGAAGGAGTGCCGGGAGGGATGGCTTTGCTGTGGGTGCTGGAACGCCCAACGCATTTGTGTGTATCCACCACACGCCAACCAACCGCTGCTCCTGTGCTAGATGCGGAGAATGCGGAGACTTTGATTAATCTAGAGACTCAGTTCAAAGTCTGGTCCCTGGACCACCAGCATCAGCACCACTGGGGAGCTTGTTAGAAAAGGTAGAAGCCTCTGACCCATCCCAGACTTCCTGAATCAGGCTGTTTAATGAGGTGCCCAGAGGATTCAAGTGGAATGTGCCTTAGCGTTCGAGAAGTGCAGGTCCAGACTGTACATGGACAAGAGCTACATGAATCTGACTGTGGTTTAGTGGCAAGAGCCTCTCTGCTCCCTGTCCCATGCCCCTTATCTCAGTGCACAGCAAACCACCTGTTAATTCCAGGGCCGAAAGCCTAGACAGCTCCCTGGGGAGCCCCTCACAGCAGCTCTGCAGTTTCTCTAGAACTCACTGCTGTGCCCTGGTTCTCTCTCTCAGATTACTACTAACCTTCTCACGGGCTTCTTTGCCTCCACCTGGCTCCCATCCAGCAGATTGCCCATCCCACAGTCATGCCGCTTTTGCTGAAATTCCGATCCTTTTCATGTCATCTCCCTGCTGAAAAGGC
The DNA here is from genome assembly GCF_964341445.2 of Mesoplodon mirus. NCBI lineage: Eukaryota > Metazoa > Chordata > Mammalia > Artiodactyla > Ziphiidae > Mesoplodon > Mesoplodon mirus. The sequence goes on along the minus strand of NC_138982.1, from coordinate 142,373,709 downwards.
TTGAGTGGCTCCCCACTGCCCTGGGGCTGAGTCCACAGTGCTGGTTGTGGCTTCCAAGTCCTTCTAATGGACCCCTCAGGCCTCATCTCATGCGACACCCCTTGTGCTTTACCTGGTGAAGTCTTCCAGCCACAGACATGGTTACCTTCCACCTGAGAACAGAGAAAGAGGGAAAGAAGGAGGGTAAGAGGGAGAGAGAGGTGGAGGGAGACCTGCCTGTCCTGGAGGTTACTGAGCCAGCCCACAGAAACTTCAGGACCAGGAATTAAATAAAAGACCCATGAAAGGCTAAATTTGAAAGGACTGAACCTTTGTGCTAAGGATCCTGAACTTCAGGCTCCAGAGAGTTCCTCAGTGTCTTACCTCTTCTGTTGCATATGTGTCTTACCTCCTGCTTACCTGGTGCTCCCAGCCTGCTAGAAAGAGAAACAGTTGTTAAAGGCCAGCGCTAAGGCCACCACACCAGGGGACAAAGGGGTAGGCACTGAGGAAGGAGAGAAATCCTGTAAGGAGCCAAGCAGGAGGTCAGAGAAGCCTACAGGGGTGCCACTGCCCCCTAGACGTCCACCTGATGCTAGCTTACCTCAAGCACCTGTGATGGCTGGTGTGGATCACAGGACTGCAGGCTTATGCTGTTCAGGGGACCCAGGCAGCCAGAAAGGAGGACTATCTGTTTACTCCACGGAAATTCGAAGTGTTAGATTTTTTATTTTTAATTTTCATTGGAGTATAGTTGATTTACAATGTTGTGTTAGTACAGTTATACATATACATATATACATTCTTTTTTAGATTCTTTTCCCATATAATTCATTAGTACAAAGTGTTAGTTTTAATGCTAAAATACTGCTATATTATGGGCTAGAATACAAGATCTGTGTACATTTCAAGGCTAAAACATCAAGCTTAAAATATCTTCTTGCACAGTTGTGGACCCCTTTATATTACAATCGATCACAGACCCCAAAATAAAGCCAGGAAACCATGGTAACCTTATGTCAGTAGTGTTCTGGGGAAGTTGTGTGTCATGCTTGGTGTCACACCAGATAGAGAAAGGACAACAGCTTCAAGAGGTGACATAGCCAGCAGGAAGAGTAAAAAGCTACGAAGAAACACTATTAAAGGATTTTTTTAGGAAGTAAAATCCTAATTCTCACACAAACGTAAAATGAAGCTAAGTCAAAGATTTTATTTAACTTATTTATTAACGAGGGGACGGGTAAGATGTTGCAGCTGGTTCAGTTGAGCATTTGACTTACAGGGTTTGTATTCTCTACAGAACAAAATGGATTTGCATTGCCATGAGCAGGAAACCTTTGCATGGTTACAGATAGGAAATGTTTGCATCGCTCTGTGTTTTCTTAGTTAACTTCTCTCTCTATGCAGTTGTAAATGACCCAGTTAAAGAAAAGCAAAAGTGAAGACAGCCAGGATGGGTGAACTGAAGGCCCACTTAATCATTTTTTGCTCATTTCATTCTTCCCCAGTTTTTTCTGACAACATGTTTTAAATGGTGAAATATTGGACTTACCCACAGCTCATAATTTTTAGATCTGGACTTTGTTTGCAGGTGGGGAGACTTCTGAGGGTTCAAAGACCTGGGGTTGGGTGGGGATATTCTTGAAAGCAAGAACTATACCTAATCTTTCATCTGCTAGGGCCCCGCCTACTCCATGGAATTATAATTCATAATTATTAGCCAATAGCAGAAATGTTGAGATTAAAATAGCTTCATTCCTGAAAAAATTAAAAGTGCTCACTCGGTGCCTTGGTAGGGAATGAAATGATTAAATATCTGATGCTTAAACTTCCCATTTGAATTTTAAAAGAAACACAGTCGTGGAACTCCTTTGCACAGAAAGCTTTACCAATTCTCAAGAGGTATCTATGTACTGGGGCAACTGAGGTGTGTTTCTGCTCTGCTGTTAACATGATATGGAAACCAGGGACACATTCTTACCCAACCCAGTGAGATTCTGTACATGGAAAAAATGTCATCTAGGTTTATTCATGGATACTCATAGCTGTTAAATGAATTATATAAAAAAGTGTCTGATAAACAGCTTAAACAGTTTTATTGTATATGTTTAATTATAATATGCCTCTATTTTATGGAAAAATAACAGATGTTATTAAAGAGAAGTTTTTCATAGTTATTTAACTGGGTGAAGACATCATGGCTTATCATTCCACACAATAAAACTGCTTTGAAAATTAGCTAATAAAGATAGAACTCCCATTGTAATTTCTTGTCAAAGAGTTTAGGCCAATAACATTAAAACCAAGGCAACTTAACCCTTAAATCAATTCATTGCCATTTAGCTGGATTTTCTCTTCAAATTAAAAAAAAAAACCCTATAATGATATTTTAAATGACTAAAACCAATTTATCCATAAGAGGTTCCCAATAAATATTTACCCTTCCCTCTCTACTTTGCAAATAGGATCAAAATTAAATCAAAATTAAATCTCAGGCTGCTTTTGGAAACTTTTAAATAGATATTTGCTATTTTCTAAGTGACACAAAATCAATGGGAATTTGTACTTTCGTGTGCACATACGCACATGCGTGTTTTCCACTAACTACATTTGATTATATGTTTCTAATCTTCTAGAAATTAAGAAGAATCATTTGTGTTTTTACAAAATTAGTCACAACCAATTTGTTCTCAAATTTTATGAGAGGTCTTTTACTGACACTGTCCATCAATATATAAAAAGCTAGTCAGACATATTTTTGAAAATAATTAAATCTGCCATACAGCCACTCTACCTTAATTACATGTTCACAATTAGACAGGCCATGTGTCATGAGCCTTCCTGATTGCATTCTGTGTATTATCACCTCATTTGCAAGCACACATCTGTTGGGAAGTAAGCCCCCCCGTGCCTCCCTTCTCCTCTGTTTTACACCTAGGAAAATCCTGAGGCAGAGTGCCAAGAGCTATAAATTGTCCTGCTGAAAGTCTTTGGGAAAAAACACAGGGGCCTCACATATATAAACGAAGGGAATCAACAATTCCAGAATCAAAGCATTTATTGCCCTCCCCTGTCAGGGCCCAACCTCTGGGAATATATGTTACCTTTTGCTCTAATTCCTTTTGTAATGGCTAGAGAATGGGAAGCTGTAGTGATTTCTCTGGTCTGGATTCTCAAAACCAATAACGTTTTCTTCTAGTTCAGTTTCAAAAACATGAAATTGTTTCAATCAATGCCTATGTTGTCGTGAGGAAAAATTCAGAGAGACTCTCTACTTTAAAGCTTTTTTGAAAAAAAGTTGATCCGAGAGACGACAAAGGAGAAAAGCGAGCTATGAAACATCTACGTGTGGCAAAAACGAGCGTTAGTTTTATTAGTTTGGGGGCTAGGCGTGTGTTTTAAATGTGTTCAAAGAAAACACATCCAATTTAGTTATGTCATTCTGTTGCTGAAAGGCAAAAAATTAAGTATCTCCTAAAGAAGGTGTTTTCTAGAGTAGATAAGTATACAGTGGTTACATTTGGAATGCTGGTTAGCGGGGCCACAGTATATAATCATGAAACGTAGGGAAGAAATTCACCTAGATGAATAGAGAGGCGAGCAATGATCTTCATTTCTATGCAACAGTGCCCACAAAAGGGTGGCATTGCTCTGTTTTCACATATGAATAATGAGACACAAGGTCACAGGAAGGAGAGGGACAACACTTGTTCTCCCCGGGGGGTGGCGACCGGTGAAGGGTGGTGATGTCACTCTAATAGTAATTACAGTGACTTCAGCAACTTCGGAGACTTCTTGTGTTACACTCAGCTGGGGACCCCGAATGGAACCCCCTGGTGTGAGGGGACCCAGCCTTGTATCTGCAGCCAGTGCCATGGCTTCCTGTTCATGCTCTGTCCTTCACTGGCCTGTGGCCTCATAAAATTTTTCTCCCCTCACTCAGCTGCCTCCTCCCTTCAAGGGTGCTGGATACCCATCCTGTCGGCCTCTCGGAAGGAGGAGTCAGTTACGATGACCTCCACCACCCACCGCAAGCCCAGTTCTAACCATGTGCCTAGGCCCTGCTGGATGTGAATTAGGACAGAGCTTTTATTGTCATAATTTACTGTTTGCACTAGAGGATGTGGTTCTGGCTTTATTGTAAGTTTCAAAAAAATAGAAGAAAATGATACTTCTGTAGCATTGTTGAATTACTTTTTGGCCTTTCCATTAATACTGAATAATTTTGGTCTTGAGTGCATTTCATATTCCCGAGCAAGGCTCTCCTTTGCTCCCGTGAACTTTCTACAGAAAGTGGCTTCTGTTGCAAGAGCTGCCGTGAGAGGAGCTAAAAATGAATTTAACAGCTTTAAGATCATTTTTTGCCTAGATGAATAGACATCGTTACTTCTTTTCCAAAACAATATATATGGTAGATTGACTAAAAAGATTTCCAGTTGCCTTAGAGAGAAAATACATAAATATCAATATCTAGAGTGTCTTTTGTCCTTGACCCAATATTAACTTTCAGGGCCAGTTATCCAAAGTCTTAGTGGGGATTAGTAACGGACTTCCTAGTGTACATACTCACATATGTTGTTGCTTTGAAATTCTGCACTCAGTGTAAGGCACACCGTCCTGTAATAGTAACGCAGGCTAGCCCTGGGCCCTACATTAAGAGCATTCAGCAAAACAGAGCCAAAGTTCTGCCATCAAAACTGTATGTGTTACATATTTAGACACTTTTTATTGAACTGTACTTGGTTTATGATATTGTGTTAGTTTCAGGTGTACAGCAAAGTGATTCAGTTATACACACACACACACATATATTCTTTTTCAGATTCTTTTCCATTATACGTTATTACAAGATATTGAATGTGGTTCCCTATGCTATATAGTGGGTCCTTGTTGTTTATCTGTTTTATATATAGTAGTGTGTATATGCTAATCCCCAACTTCTAATTTATCCCTCCCCACCTTTCCCCTTTGGTAAACATAAGTTTTATTTTTATGTCTGTGAATCTGCTTCTGTTTTGTAAATAAGTTCATTTGTATTATTTTTTAGATTCCACAGATAAGTGGTATCATATAATATTTGTCTTTCCATCTGACTTACTTCACTTAGTATGATCATTTCTAGGTCCAACCATGTTGCTGCAAATGGCAAAATTTCATTCCTTTTTATGGCTGAGTAATAATCCATTGTGTGTGTGTGTGTGTGTGTGTGTGTATACACCACATCTTCTTTATCCATTCATCTGTCGATGGACACTTAGGGTCCTTCCATGTCTTGGCTATTGTAAACAATGCTGCTATGAACATTGGAGTATAGACATGTTTTAGTATGGAAAGTACGTGAGAAATAAATAATTTCTACAAAGGTTTAAAATTCATCTTGACCACGTTTCATTTGTCTAGAGAGCAAGGTCTATCTTGTACAAAGTCTGTGATGTTACTAAGCATGATATCAGTTTGTTATGTGTAGAATTTAACTCACAATGCAGGTGAGCCTGTGAACTGACTCTATCAGTCTCTAACATGCTATTTGTTCACACACAATTTAAAAAAATAAAGTAATGCAGGAAAGAAATGTCCATGCCGAAATGTATCATTTTTATCTTTTAAAATACTGAATACAATTTTAACAATTTAAATGGAAATATATGTTTGGAATTGAAACTGAATATATGATTTTGATAAAATTCTAAAATAATTATAAAGTTGTGTTCAAATTAAAAGCATATATCTCAGTGTTGATAGACACTGTATGTAATTGAACACATCAGGTACTCTGGGTTATCACTTCCTTCCAAAACAGAAAAAAGTGAAACATTATATATAGAATGCTCTTTCTAAATAGTGGGTTCATTGCAGAGGATGGAGGTACATATAGTGGAAATAATTACAGGTGATTCATGAACATCATTGGAAATTAAACATTCCTTTAGAATTCCATCCAGCGCTGAACATTGGAGAAATTACAAAATCCCACTCTAGAAAAGACTAGCAGATAAATACTGTCTTAGCCATTATCTTTTTTTTTTTTTTTAAGAATGGGATTTCTTTTTTTCCCATTCTGTTTTTTTGGTTCTTATGTTTCATTAGATCAAGTTTGAGTTTTCTATGACAGATAGAGAACTGTTGTTATTTTTCTAGGCTATACATTGGAAAGGGATTATTCTCATATTCATCTTAATTTGTGAGTGTTGTGTTAATGAGGTTTGAACAGATATATTTTGAGACTTTATATGTAGATTAAAATATGTTTTAGACCTTTCCACATTAACATCATAAATGTATGCAGGCTGGCTTTGGTCTTCCTTAAATTACTTAAAGAAGCTCTAGAACTTTTGTTTTCTTCTTTGGGCTCTTCCGCATATCCCAATTTTATGCAATGAACATATGTTACTTTGTAACTTAAACTTAAAGATAAATAAATTTAGAAATAAATAAATATTGTTTTATGAGGTCTAAGGTTGTAAAAACTCTAGTCTCTGGGCTAAGGTGAGGGAATAAACCTCACTGGTACTTCTGAACTTTCCCTCAAATTTACTTCCCAGTTCATGGTTAACTATATTGATCATACTGGCTTGACCTCCATCAATACACTCAAAATCTCTTTGGTTCGTTAGTTAAGACCACAAACTTTTGCTGCTGAAGTTGTAAGCAAACTCTATTTTAAATCTACATGTTATAAATATTTGTGATCATCATCATCATCAATATGATTATTATAAATTGATTATTGTATGCCAGGCACTTAGCTGTGCATTTTGCATGCATTGTCTAAATATTTAAACCTCATAAAAACCCAATGGGTGGTACTAACCCCATCTAGCAGAGGAGGAAACGGAGTCTCAGGCAAGTTAAAGTTAAGAAATGGTCCAAGTGCACACCAGGAATGGATGGCTGAGCTGAAGTTCACACTCAGAGTTAGTTGACTGGCCTTCCTCGTTGCTTCCCTAAAAGCCTAAGTGCCTTCAAATAGAGACACGGAGACACTTCTATAGAAATACAGGGACGTTTCCGATAAAGTTCCTTTTCCTGTGAGGTTTCCAGTCTAGCTGGTGAGTGGAGCAGCATTTACACAAAGATGAACCATGATATGGAATAAAGTGACCTAGAGTATTGGATAATTAATAGCATACAAATAGTTTGAATTCCCTACAAAATCAAGAATGGAATGAAAGGCCAAGGAAATTTGAAACTACCCAAACTGAATAGGCTGACGGTTTTGCATGAAGGGTCAGCACATTTATTAAGGGACATATTGATACTGTGACTGTGGATAACGTGATTCAAATAATAACTAGACTAGGATGAAGGTGACAGAAAGAACCTGACTCTAGTCTACAGTCATGAGAAGAGGGGCCCAGTCCCATTATAGGAGAAGCCTCCCTGCCACGTCGAATGAGCGTTCTACCAGAGAAGGCATCTTGCTGGTCCAGTTAGCCCTCAAAGATGGGATGTGCCACCCACGTGTCCTTCTGGAGGGCACAGATCTGAATGTCAAGACCCAAATCAAAGCAGCGTTTGAAGGCTTAAACACAGAAAGAACTCAGGAGAGCCCCAGAAGGGCTGACTGAAGTGCTAATGCCCTAGGAAATGAAAGTGTGCCATTCATTGGCTGGCTGAAAGTATGTGGGCGCCTCACTGCTGCAGAAGCTTCTGAGAGTTTCAGGTGCTCTTCAGAATCCAGGATGGAGGATAGCAGAGGTGATAGCAGCCTTGTTATTGCTTGGGTTGATGGGCGTTAGTTTTTTTTTTTGCAGAGATGCAGATTTTCAGATGCCCTCGAGAGCCTGCACGACGACTTTGCAGGTTGTGGGACCAGGTACTGTTGACTCACCTGCTCTGGGTGTCTGCAGGAGCCGAGCTTCCGGGGGCATCTCCTTGCAGGGACCCTCAGAGGCCATGTCAAGAGCAATGTTCCCCTTTGTTTCTGATGGACTCGGACCCCGCTTCTCATGCACAGGCACACACATATGCAAACACACCCACACATACACTCACTCTGCCTGTACAAGCCTGAACGTCATCATTATTGATTATGTCTGGGGGAATGCTGCCATCCCCTGTGACAACCGTGATTAATGATAATGTGCAAACCTGAGGTAATTTGCTGACATATTAGATCTTTTCGAGGCACCAGAATGGAAGCAGCATTTTTCAAACTCTGCTCTGCCGGAGCCCCAGGGGCTGCGCTGGACCCGGGTGGGAGCGGGGGCAGCAGCTCCCGTAGCTGCGGCTCCGTTTTTAGCTGTTTTATGTGTTTATGTGTTTATCATTCTTGTTAATATTTCGGATGAAGAAACGTAAATGTTGTCTACTGAAAAAATGTTAGAATACAATGGGATGGAATAGTATGTGCTGAAAGGAGCATGTCAAGGGAGTTCTTGGGCCATTTTCTGGAATCTTCTAGACCTGTGTGTGTGTGTGTTTATTTTGATGATCATATGTGTTTGTTTGCTATGGCTGCCATAACAACACACCACGGGCTCAGTGGCTCAAACAACAGACACTTATTTTTTCACAGTCCTGGAGGCACCAGTCCAAGATCAAGGTGTCACAAGGATGATTTCTTCCAGGCAGCGTTTGTCCTTGGCTTGTATATGGTCGTCTCCTCCCTGGATCCTCACATAATCTCCCCTCCGTGTGTGTCTATGTCCTAATCTCCTCTTCATGTGAGGACACCCATCATTAGATTAGGACCCGCTCGCATGGCTTTGTTTAAAGGGGTAACTTCTTTCAAGACCTTACAACCAAATGCAATCACACTCTGAAGAACTGGGGGTTAGGACTTCAACATACGATTTGGGGGACAGAATTCAGTCCACTATGTAAAAAAAGTTGTGTATGCATATTCTGGATCCCAGAGACTCTGTAGGGTCTACATTATTGATGGCCACAGCCCCATTTCAGAGCCCTCATTTGTGGTCATATTTCACCTTCCAGTGTGTTGGAAAGCGTGGCTGCTTTTAGGTTGGCCTGTTTTATTGTCAGTGGCTTCTTCCTTGGCCTCCAGTTTAGGCAGAGTGACTGTTATTTCAGGGATAGATCCTCAGCAAGCGTCCTAAGGAATTCCTATATTTGTCTCCTTCAAATTGCACCTTTGATATAACCTTAATAATCTTTCGGTCCAAAAGGAATGTGTCCCTCTTCCACGCATTCAGGTCATTCTGTCTTTCTATTTCAGTCTGGCTGATAAGTTCATAACCATTAACTGAGATGAGCTGGCAGTTCTCGTCAGCAGGTAAACTGAGTTACTATGGCTGCTTTTTAACAAGGTCTATGCAAGTTTGGTGAACGGCCCCTTGATTCCCCCCAAACGACATTGATGCTTCTGCTCAAATAAATTTGTGATCCACATGGACTGTCTTGTTTGCTGGGAAATAGTTTCCTAGCCCACCGAGAGGGTCGACCAGTATGACCTTTGCAACCAAAGTATCAAGTGCACCAGTGTGTTTGTGCTAATGAGTCTTGGGAAGCTGTGCTTTCTCTCCTCGTTTCCCGCTTCCCGGTGATGCACGTTATCCTGCACCCAGTTTCTGCATGATGCGTGCAGATCTGGGGGCAGGTAGCGTTCCCATGTTCTCGAAGGGGACAGGATAGGAGGCGCATTGTGTAACTGTTTTGAGAAATGAGTACTAGTCACTCTTTTTTAACCAAAAAACACTTTAACACACAAAAATTAAAAATAAACCACCTCCTCTGAAACAAACACACAAGTGAAACAAACCAAGTCAATGATTCTTGCATTAGATTTTGAACTCTGCAATATTATCTTGAATCTCCAAGCTCCCATAGACCTGGTAATTAAGAATCTAAGATAACATTGTTTCAAAATGATGTCTTATCCCTCTTTTTTTTTTTCCTTTTAGGAAACAATATGGCCAATATAATAAGATGCATGTGTATCTCCAGTTAGCTAAAACAAATTTATGAAAATTAGAACTGGCACACTGGTAGATTAAAAGATGATTATTTCCCATAAGTTTTCTTTGGTTTAAAAAATGAAATACTTCAGGATAACTTTAAATAGCTCTTCCTGAATTTAAAATATGATTCAATACGAAAAAAATCCCCCACATTTTCGCACCCATCTCCTCAGGAACATATGTTTTGTGATGTGATGTAATCTTATGTTCTAAATTTAAGAATTAAAGGGTGAAGTGTCCCCGTTCCCCATATTTATGCACAGACACACCATTTCTTTGACATGTCTAAGTGACATAATAGAACTAAAAGCTGCCACAGTGAGACTAAGGGTCAGAAAAGTGAGTTGCAGACCAGCTTTATCACTGGACAAGTGATGAGGTGTTTGGACAGTCTCTGCTCCTCGGAGCTTTCCTTCCTGGTAAAACGATGGAGCAGGACTTCTCCCTCTAAGCCCCCATCTGGTGTGGTCACAGCTTCGTGGAGGGTGGAGCTGGGTTACTGGAAGTGAAGGCTGCCACTGTGTCTCACCCCTGTGCCCTTGGGCAGCTGGTCTACACAGTCTCAGTTGTAAGTTCCTCCATCAGGAAAACAAGGAAAAAAATAGAGCCCCACTGATCGGGCTGCTGTGGAGGATTAAATTTCATCCCTACAAAGCAATGAGAATCAGGACCTTAGTACCACTCCATGCATGGTTAGTTGCTACTGTGTTTTTTTAAAGCACTGGGTTAAAAACTGCAGGAAGTCTAATGCTGTCTCTGCCACTAACCAGCTGGTACCTGAAGGGCTAGCTTCTCTTCAGCTTGCGAACAGACTGCTTTTTCTGCCTGTGAGGTCAGAACTTTAGAAGTAAAGAGCTTCCGTTGATGGGATAACTTGCTACTAATTAGTCAGAGGTCATGTTAATTATGGTAAACCTCTGAAAAGAAAGTTGCCAGGCTTTACCAATTCCATTTTACCCCCTCTGACTCATTAAAGGGAGAAAATAGCAGAAAATAAATGGCTAGATAAAATCGAGTATGATGATGCCCTGAGTCTAGGTAAAGAAAACCATAAAATATCCATAATTGAAATCAAGTTGCTAAACAAAACCACAGTAACTCATAAGGCTTTTTCTTGTATGTATGGCGTTCCAAGGCTGCCAATTTAAGACTGTGATTTCTTTGTTAGTCTTGAACTAATTTTATTATTTTAAAAAACTCAACACATCAAGCTTCATGGCTACGAGTAACCTTAGTACTGGGTTCAGAATGTGAACAGCCAAGGACAAAAAAAAAAGAATGGGAGATTGAGTTACAGTGTTACTTTGTAGTTGACCCCATTGGAAATAGGGTGGTATAAAGCTCTTGAAACAACTTCAACAAGCAGATCTTGCCCAGGTGAGGAAAGCACTGAGCAGCACAGGTGACCTTGATGTGACACTAGTGTCAGCCTACCCCCAGCATACACTGCAGCATTCAGGGCTCTTGGATATTCTGTTTCCATGACTTTTTCCTGTGAAGCAGAAACATGAAATTAATGGCCTAATAGAGTTCTTGGTTTTAGTCAGATTTGCTGAATTTTCATTGGTTGAAAAGCTCTCTGTACTGTAGAAAGTTACAGAACTTTTCTTTTTGCAGCCAAACCTGAAGTAAACAAAATATATAATTTCATTATTTTATATTAATTATAACATTTATGTTAATTATGTCATTTTTAGGTAAAAGATAAAAGATAGATGCACTGTAAAATATTCAGAAAACAGGAATGATGATTAAAAAGTGAGAGACCCCTATAAGCCAATGCCTCAGAGATTTTAAACATGTTGGAGTAGGTTTATCTAGGAATTTCTCCTATGGTACTATATGAGATTATACTTTTTGTCCCCTACTGAATCTATTAAAACTGTTTTGCATAGAGTACATTTGCTTCATTGGCATTTTTAATCAAACATTATATGTAAATAATATTAATGGTGTATATTACAAAGAGCTTATAACAGTGTTCCCCCATCTCTCTCTATGAAGGCAATCCCTTCCATCACTTTTTACTAGTCCTTTGGGTATTTAATTTTTCTAAATCCTATTCATGTATCTACTGACTTCGTGTTATAACAGATGAGAAATTTAGTCATGTATCCCATATCCCCATGCTCCTAGTATTTCTTAGTTTTTAGTCAAATCCATTATAACCATGTAAATATTATGAACCACTGAGGCAGGTAGTGTACTACAATCACATTTTCCCTGTTTGCTTTAAACAACTAAGACTTCCACACTCCGCAGCACAGAGCAGTTTTCCCCATAGTTGAGTGTGTCTGGTAATTTATCAGTTCTAGGGCTCTCCTGGCACCTCTCCCAGCCCTGCCACTGGCTGCCAGTCCCCTGCAGGGCCTCACACCCTTTGTGTGACCCTCAGAATCCCTTACACTTCTCCCTGGTGCTAGGTTTCCCAAGTCCTTTATCTTCCTCTGGGTTCTCTTTCTTTCACCTCCATCCAATTACTTCCGAGAAAGGGCGCATGAGAAGTACATTTTTCAGAACTTAAGTCTGCAAAAAAGAATTTAAATTTGAAAATAATTTTTCTCACAGAAGCTTAAAATAATTTCATATGAAGTCGTTTCTTCATTGCCTTTTAGCTTCCAAGGTTGTTGCCATTCTGGTTCCTGGTCTTTGGGTGTACACACATTTAATCTTTTCTCTTTGGAAATGCCTAGGCCTTTCTCTCAATGCCTGACATCCCATAATGTCATGAGGACGAGTCTGGCTGGAGCTCTTGTTTCATTCACTGCACTGGCCCTTGAGTGGCTGTCACAGTGCAGATACTCCTGCCCCTCGAGGTGGGGCAATTCCCTTGTATGACTTTTGGACAATTCCTCCCTGCCGACTCTTTCCACCCTCCTTGCATGTTGGGACTCCTATTGTTGGGGTGTTAGATCTCCTGCATTGAGATAATGTTTTAAGTCTGTATTCTTTTGTAGTCCAAATCTTATCTTTTTTTGCTTGACATTCCAGAAAGTTTGTTTGGCTTTTTCTTCTTGTCTACATATCAACTTTCTAAAATATTCTACATTTACATTTTAAATACCCCAAAGCTCTGTTTCAGTACAGCCAGAGAATAATCCTTTAGACTCCCGAGATGGTGCAAGAGGGTCGGTTGTGGAAATGTACAGGGCAGGGATGAGGACCTGGGGGTTTTCGTGGGTGCCTCCTTGTTCTCATGCCAAAATTCCCCGCTATCTGGTGCCTCCAGCTCCTGAGTTGTTCCAGGCTTCTCTGTGTGTGGGGAAAAAAAAAAAGTTTAAAAAGTTGTCCTCGGTTACCTATCCTTATATGTACACACCTGCTTTTCTTCCACCTACTTCCTGGCTTCAGAGAGTGGAGCTTGGGTTTGTGGACATTTCACATTTCATAGACTGAAATACTACGAGTCGCTGAAATGCTGTTTGTTTTCTTCTATTTTCCCTTCTCTCTTCTTCTTCATCCTTTTCTCTTTCTTTCTCTCAGTCTCTCTCTCTCTCTCTCTCTCTGCTATGGAATTGTATTTTTTAACTAGTTTCCTACTGATGGAGCTTTAGTCTTCTCCCTTCATTTTCATTATTATACACATTGCTGGTAAAAAAAAAAGTCCAATGTTTGAGCATATCTCTTTGCATGCACATTTTACAATATACCATAATTTTGCAAATTACCCTTCTAAATATATAAATTGCATTTCTAACAAGTTTGTATAAGACTGATGTCTCTTCTCTTACCCTTCCCAACATTAACCATTATCTCTTCCTTGATCGTTTTCAATTTGACAGGAAAATTAATTTCATGGCATCTTTCATACTTCCGAATATATGCCTTTGGAAAGCGATATATTTCTGAAAGTAGAGCATTTGTTCTTTCACATAAATAGTCATATGACAATTTCTACAGATAGAGACAAATGATAAAAATTTAAATTTATGGATAAAGATCAATTAAATACTTACTATATGGATTAAATGTGTGTGTGTGTGTGTGTGTGTAAAGAGGTAGTATGTTGAGGTTAAGAAACAAAGACAAATCAAATTTAAAAACCTGATACATCTTTGTGTCAGTAACAACTTATATTTAAACCTGACTGCTGTTTCTACAAATCCCCTTTATTTTCTTAATTGTTTAAATGCTGGTAAAGTACTAATGACCAAAATGTGGGAGCCCCCTGGTGGTGAAAGTGGCAAAAAAAACCTTTAGATACAGACTAACATATTCATCCTGCAGCTTAAATTCCAGATTCATGAGATCCAGTTATTTTAAAGTTCCTGAAAATAAAGGAAAATTAATATTAAGATTAACAAATTTATGTAAAACTTTTAAGGTTTCAAATATAAGTTCATTAGGGAAAAGTTATGATTTTTGGAAGTGACGAGAAGCTAAGTTCAATCAAGTTCATATGAGAGTCCCTGGAAACCACAGAAATCAAACCTATATGTTAGGTCACAGAGGAGTCCCGATGTCCTTGGAGCCTTGATGTCCACTCTCAGCAATTCAAAAGCCCTTTGAGATGGCCCCAAAGAAACTGCTACCATTTTACCCTGAAGAAAGTGAAAGTCTGTAAGCTGGAGAAAAGAGGAGGTGTGTTAGTTATCCACAAGGGTCAAAGGGCTATATTTATAATAGTGATTCCCCTCCTCACCCGGACAGCGAAGGCAGACATGGAAGCTGGCGGGGGAAAGCAGTTTCAGGTCCATATATGGAAGAACTTACTATTAAAAACAATATTTCAAATAATGGAAAGGGCTGCCTTGGAAGATAGTGAGTTCCCCATCTCTGTGAGTATTCAAGCAGAAGGTGGAGACCTGCTTGTCAGAATTGCCACAGAGGGGAGTCAGGCTTTCAAGGAATGGCCTGGACTACAATATCCTTTCTCACCCTCCGTCCCTGGGACTAAGTGGGTTTCTAATCAATAGTCATGTGGGAGTTGCTGTTGGCACTGGAGGCTGTCACTTAAATCAGAGAGTTTCAGGAATGGAAGGTGGTGTCAGGGCAGAGGTGGGTCTAGACCAGGGTGAGTGTCCTTTGTCTCAAGTCCCAGGAGGGTAGATGTATCTAGGCTGTATGTTGTCTTATTTCTGAAAGGATAAAAGCACGGATCACTCCTGATCCCCTGCAACTCTCCAGGCATGAGCAATGAATTTAGGCTCACAGATGGGATGGTGCATATGTCTGTGGGATGCTGGCATTTCTTTTTGAGCAACAGTTCCATTTATATTGCACCCTTGTGACCACACCTGCGTATTTCACAGTCTTTTTGAGATTTTTGCAGGCATGATTCTGCCACTCCAAACAGCAAGGATATGCTCCTCTTTCATTTTTATGCTTTAAAACACAAACAGACCTCAGAATCTGACAACCTTGCAGAAAATATATATATTTTTGTACCAAACATGCTTATAATTAAGCAAGTTGTCAGAAGAAGGGGTCACTTCCTTCCTGAAATATCTCAAGACTTAGCTGCAATGACCTTGGAGGACAGAACACTGTCTTACTCTCTGAGTGAATGAGTCAACTCAGCTCATTATTTTTAACCAGACACAGTTCCTGGTGTTGATCTATATCAGTCTGAACGGGTTATTTTTCTGACGCTCACCTCCCACGCTGAAACATTCTAATTCAATCGGTCTAAGGTGCAACCGGTGCATTTGGAATTTTTAAAAAGCTCCAAGTGGTTCCAACGTGCTGTAAAGTCGGGGCCACTGCCCCAGACTCAACCAACAACCACATTTAAGGCAATGGTTCTTGGACAGGCGTCACTTCAGAATTACTTGGAAGGCTGGTTAAACCAGATTGTTGGCCACCATTCTCAGAGTATCTGATTCCAGATGTACAAAGAGGGGTCCAAGAATTTGCTTTTGTAACCAGTTCTCAGGTGTCATTGCTGCTGCTGGTGTGGAGACCACACATAGGAACCATTGTGCTCACCTGAGAGAAGCTTTGGGTTTGGTTGCAGGTGGTATGGCTGGCATCTCATACAGTCCCTGTGTAACATCTTAGAGAAACTTGCAGGAAGGGACTTCCAAGAGGAATGAAGTAGGTTTAAATCCCATCTGCTCCGTCCTGACTTCTTATCTGTCTGTGCTCATTCTTCTGTTCTTATTCACTGTATTAATTTCCTGTTGCTGCTTTAACAAATTAGTACAAACCTAAGTAGCTTAAGACAATACAAAGTTAGTGTCTTAGAGTTGTGGACACCAGAAGTCCACACTGGGCTAAAATCAAGAAGTTGTCAAGGCTGTGTTTCCTTCTGAAGGCTCCAGAGGAGAAAAAGTTTTCTTGCCTCTCACAGCTTCTGTAGACTATCTGCATTCCAAGGCCCCTTCTGTCTTCAGAGGCAGCAATGGTTGGTCAAGTCTTTCTGACATCCCTTCACTCTGACACTGGCTCTTCTGATGCTCACTTCCACTTTTAAGGACCTCTGTCATTACATTGGGTCCACCTGAATAATCCAGGATAATCTTCCTACTTTAAGATCAGCTGATTTAGTCACAGGTTTTGAGACTTGGGGTGTGAACATCTTTGGGGACAATATTCTGCCTATCCCATCTACCTTCTGGACTTCCAACTCCAGGGGCCGAATGCTTGAGCATGAAACCAGCTCTATAGCTCCAGAGCCTGGGGTGGGGGGTGACCTGGGGCAAGTTATTGAACTTGTCTAAATTGCTGGAAGTCCAGGACTTAATGTACCTACCTCAAAGTGTTAAGACAGGATTAAATATTTGGGTATTTAATTAGATAGATAGATAGATAGATAGATAGATAGATAGATAGATAATGACAGATTCTGGCAAAGGGATTTTAGAAAATCTCAGCTGTTATTATTGTTGTATAATTGTCAGTGTTTTTCTTTTTATGAAGAGTCATACATCTTTGCCTACAGTCACCAAGTTCCCCACTTCATAGGCAAACACTGTTCCCAGCTCATTGGGTATTCTTTCAAAGTTGTTCTATACATTTACAAACATATGCAAATATATAATTTATTTGCATAAGTGGAAGACTATAACTCATACTTTTCTGAATAATAATTTAATTCATGTCCAATTCCTCATTTTCTAAAATGGCTGTACAGTTTCTATTTCGTGAATGTACTTCAATTTACTTAGCCAGTCCTTTATTGATGAACATTACGTGTGTTTCAGTTCTTTCATAATTATGAAAAGGGCTAAACTAATATTCTTATAAATTAATAAGTTTGCAGGTGCCCTGTGTATGTTATATAAATTCCAAGAAGTGAACCTTCTGAATCAAAGGTTAAAATTTGATATATACTGCTAAATTATGTTTCTTGAAATCTTTTATCAGTTTTCATTCCCATCAGTGCTGTATGGGTGTGTCCACACGTTTTCAGCTGGTGCATGTCATCAGCATTGTTATTTCTGCCACTGTGTTAGGTGAAAACAATATCTCATATATTTCATTAGGATCTCTCATGAGTGAATCAAGTGTCTTTTCATATACTCCTTCACAATCATATTTCCTTTTCAATTAACCATCAATTTATGTTCCTCATCCATGTTTCTTCTGGGTGGTTGATGTTTTCTTTAAAGGTTAATTTATAGAATTTCATCACAGTTTAAGAAATGATCTCTTTTCCATGTTATGAATTACAATTATTTTTTCACTTTGTTTGCTTTTGCCTCACAGAAATATTTTATTTTTATGTGGCTGAATTCATGAATTGTTTTATGACATCACAGTTTTGTATCATACTTAGAAAGACACTCCCCATCTTAGGTTCTATAAAAATGTTTTTTACATTTTTCTTCTAATAACTACATTATTTTATTTGTGTTGTTTAAATCCCTGGAATGTGTTTTAAATTGTTGAGCTGGGTAGGTATGCCATTTGCGTTTTTATCCAGAAGTTCCAGTTACCTTAACACCATTTATTGAAGAACTGGTTTCCTTTCTACTGATACCCAATACTGTTTTCATCACCCACTAAAACCTTTATATTTATTTGTCTTTCTGGTCTCTCTATTCTGTTCTTCTGTCTATTCAGACATCCTACTACAGTCTTGATATATGTTTAAATATCTGGTAGATCTACTTCTGCCTTATTTACTCATTTTTTGAAGATTTTTTCTTTCCTGACTGTTCTTGCTTGTTTGCTTTAAAGTCGGATTATCTATCTAGAAAAAGATCTGTTTGTTATTTCATTATTGTGGTCTGAAACGTGTAGATTAATTCGAGAATTGCCTTTGTAGGGTATTAATAGCTCTCATCTTAAATAGGGTCTGTCAGTCCACTTATTCAAATGTCCTTTTATGTAACTGAGAAGCGTTTCAAAATGTTGTTCATATGGTTTGTACACTTTTATTACATTTATTCTTTTGTTCCTGCTGTGAATAGGATCTCGGTTTCAAAAGGAGGGCTGTTTGCGTATCTTTAGGCAGTCTATTTTTACCTTTTAGTTTTTAATCAGTCACTTGACATAATTGTCTTTACCATTTGTAATAGTTTTTCAATGGATTCTCATGAAGTTTTTAGTTTTGCAATTATACTGTGTGCAAATAATGACATTTTTTGTCTTCATTTTTAGTGTGCATAGTCCTATTTCCTTCTTTTATCAATTTGTGTTAATGGCATTTAATTTTACCACTGTCTGTGATTCATTCCCCATTTTCATTTCTAAGTTTGTGAGTTTTATTCTTCTTTTCTTGGTTGGTATAACCAAACTTTTATCTATTTTGTTAATTATTTTAAAACTTTAGATCTATTTCATAGTTCTAATATCAGTTTGCTTTCTAATGCATTGGTTCTTGCATTTGTTTTTATTTAAATTGAATACTTATTTACTTTCATCCTTTTTGTTACTTATATGAGTGTGCAAGGCTACAGACTTTCTTCCTGAGTATTGCTTTTGGCATGCCACATAGGTTCTGATGTGAAGTATACTCATTAACATTATCTTCTGGATGTTCTCCAATCTCTGTTTCGGTTTCTTTTGTGACTCAAGAGCAAGTTCCATGTAGGAAATCCTGTTTAATTGTAGTTTTGTCACACTGAGTTCAGAGAAAGTTCCGTTTTGTACCATTTCTACTTGCAAAAATTTAATGAGCTATTCTTTGTGGCCTAGTATGTCTTCAACATTGACAATTTTTTTCCCTTGGATACTGGAAGTAAGTAAATTACATATAGATCTAACTTAAAAAAATAATAAATTATTTATTTTTTGGCTGTGTTGGGTTTTTGTTGCTGCTCGCGGGCTTTCTCTAGTTGCAGCAAGTGGGGGCTACTCTTCATTGCAGTGCGCGGGCTTCTCATTGTGGTGACTTCTCTTGTTGCAGAGCACAGGCTCTAGGCGCGCGGGCTTCAGTAGTTGTAGCACGCGGGCTCAGTAGTGGTGGCTTGCAGGCTCTAGAGCACAGGCTCAGTTAGCTGTGGCGCACGGGCTTACTTGCTCTGTGGCATGTGGGATCTTCCTGTACCAGGGTTTGAACCCATGTCCCCTGCATTGGCAGGCGGATTCTTAACCACTGTGCCACCAGGGAAGTCCTAGATCTAACTTATTGATTATGTGGTTTAAATCTTCATTTTCTTCACTGTTTATGTATACTTGATCAGCCATGGGTCAAGAGAGGTAAATTTAAGTCTCCTTCCACTAACATAATTTTGCCTATTTGTCTTTTATTTCTTGTAGGTTTTGCTTCATGAATTTTGATGTGATTTTGCATTATGTGTAGATATTTATACCTCATATCTTTGTTGCAGATTATAATCTTTGCCATTACAAAGGGTCATTCTTTGTCACACAAATGCTCTCCACCCTGATTTTAAGCTTGTGTACTACTTAAGATAGTGACCAATGCTATCTCTTTGTTTGCATTTGCCTGATATGCCCTCCTACATCCTTAATATTCAATACTTTTAATCACCTTAAAACTCACCAAAATGGTATATAATGAAATTTGCCATCCAATATGGGAGTGAGTTGAGCAAATTTATGTTGTGCTATATCATATTTTATGCTTTCTTTTTACATCATTTTACATCACTTCTTTTGTTCAACTCTCCCCCTCCTTTTTTTTTTTTTTTTTTTTTTTTTGGTGTGTGTGTTATTTCTTTTTATGTTATGGAATATTGATGGGCAGCTTTCAGTTCTTATAATGGTTAACATATAATTACAAATTTATGTGAGATACTTGATCTTATTTTTCTACAGAATGTATCAAGCCTTCACAATGACCTAAGATGAAATCATGAAGTATCCTGAGAATGCCACCCTTCAATTTTACTTGATTATATCTCTTTTATTATATTGGTTCCTCTGGTATTAAAATTTATATCTTAATTAATTGAGTTATCACCATGAAAGGATCTGAATCTTATCCCTGGTTATAAACATTACCTACTATCTCCCTTATCCTCTGAATTTTTATTATAGTAATTCTAAATTGCCATCATTTAAAACAATTGATGTCTGTTCTATAATTCTTACAGTTGTTTTACTCCTTATCCTACAGTAAAACAGAATTGATGCAGAGAGCCAATCCTTTTGCTGTGATCTCTTGATTCATTTATCCATCATTGTATTTTGGACGTTTTTAAACATATAGAAAACTTAAAATAATTTCATAGTGAACACCATTAACCATTGCCTAGATTCTACAATTGACGCTTACTATACTTGCTTTATCAATGATCCATTTATTGATGCCTCTGAACATCAATGCATCTTATTTCTTGATGCATTTCAAAATAATCTGCACATATGCATTTCAAAAGAACTTGCACTTCAGCCTACACATCATTAACTAGTTTAATATTAATAGTCTTCAGTTTTTCCATTAGCTATTTTTTTTAATTGTCAGGACAATTTCACAGCAGCTATAATTCCTGACTGTATTTCCATTTGAAAATGTGCTCTGAAGTCTTCATAGTTGAATGCTGTTTTGCCTGAGTATCACATTTTATTTCCATGAATATTTCACATTGTCCCACTGTCTTCAAATATGGGATGTTATTGTGATAAAGATGAGTGTAATTATTTTTTCTATGTTTTCTCTTAAATGACTTGATTTTTTTCTTTTTCACCCAATTATAAAATATTTATTTTCAAAAGTCCTATAAAATAAGTCTTAATAGAGATAAGGTTCTTGTTGACTTTCCTATATCTAATATTCTTAAGACATTGTGACTACTTTAATTTATGTGTTCAAGTCTCCTTATCTTGATATTTCTGCATTACTTCTTAAATAACATTTTTAATACTTTTTAGTTCATTTATATGACTCTCTTACCCAGGAACACCAATTATGCAGGTTTTGGATCTCCTCTTCTTCCCTATTTCTCTTGAGTCCTTTTTAATTATCTATCTATCTATCATCTATCTATCTAACTATCATCTATCTATGTATCTATCTGTCATCTACCTAGGCTATTTTTATATATCAGTCCTACATATTATGGACAGCACCTACTTTCTTTGGGCTGATTACAATATGGCAATTTGTGAATAAAACAAAAATCCCCTGCTTTTCTTTCCTGTGCTCTTAAATACCTTATATTCCATCTCCTTGTCTGCAGTCAACCTTTTACCTCTGAACTATCAGGTTGAACTATCAGATTGTTTCATTAATTTTTTTTTATTCATGGTTATAAATTTTGTTTAAATGATTCATTGGCTCAGTAACTACCTTTTCAGGTTGAGTGGTTATGTTCCATTTGTTTTTCCAGTGCTTTTCCTAAACTTGCATTATATTTATATAAACCTCATGCTGGGAACTTTTTGATTTATTTCACACTTTTTGAGGAAAGGCCTTCCTAGATCAGGTACTTATAAAAGTACCTGATTTGTTCAGGGATGGAACCACAACATATTAGCAAGAATTATTCCCAATTTATAATGAAGCAACTTCTGACAAAGAGTTGTATTCATGTGTGAATTATTTTGCCTTCACTTCTCTTCAGCCAACAGAAGTCAGCTGGCCCCGGGCTGCTAATTTTGAGTGTTGCTTCTCCACCCATTTCCTGCAGAGATGGGGATACAAATTATCCAGACCTACCTCTCTTGATGTTTTATGGTGCCAGACAATCTCTGGAGAGATTGTCACCACCAACCCATCATCATATTAGCAAAGTTCGTGATTAAGCCACAGGTATTTATTCCTCTCAGTATAATTCCCCTCCTTTGAGAAGGATGCTTTGTTGGCTGTGCCTGAGTTGCTACAAATATCTTTTCATGGTCACTTCCACATTTCCATTTGTTTTTCTCTGCTTTTGAAAGATGATTTAAGTTTATGGAAATCTTTTAGTTTTTTTTAAGAAACAAATTGTATATGGCATGAGACTTTTAATGAATTTCTTCCACTTGAAATCTCTCCTCCATGTGCAAAGTATGTGCATGGCTATCCTTTCTCTTATTTCTAGCAGAGCTTTATTCTGTTCTGTGTTGTGTCTTTAATGTTGTCTATTGCTTTTTCAGTTTTACTCCTACCTTTTTAAAAACGAGAAATTTAGATAATTGAATATTGGGTGCTTCCTTCAGAGTGTCTTGACGAAAACTTTCACATATATAAATAGTTGCATTTCGTCTTTTTGACAGTCCTTCAAAGTAGGCATTGGTATACTCATTTTATAGATGAACAAAAGAAACTCAGGTAGGTCACATGCCATGGCCAAGGTCACACGGCGAATACACAGCAGAGCTGAGTTGCTGGCGCCGTTCATCACTTCAATGTGCACCTCTCATAACTGGGAACAGAACCTGAGCACAAGAAGAGAAACAGTGAGAGCTTTGACATTTGAAATAGATTAGAGAAAACAGAAAATTGCCCTTATTTATCATGAGCAAGATTTGCCATGGTGACAGACTGTCTAATTGGCTCATATATATCTTTCCATTTCAGTATATGACCCTGCCCATTAGTATGCAATTATCTTCATCCCAACTGGGCAGGGATTTGGGGCCACTTCTGGACCTTGTTGCCACGTTGGGGCCTTGCTGGAGAGTGGAATGGCTTTCATGTGACATGAATAGTCCTGTCCAAGGACTTGCCCCTCCCCCTTTACTGCACTTAGACACAATGAATGTCCTTGCTAATTCAAACCAAGTCTTTTACTGTTTTTTTTTAAATAAATTTATTTATTTATTTTTGGCTGTGTTGGGTCTTTGTTGCTGCGCGTGGGCTTTCTCTAGTTGTGGCGAGTGGGGGCTACTCTTCATTGTGGTGGCGCGGGCTTCTCACTGTGGTGGCTTCTCTTGTTGTGGAGCACAGGCTCTAGATGCACAGGCTTCAGTAGTTGTGGTGCACAGGCTTCAGTAGTTGTGGCTCATGGGCTTAGTTGCTCCACGGCATGTGGGCTCTCCCCAGACCAGGGCTTGAACCTGTGTCCCCTGCATTGGCAGGCAGATTCTTAACCACTGGCCTGCCAGGGAAGCCCCAAGTCTTTTACTTCTTTTTCAGTCTTATTGGTAAGTAATCAGTTCATCTCCTGATCTTTTCAGTTAGGATAATTTTATAAGGTTGTTTGCTCTTAAAAGAACCTCAGTGCTTCAAGCATTTTAAATTGCTGTATAAGTGTTTCTTAATCAGATGTTATCCTTTCTTAAAGAGTTGTAGCATTTTTTTGATGTTCTACTTTTACTTATCTCTCATCATCATTCACAATCTTAAATATTTATTGACATTGTACTAACCAATACTCAGATGGTAAATTTCTTATCCCAATGTACTGGATCAGGAGATAGACAATGGTCCCTAAGGATGTGGTCGAAAGAAGGTTGGGGCTGATGCAGTTTTCTGAAGTGTTTGTGAAAATGCAAAGGGAAACATACATTTTGTTGTTGCAGGCATTTTGTGCAGTAAGGATATAAAGTCATTTCCCAGTCATACTACAAAATTCTCCAGAATTGCAGCCGTCAGCTTGTCAGCATGACCTTTTCTAGTGTCAAATGTCATGGCATTTTATGTCACACTAAGACAATATGACAGAACCGTGCATTGCTTTTCCAGGAAGTCTCCCCATCCTCCTCATCATCTCAAGAAAGAATACTTTCTGAAAGAGCGTATTTATCACACATCAGTCCCATGAACTCAGAAAACAGCTGGAAAGCTTATGTATTAATAAGATTTATTTTATGCAGTTGTATACATGATTCTGTTGTAGAACTTGTGTGAGTATATATACACCACACGTATACACACACCCACACACTCACACACACTAACACACACACAGCCCATAAAGTTCAGAACCAGAGGCAGCCATCTTTCTG
Source organism: Mesoplodon mirus (assembly GCF_964341445.2). NCBI lineage: Eukaryota > Metazoa > Chordata > Mammalia > Artiodactyla > Ziphiidae > Mesoplodon > Mesoplodon mirus. The sequence goes on along the minus strand of NC_138982.1, from coordinate 142,349,584 downwards.
TCTCCTGGTAGAAAAGGAAAGACTGGAAACATCAAAACTCATTTAAAATATCATTCTCAATTCAATAGGAATTATCTAATTATATCTAATTGAACAACTGAGACATAAACAACTAATTTCAGCCCCAGCCAGAAGTTTGCAGATTTATTTCATTTTCCTGTATAGAACATAACACTTGGCACACATCCTAGATCAGACATCCTTTGCAGCTGTGTTAATAAGTATTAGCCTGGATAGAGAATTGATTGCATTATGCATCAAAAAAAAAAATCCTGAATATCCAGTTTCTTCTTTTCTGCTAGGAGAACTCTCACATGCCTTGATACCCCACCTAACATGAAAGCATCCCACTCTTTATCTGCACATGAATGTCACATTGTGTGCTTCATGGAAACAAAATATGAAATCTTGCCCTATACCAATAGCCAGATAATGTATTTCATACTTTGTATAATCCTAATAGGTTATTAGAATAACTATTGAAACTTATTTTAGTATAAAAATATGTTTATATGGTAAAATAAGAACTGCATGTAATATCACTCTTTATTTAATTTCTAAACTCCACTAAGAGATCTTAAACTTATGCATGTGTATCTGCGCCCATCTCCTAAACCAGCTTTTATGTCAGATAACAATTGTTCAGAAATCTGTTTTGAATATGAATTTTTATTTTACAAATTAGATTGATGAATTTGTAGAGTATTTTCCAAATTAATTTTTTTGGATATATATATATATATTTAGTGCTGTGTTTACATCTCTCATGCATTTTTCTCCATATTTTAATCATCTTGATTTTGTGTAGATAGGCAAAAATAAATTTCATGATGAAGTGCACCTAGTTGAGGGGCCTTTCAGTACTTCAGTCTTGGGAGGTAATACAATTGGTATCTTTAAGCAGTAACACTGACTGCTGAGGGACATTGCAGTCATAGCCAGTATCCACAGTGACATCGTAATTCCTTGTTAAATATCTCACATAATGTCTGGTATTCACACATCTTGTAGCTATCCTCAAATTCTAACCATCCTGATCTGATTTCTTTGTGCACTCGGATGCGGTCCAGCGCGTGTTCTGGAAACAGCTGTGGCTAAAATATGATCATTATTGGGGTTTACTATGGTGATATTTGATGCAATTGAGAAAGCAATTTTAATTTATTCAGACAACTGTATGTACCTGGTATAGGCAATATGGTACAAGCTGCACATATACACTCGCACACGATTCTTGTGAAGACAGTGCATGGACCTGGAACCAAGAGACATTCAATTGTCTCATGTATTTGATGTTGAAATTCCCTTGCTACCCCAAGTCTGTTACCTTTTATAGGCCACTGAAGCAGCCCCACTAATCTTTTACAAAGATTTATGTTACTTTCAAAGAGAAGGGATGATAGTAGAAATCATCAGGGGTGCTAGACTATAATAATTAAGTACTGTACTCTTCTTTCATTAAAATTTCATCTGCTTTCTTGGACAAACCCTGGAGACTGGCCTTTTCTTATATTAACGGTCCTTTGGTGTCTGAACAATTTAACCTCATCCTTTCAATGGAGACCAAAATTCCAACTGGGCAGAAACATTGGAGGGTGAAGCTGAATGCCCAGAGATGACTTACTAAACATCTCAGAAATCTTCCAACTTCCTGTCCACTCACCACTCCAGTGCACAGTATGAAAACTGCAGGATTATGTATAGATCTGGGCTTGAAGAACAAGACATATAAACTTGTATGTATCCTGGAATTGCTCAGCTCATACAACTGACCAGAACACCAACCACTGGGACAAAATCTCAGGCAGGAGGGCAAATGAACCACGAGAGATTCACAAATTAACAGAGTAGGATTTAAATCCTAAGATGCAGAGGCAGAACTTTCCATATGAATTCTCTATGAATTAAGCAGCCTCCTAAACATTTCCTTTCAGAGCTGAAATTATGTCCATAACTAAAAAACACCACCAACAACAAAATATACCTTCAGTAAAGTCTCAATGTGCTTTACAAAAAACCATGTATAACCTGAACTTGTGAGACCTGATAGCTTAGATAAATTTAATACACATGAAACACAAAAATCTAAAAAAAAATTCCAAACCAACTTCATTTCTGAATTAAAACCTAGGTAAAAATTTGGTCAATTAGTCAAACATTTGGAAGTCATTATCCATGAAAGCCACATGGAATCTTAAGCTCAGAGCTTTATCCCTATAAATTTTTTCCAAAGCCATCAAACTTGCATTTATGAGTAAGTAACATTTAGTGTGTTACCAAAAGTAAAGTACTGAGTATCATCACATTCTTGTGAACGAATGAGTGAGATTCTGGTCAGAATTTGAAGCAGGCAGTGGTGTATCTTAGACATTTGGTGCCCATGTTCAAGTGCTAGTCTGGGTCCAGGACATTCAAAAGATTCAGACTCCACAGGCTCTTCAGCAAACCAAGCCTGATTGGTTCTGCTGGTCTTCCCAGTATTCAAACCAAGGAGGAATCGTCACACATATTATTTTGTGTTGTGTTGTTTGCTTTGGTTTGGTTTACAAAGGTGCTGTAGTCCATGGTGTATCCCCTCACTAAAAAAAAAAATCCCAAAAAGAAGATCAGAATAACTTGTTAACTGGTTCCTGTATAGCATTCTAGAACTTTCCAGTACATATTAACATCTGCGTTGATGTGTATTAACCATTTTGTTGTGTCGTTTACCACATAATTGACTTGTTATTCTATATAACCCAGTCAGAACTTGCTTAAAAGAAACAGACAAAAATCAAATAATGTATTTGACGTTATCTTTAAGGGATGATTCTAATAGCTTTAGATATTGTAGATGTAGCCATTTTATTTAAAACTATGGTGATTTAGAGAGTTAATAAAAATAGACTTAAATACATATTTGTGAGAATTCCTACCAGGAGAGGTAAGCCTAATCTGTATTAAGAATTTTAAACCCCTTTTTTTAAAAAAAATCAAGGAACTTTGATCAAAGTTAGGTAGGAAGGAGGATAGGTTAGATTTTAGCTCTTCTGATTACTTTAACTCAAAGACTTTCATGTCTTTGTACCTTCAACAAAAACTAGTAACAGACGAATATAGGCATAAGCTCATGTGTTTCAGTAAAGCTGTCTTTGAAAAAATCTGTTCAATTACCATTTAGAATATAGCATTAAAGAATACATCCCTGATGACTTGTGAAATCACTTTTGGCCACACCTGAAAATCAGTGGCAGAGGAAACTTCATTTTGATTCCTAAAAAAATGAATCTGATGTTTGGTGTTTTCTTTTCCATCTCTGATTTCTGAGAATATGAGGATACAAATTAGTGTAATGAGCTTGTATCTGACATTGTGGGATACGCAATTTTTATAGGTGGGAGAAATTGCCTTCAACAAGGTCTGCAAAGCGGCGGGTGCTACAGAAGTGGGTGGTAATGGTGATCTGGAAAGAGGGGAGATTTTCCACAAAAGTTGCTGACATTCCTTCTCGTCATTTTGTCTGGCTTCTCGGCACGGTTTCTAGGTCACTCTGTTCTTCGTTTTTCCTTGACCAAGAGCAGTTTGTACTGGGCGCCTTTTCTGTTTAAAGATAAGCCAGGATTCCTAACTGAAGCCACCGGGCCCCCTGCTCTGGCCCCAGCTGTGTCTGCAGCCTCCCCTCCTGGCACCCCACAGCTAGCTCTGTCAGTTCCCGCCACACTCACTTCTTTCAGGTCCCCAGATCACCAACCTCTTCCTTGACTGAGGGTCTTCACAAGTGTGGCTCCATCTCTTCCCCTTCAAGCCCCTGTTTGCCTAACCAACCTCTTCCACTCAGCCTTTAGGTCTCAAAGAGAAAAGTCTTCCCCATCTGCTGGAGCCCATCATTTTCCCCTTGCCAGTGTGTGTGCTTTAATTATGCAACAATTTACTTGAATCCACTTTTACATTCTGGCTCCCTGATTGGATGCTAAGCTCCAAGAGGGCAGACTCATGTCTATTCCATTTGCCAAGAGCCTAGAATGTGCCTGAATTGCTTTGCCGACCTTCTCTGCCAGGGGCCCTGCCCTGCGTCCCACTCCCCCTGGTCTCCAGTCGTGTCTCTCAATGCCATCTCCAGCCAGCCAGGCTTGGCCTGCCCAGCTGTCGATTTCTTCCACCCACCTGACCCAGGATCATCAAACACACACAGAGGAGGGTGTGCTAAGATGTGCTCTTGGCCAAAGTAAGCTTTATGTGACTTCTCAGTAAATTAATGTGATCTTAACATGATATGATACTCAGGGTTTCTTTAGAGGTAAAAGGCAAATCCTAGCAGGAAGTCAGATACATATGTATAAAATTGAAGAAAAGGATGCTTGATATTATTTGACAAGGTGTTTGAAACATGTGAGTCATGGAATGAAATCAGCTCTCAACCCACACTTGGGTGCCCTCACGGAGGTACTCAAATTTGTGATGTCTGAGAAAACCCTTCTGCACAAACCTTCAGCCAGGAAAGCTTGGCCATTCCCTCCCCCCACCCCCACCACCGCAGGGGCCTTTAAGTAAGATGGAGATGTCTTAGGTCTGTCCTGCCCACAAAAGAATGATACCTTATAAATTTTCTTGAGAAAAGTTCCCATAAAACAAAGACATGAAGATTTTTTAAAATGCTGTTAAAAAGATCGTCATAATATCAATTAAGGACTCTAAAGGACTGAGCCTCAAAATATTCACATAGCTATGAGACCAGTGGCCATGATGAACAGTCTTTATTTTTTTAATGTCTGCATCCATTATTTGAACAATTAAATAATCTTTCAGAAGCAAAAAGCTGTATTTAGCTTGGAGGTATCTTTGGTGCCATTTCTCTGTGCCTGTTGGGTAAAGGGTCCCAGGCAGGAATACAAAGCTGTGACCTGTTGAACCGTTGTTTCCAGACCTAAAGGTGTTTTGCTGGGGCATTAATACACAGGCAAGTTGATCCTTCATTAGGCAATGTGTTCACCTCAATATATATACATAAAGTTTCCAGTACCAAAACCAATTCCTAGACTAACTGGAGATGTTTGCGTTGAAAGTAAGAGTTTGATGCTGTGCGTTCAGTGTGAACTGCACAACCTGAATCATTTGAGAAAATGAGAATATGCTTCTCTTTCCAGGAAAATCAAGCATGTTTTATACAGTCATAGTTGCAAAGTACCATAGTTACTGTGTAGTGACTGTTATCTGAAGAAGAGGGAGATTCTTCAAAGCAAGGGTTAAGTTAACTAAATCTAGAAAGCAGCCCACACAATGCTCAATCCTAACTGGGTTTTTAGAGGGCACTCTGAGGGACTTGACGTCTGCAGATTTTATATATGACCTCGTGTTCTAGACATTTAGTTGTGTGTCCCCCTATCTACCTGGAAGCGAGTTGATGCGTAAGGAGAAGCATCTATAAGAAAGGATGTTGTACTAAACTGTAAACTCTATCCAAATATTTTATTATCTGTCTCTTAATGCTGCTGTGCACATGGTCAGCTACGGGCCTCATAGCAGAGATACCCCAAAGAGTTTAGCAAATATTTCCTGCCAATGTTATTAATTATTTATCAAAAGAGGGGCTCCATTTTGCCTTTTAAATACTGTGGAAGGCCAGTGGCAAATCGAAAACTTGGAGAAAGATCCCTGAAAGATCGAAGGAATTTTGCATTTAGATATACAAAGATGTGAAATTAGGCAAAATCATTTAACCGTTATGGCATTTCAGAGAATTGAGCCAAAGTGGAGTGGGCCATGGCCCTTGGTAAACCCAGGCACTGGGGACAGAAGGAAGAAGCCAGGTGCTGAGAATTTCAATATAGAGCATCAGGTTTGGCTGCCAGCTTCCAATCAGAAAGAGTGTGCACAGTAGAGGCTGGCCTCTCAAGGAAGCTGCCTACTCTGGATGCTTTCTAAGACAGACAACTCCAAAGTAGACAGGTGGGGAGATAGTACAAGAGAGACATATTCATAATAAGCAAATATAAGAAGGTTTTACAGCAGATCACTTAACCAAAATATATCACTGTTTAAGGACTCTCTCTTGCATTCTGTTATTTCTAAAAACCTTCAAATAATGCTGTGACATTTGTATGCTCATTTATTGGGAGGAAGCTGATGTTAAATAAATTTCTCAAGGTCTCATTGCTATTAGAGAAGAGAGAAAGACCTAGACTTTCTGCCCTGATGTAGGATTTTGCTCTCTCCCTTGGGCTGCTTCTCACATTTGCAAACCAATAATATTGTAAATCTGAAGGTGGCTGATGGAAAACTAAACCTAGTGAAATACATGTTTAGTGCAGTGTATGCGATTCGTTTTCTTTTTTTGGGGGACTGCTTCAAGTTGTAAGTGGGTTATGATATTCTCATCAAAGAATCCCTGCACAGAACAAAGGTAAAGAGACAGACTGGAGGTAGACGTGGAATCCTGAGCTGATGAGATCTTTGGGTGACCCTGCTGGGGATCAGCACACCTAGGTTGGTCAACTTAAGGGGAGTGAGCTGGTCTAAGGGAGCAATGGCAATGTGGCTTTGGTTCATGCACAGGTCAGAAGAGATCCCGTGAGGCTTTTTATGAGTTGGGGCACCAGCACCATGTGAAGAGTAAAACTTTGGCTGCACTGAGTACATTTTAAAGAGAAGTGGTACTTATTTTGGGGAGCCCACAAGGAGATTCTTAAAGATCCTGAACTGTAATCTTCAGCCCTACAGAGAGTAATTAAATGATCAAAGAGAATCTGTGCAGGAGATAGGAAAATTCAAGGACTGAGTTTTCAAAGCAGTGGAGAGAGAAATGAGCATGGTGTTGAATAATACCACTACCACTGCACTTAACAGAAGAAAAATCTATTTGCCTTGGATTTTTACCAACTTTTAGACATTTTGACTCAGGCTTCCAGTGTGTTAAGAATTCCCCCCCTCCTCTAAAATTTGCGTAGGATGGAGTGGGATGAGGTATCCTTGATTCCTCATGGAACTATGAGAGTCTGTGATGCTAAGAATTAAATGTGAGATTTGGAAAGGGATTTGGGATGACAAAATAAACAAATAAAAAACAGAACCTGATTCACGTACAACATCAGTCTTGGAACAGACTTATCTTTGTGTTATCTTTGTGTGTGAGCTTAGCCCTGCACAGCCCAGAGGCCAGCACACAATAAGGATTTATGGGCTTACCAAGTAGAAATCATAGCAAACTCTGAAGACGACTATAGATCAGTGATGGAGAAGCATAGGGGGGAGGAAGGGAAGGAGAAGCGTGGGACAGAGTGAGGTACATGTAAATCAGGGAGGTGGACAGTACAACCCAGGGCTTATACAAAGATCCATGCTAATCTGGGATCTGCCATTGCTCAGTCAGCAAAGGCACGGAGAACCAGGAGACCTGGATCCTACTCTCCTCTTCTGTCCTTTGGAGCAAGTTACAAATTTTGAGCCTCAGGCGTCTCACTTCCAAATGAGAGGATCAGGTCTGGATGATCACTTCAGTTCCTGTTCAGTCTTTGAACATATTATGCTCTAACTCAGTATTTCTTAAAACAGATGGTGTATTAGTCAGCTATGTTTGCAATAATGCAGTGTAACAAATAGTCCCTAGATTGAAAAACATTTATTTCTCTTGCTTTTGAGTTTCCCGTCTGGCTGGGTATTGGCTGACCTCAGCTAGGTTGGGCTGGACTGGGCTTGTCTCTAGGTACCAGAATGGACCAGGTTGGTTCCACTGATTCTCCTCCTCCTTGAGCCAGCCGGTATGTAGGGTTTGCTTCTCTCAGGGTAGATCCCAACTTCATCAGAAGCATGTCAAGCCATGTGAACACATTTAAATCCTCTGCTAGCATCTTCTTGGCTGTGAGTCATATGTCCAAGTCTAATGTTAACGACACTGAGAAATGCATACTTTCCACCATGCAAGTCTGGTAAAGGGAGGGAATAGTGCTGGAGTGACCACAATCTAGTATCCTGAGTCTCCTAGTTTAATTATTGATCCTCCCACGAGCATGTTTTAGCATACTTTAAAATTGAGAAAGGAAAAAGTAGTTTCTGTGGATATTGCAAAGGCAAGAGGGACAAATAAGAAAAAAAAAGCCGTAGTTTTTCTCTAGTGCAGTACTTTATTCCTTATCTTAAGAAAATCCTCAATCTGCACAAAGTCAAGGTATTTAAGTGCTTTTCCTTCATCCACTTCTAAATTCTCAATGTAACTACTAGGTTAACAGCCCAAAAGCTTAACACAAATGCCTGTTAGTCAGTTTTGGAAAGTGAATAGGAATATAAGCATGGTGCAGAGCCACTGTAAACCTGGTAGAATAATTAAAACGTTAAAGTATTTCATGCTGTTGTCACCTGTAATCACGAGAGTAGGACTGGTGTAAGGCCAGTGAAAATAGTACCCGTCTTCTCTATGCTGGTGTTTGTTATTCAGACATCCCATTTCCTAGTTCTTGATTTTGCCAGTAGAATTATGTTGACCCACATGAAAAGTCATGATGGCTAATGTTATTTTACTTTTTAAAAATAATGATGAGCTCCATTTGGACATTCAAGTAATGATATAAACCTGGGCTTTATTGTGATAATGAAGGAACCTGGTGATGAGTAGTGGAACCCTGGGCAGCCGGCTTCCCCTGCGGGACACAGATGCAAACACAGAGCCCCCAGGTGTGGAACCCTGTAATCCATCTGTGGTTCCCACCCTCTCACTTACAGTGAGACCATATGAACATTCTCTTGAATTGGAAGATGTTACAGTGTTGCCAGATAATGAAATATTGCTGAAATAAAGGATTTTCAACAGCTTTACTGATCCTCTGTTACAGTATAAATCCATAGACCAGGCAAGGAACATTATGTGGATTTATGCCCATAGCAATACAAATTTTAATTAAAACCCTGTTCAAAATTTTTATTTTGGAATGGGTTAGCAGTTTATACCGGTATAATAAGTTGATTAGGCGAAGTATGTCAATTAGCCAATACTCAGAAGATCCACAGAGTTTTCCAGTCGTTTATATAGAGTTCTACTGTCAACAGCACCACACAACCTACAGATGTGTGAGCAGATATAAAGAAAGAAAAAACTAAGAAATCTGCAGTGCTGATTTATGCATCTTGGCATTTCACCATCTACTAGATTACACGAATAAGAATTATGATCCCTCTGCTACTTTATGTGCTTTAGTTTCATGTACACACACACACACATACACACACACACACTGGTGGGAAAAGTAGGGGTTCATAGATGCATCATGTATGGTTTCCTGCATCAAAGAGTATTGTGCCATTAGGGGAGTCTAAACGTTAATCAAAAATTAAATAACTCAGAGATTTTGAATTGTATTTTATTCATTTAAAAATATTTAATACATAAGTAATCCATGCCCATTTTTGAAAAACTAGGAGATACTAATTAGTAAAGTAAAAGATAAAATAAAATAAAATCACTCTAATGCCACCAAGTTAAGGTGGAGAGTAGGGCCATTCTGGTCTCTACAACTGGACTTGTCTTTTCACATATGCATTTAAGTGCCTATGAAAGTTCTACACATAGATATTTTACATATATATTTTATAAGGAATCACACATTATCTAACATTTTATGATGCACTGTTTTACCCACCAATACATTACGAATCACCTTTCTCTATTAACAAATATATTTGTGTAGAAATTCACTCTTTTTGCAAAATATTTTTGGTCTCTTTCAATGTGTCCTGCCTGTGGTAGGTGAGCTAATTCAGTTATGCTCACAAGCTATATCCTCTGGACCTACAGTGTAGAGAAGAAGACAGTCATTGGTAAGTAACCAATACGTACATGCATAATTACGAATTGTGAGGCATGTCATGAAAGCCAGATCGAGATGGGGTGCCAGGACAGAGCACAGGGCAGGTGGGCGTGTGCAGATGGGTTGACAAAGAACTCAGGAATAATTCACAGAGGGGGACCCACCTATGCAGAGACCCTGAAGCGAGAGAGAGGTGGGTAAGTAAGTAAAAGAAGATGTACAGATGAGTGCGGTGAGCTAAAGACTGCGGCTTTGTAGGTCAGGGCAAGGAGTTTAAGTTTTATCCTACACTCCATTCATATCTTCCAGGTGAGAGAGGGGAATGATCTGTGTTTGAGAACAGCGAGTTCATGGGTGGCTTTGGTGTGAGGAAGTTTAGGGGAAGCAGAGGAGGAAGGAGCCACCGCGAAGCAGGTTGTGCCGTAAACGGCTTCATCAATTTGCAAGTATGGATCTCACGTTATTTAACCCCTCTCCATGTGGTGGGCTATTTACTGTCTTTATTGCCAAAACAAAGCTGGAAAAAAAAAAAAAAAGAGATGACAGACTTCTGTGTCTCAGATAATTAAATCACGAATGATAATATACCATATAGAGTTACAGGACTCTAACCCAATGCAGGGCTCTTAAAGCAACTGGGCCCCTGGGGTAGGGAGGGTGCTGACCAAGGGAAAGACTGTTCCCTTCAGGGAAGCAAATGCATACTTGGGGGTCTGCCTTCCTGGGGCAGGCTCTCGGGAATGAGGGCCCTGAGGCTGGCTCCTCCTAGGAACCCGGGGGTCAGGGTCTATACCTGGTCTGCCTTGAACTCAGACAAACTCTCCATTTCCTCCATATTTGGGTGGGTCATCTCCTGGGTCCAGCATTTCTTGTGCTCAGATTGGTAGGAATATACGTCTAACTGAGTCACGTCTAACTGAGGCAGCTCCCCCCAACCTGCTCCTATTCTGGGCCCCAGACCTCCACCAGAAGAGTTTCTTCAAGGCTCCCGATGGCCCGGCGTAGCAACATTAGTGATAATCTATTAGTGATAGGAATAACTAATACATACACCAAGCGTTTTTCAAAACAAAGTCCACACATCAACTCATTCAGTCTTCTTTACAATTTTACTGGCACTGAGGCTCAGAGGGGTTAAGTAAGTTGCTCAATGTCACACAGCCAGGATTCAAACCTAGGCCTTTCTGGACTCCAGAGCCTTTAACATTTGCTATTAACCCTTTCTTAGGATGCCTCTCTCCATGTGTGAGAACTGTCATTGTGTTGAATAATGAGTCAAAGTTTCCAAGGATAGGGATTTTGGGTGCCAGTCTCATGGCCACTCATGTCATGAATGTGGCAGCTACATGTCCCAACAACTTAAGTTTTCAGATGATTTCCATCCCGTAGCCTAGGTTGCTTATAGTAAAAAAAAAAAAATGCTTCTTTTTCCATATTTAATATGGTTTTCCTTAAACAAGACGTCTATTTTATTGACACTCGCCTCACCTGGCTTTCCTAAGCTTTGCGCTTGTCAGTACCGGTGCTGGGGGAGGGCCCTCCTGGATCACTGCTTTGAAGAGGACAGCGGTCCTTACTGATGTCAGTGGCAAGGACTCCCTCCTCTTTTCTCCCCCTACCCACTCATCAGAGAAGACCTTGAAGGGTATGGAGGTTAAGAGACCTTCTCCAAGGACTCAGCCACAGTGGAAAGCTAATTGTTGAGGACAGTGATCCTGTCCAATTCCTGCACTGGGACAGGGTGCAGAATGAAGCTTTGTGCTGGAGGACGGCTCAGTGGGTCTGCTGTGCGCAGGGGCTCAGAACTCAGCCAGCATGTGGCTGAGGTTCCCGACACATGCACACTAAGGCCTAAGTCCTGAATTCTTTCTGTCCAGACACCACAAATGCTGCTGCTCCCGGCTTCATCTAGACAGCTTTCGCTGAGTGTGTCCTACTTCTGACTTGATCTTTCTGACTTAACACTAGTTCATCTAGCTTAGTAACTGAACAGTCTGACCCAGGCTTGGTCTGGGCTGGAAGTATTTTCTTACAGGGATCTTTGACAAGTGGTCTCCTAAGTTCTGATCCTGTTTGCCTGTGTATATGTTAGTGAAGCTAATAATAACTGATTATTGGGGCATTTACATTCTGCAGTCACTATCACAGATGCTTTAATGTCTATTTTCTCATTGAATTTTCACAACATCTCCATGGTACAGGAGGTAATATTAATATCTCTGTTTTAGAAATGAACACATTGAGGCCCAGAGGGGTTAAGCAATTTGCCTAAATATACACAGCTAATGCATGGTAAACAAGGCTGTTGCTAGTCTTCATGACAACTTTGTGAAAGAGAAAAAAGGTGTTTTAGGATACCTCATTTTCATCTGTCAAAAAGTTATTGGAATATACTGATTTTATTAGAAACAGGCTATTCTATTGCCACCTTCCAGAAAAAAATGTCATAAAAATATATGAATTAGAATGTTAGTATTTGCATTGCAAAGGGGTTAAAGCCATGAAGACTGACCCCACCAACCCGGCACTTTGCACTTACAGTTACTGCCTCATGAGAGAATAAAGGTCTGCTTATCAAAAGGTGCCAGAAGACACACTGATTCTTTTTTTTTAAATAAATTTACTTATTTATTTTTGGCTGTATTGGGTCTTCGTTGCTGCGTGTGGGCTTTTCTCTAGTTGTGGCGAGTGGGGGCTACTCTTTGTTGTGGTGCGCGGGCTTCTCACTGCGGTGGCTTCTCTTGTTGTGGAGCACAGGCTCTAAGTGTGCAGGCTCAGTAGTTGTGGCACGTGGGCTCAGTAGTTGTGGCTCATGGGCTCTAGAGTGCAGGCTCAGTAGTTGTGGCACACGGGCTTAGTTGCTCCATGGCATGTGGGATCTTCCTGGACCAGGGCTCGAACCCGTGTCCCCTGCGTTGGCAGGTGGATTCCTAATACTGCGCCACCACGGAAGCCCCGACACACTGATTCTTAGGAGCAAAAAGCTGTTATCTCAATCAACCCCCATTCCTTCTGCCCTTTACACCAAAGGAAGGCCAAATGAAGTTTTTCTTAGGGTGACATCAAAGCTCTCACTTCAGAGGCACTGTGTAGACCCTGCTCATGAGTTCCTGTTACCAACAATGATATGTCCAATAACTAAATGCTCATGGGACTTTGACATTGAGGTTGGCCAAGCATGGTACAATTGCATGTTTCTACTTGGTGCCATGATTTTTGAGCCTTCTGAAAATGTATACAGCCATTTCACCATATCCAAGGGTAATCAGTTTCAGAACCCCTTGCCAATACCAAAATCCATGGACGCTCATCTCATATAAAATGGTGCAGTATTTGCATGTAACCTACACACATCCTCCCTCCCTTATGCTTTAAATTATCTCTAGATTACTTATAAAACCTAATGTATATTAAATGCTGTGTAAATCATTGTAAATACAATGTAAATGCTATTTAAATACTTACCTGCAAATGGAAAATTCAACTTTTGCTTTTTGGAAATTTCTGTTTTTTTAAAAAAATATTTTCAATCCACAGTTGGTTACATCCACAGATGTGGAACCGGTATTTGCTCTGTGTTGGATTATTGATTTCTCTCGTTCATTTAACTCATTCATTATCTGTTCATTCATTCACTTATTCATTCATTCATCAAGTCAGTAAATGTTTGACAGCCTACTGTGTGTCAGGCACTGGTCTAGACCTTCAAGGTACCAAGATGGACATAGCATATGATCTTTGCCCTCAAGAAATTTAGATTCTAGACTAGTTTTTCCTTGGACAAAATCACAAGCTATATTTTATTGTGTTTGGTCATTAAATGAGATTACAGGACCTTAGGGTTAAAAAGGACCTCAGGTATCATTTTATCCTCCTCATTTTAAGCTCAGAGATGTAGTGGCTTCTGCAGGTCACATGGCCAGTCTGTGGCAGAACCCAGATTAGATCCTATGTCCATAGGATCCTAGTTCTGGGTCTGTTACTACTGCCAAAGATTTAACTTTTGTCAGGTCCTGGACTTGGGGACCATCTGCCAGGGCCCCAATCCTGGCTCTTCTCCCTGGGGTGGGACTTGGGAAAGTCACTCAACCCCTCTGTGTCTCAGTTCCTTGCCTTGAAACTGGAATTATAATAGAGATCAGGTGGGATTCTCACCATGATTATGGGATCATTCCTGGAAGCCTCCTGCCTGCCCATGGGCACTTGGCAAAGCTTGGCTACTATTATTATTGTATTGTTATTGTTATTGTTATTACCCCTGTGACTGTGTGACCACCTCGTGTGGTCCGGAGTTTGAGTTCTTCCCTTTGGGATTCTCAGGGTAGGACACTCCACTGCAGAGTACCCCTTGTCTAAAAACTGTCCTGTACATGAGCTGAATGGTGACAACACTGCAGCACCCGCTTACACCCCTTCTGAAGAAAGCTGTCTAGAGAACATCCATTAAAATAGTTATTTAATTCCACATTCTTGAATTTGATCATTTTCAGGAATTCTGAAAATAAATTTCTACCCTTTTAATCAAATGTAATCCATTTTTGTGTCTTTAGGTACTACTTATTATTGGTACACAGTCTATCTGTAATGGTTGTAACACAGTATTTCCCAAAACACAGTCACAACTCTCTCTCACACACACACATACACACAGACCAAATCCATTTGAAAAACGGTACAGCGCCTTCTTGGAAACTCAAAATTTACACTAGCTATTAAAATCTCTGGAAAGTAGTGGGGTAGTGAGAGCTGAAGTCTACAAGTTATTTCAGCAAGAAGCACAGCTCCGGGCCAACTTCGCGGGTGTGTGAGCCATGCGGTCACACAGGGCCACGTGCTTAGAAGGACCCAGTGCTCAGCTTAATGCTCTGCTGTTGCCATCTTGAAATTCTTGATAATTTTCCAAAAACAGGCTGTGCGTGTTTACCTTCCACTGGGCCCTGCGAGTTTTACAGCCATCCCTGACATCCCACGTGGACCCCACAGACCCAGAATTGTGCCAAGCACAGTCTCTGGTGAGACCCCAGTTCCTGCTTCTGTTGGGGGCCTGCCTGGTCCTCGGGCACGCTCAGCTTCCTGCCATCTGGGTCAATGAGAGACAAACCCAGCAAAGAGTTAGGAATCTATCTTGCTTGTTAAAAATATGCACCAGATTTCCAAGTCTAAAATGTGTATGCACACACTACTTAATGCCAACACGAAGCAAGGCTGCTGAGCACCTGGCCAGATCGAATGCAACCCAGCCTTGTTTTGAGAACCAGAGTTCTGGGTTTCCCCACAGAGGACTATAACTGGTCATTTAAGTGTGATTTGTATATGTTAAACTTTTCAAGGGGGACATTCCCCAAATTCATCTTTATGAACTCCTGAGTTATGACTATTTTTAGATACATTGCCTGTAATTGATACAGAAGCACTTTGAATTGGCACGAAGATGGGTTTAAAAATTCTACAGTTTGGTGGAGGGATGGACACATTGATCTGTGAACAGAATAAGAGAACCCAGAAATAGGCCCATACACATATGCCCAACTGAGTTTTGACAAAGATTCAAAAGAAATTCAATGGAGGAAATATCATCTTTTTTCTTTTTTTCAGTAAATGGTACTAGAGCAATTGGACATCCACAGGTTATATATATAAAAAAAAAATAGACCTTGTATCTCATACAAAGACTAATGGATCACAGACTTAAATGTAAAATTGCAAAACTTCCTGTTTTGTTTAATGCATAATCCCAGCTAAAGCAAACACAAATTATAGAATGTGAAAGCCTGAAAGGAGTTTACAAGTCATCTAGCAACTAGCCTGTGCTCCACATCCAGCAGCTATGAACAGGAAATGGCCGGCTCACGGGGTGTCCTTCCAGCCAGGGTGCTGTCCTTCAGCTCGACAGCCACAGCAAGGCCCCCAGGGTACCATAGCACCCTGCACCTCAGCCACTAAATCTGAGAACTGGAAAATACCAATTCTGAAGTAATCTCTCCCTATCTCCTGCCTAATGAAAAGATTGCATCTGTGCCCTTGACATTCTATAATATTATAGCTGATCCATCCCATCATCAGAAAGCTTTCTAGAGCATCATCAGGGGGAATGTGGGTCTTTAGAGACAAGTAACCCCAGGGTCGAACTCTGTCTTCAACTTTCACTAGCTCCAACCTACACAGGAGCATAATTGTGACTACTTTTCAACATTACGAGAAAATAACCTAATAATTGTTAGCTAGAATAGGTCTCATGGATAATTTTGGTTCTAGTACGCTCTCCAGAAGATCTTGGTGTGATGTGTATAAGGTATTCCTTGTGACACCTAGTATATTGCTGATAATCAATATAAGTTTATTGAGTATAATAAATAATTATGCAAATCCAAAAGTCCTTTCACTTCTTCATGCACAGGGCATATTGGAATCATTTTTGGTAATTATAATTGAGGTGCGGCGTGTTATTTTGTTTAATTATTTCCACTCGATGGCCTGATTAGGAAAATTGCTCACATTGTCTTCCTTGCATAATGTGCCATTAGGGGAAAGAATTACTGAAGAGTCTGGGCCCCCAGCCTCCAGCTAAGCTTCCATCCGGAAGTGAGCACGGCCTTGCCAGCCTCCAGAAGGAGGTGGAGGTCAGCCACTTGATTTCCAGCCTCTAACTTCAAATAATCTTTTTTTTTTTTTTTTTTTTTTTTTTTTCAAGATGGGTGTTTTGGTCAGTCCAAGACCCTGGAAGTTGACGTACTGTTTCACACTTGCTGATGTTTTCCCATTTTTTTCATCCTAGTTTTGGGCATGTTGACATTCTTTCTCTGCTTACCCATTGTTTGTTCACACACGCTCTGGCTGTGTTCGCCGAAAGGATGAGGGTTTCCTCCTCTGAGATTCCGTCAGCATGACTAAATATATTCTCTCCTGGTGGACTTGGTGAGGCAGTCACATTTGAGAATAGGTGTGCCCTGCCGCTAAATTCCCACGTGCGTGCAAATACTCTTGACAAGGAAAGCCGTGATGAAGTGGTTGGTAAGAAAGTTATGGAATTGCCTGGGCTGAGTAGCTTAGTAGTTAGGACAAGAGCCCAAGGGAAGGCTGGAACGAGTGACTGAGTTAGGAAGCAGCGGGGGCTCCAATATGCCCTGAAAGTCACCAGCTTCTTCCATGTGAAACCTTGTGGCCTTGACTCTGGCGATATCGTCCAGTCCGTTGTCCAGTCCAGTGCTGAGGCCGAAGGAGCAGGAGGGACGATGAACCCACAGTGTGAGCAAGCTTCCCAGCTTTTCTGTTCTTGGTTGAACATTGGATTTTAGGAAACTAGTCTTCCTAAGACTACTTCCTAAATAGTCCAAGAAAAGTAAAAGCGTGTGCAGGGGTTGGAGAAGGGGGCGGTCCAAGCGGGAGCAGCCACGGCAGTGGCCAGGCCTTCCCCGTTAATCCGCATAACGCCTCGAGCAGCCGGTGCCTCACATGCCACCTGCGCTCGTTTGGTTTTCGGTGGATGCATTCATGAAGGAGCAATATGACTGATTATTTTCTGTCCCTGCAAGGTGCTGCTAATGAGAGGCCAATAGAAAACGTGCAGCAGTGATAGCAGAAATTTCACCTTTCACGGCTGGGAAAGAAGTGTGAACAGGAAGGGCATGTGTGGTCCAGGTTGCAAGAACGGGCTCTGTGTTCAGACAGTTGGGTGCAAACCCCAGCTCAGCAGCCCTGGACCTCAGGCAAGCAACGTAACCGTCTGGGCCTCAGTTTACTCAACTGTGTAACAGGGACGCTCAAACCTAGACCATAGGGTTCCTGTGAGGTCCAGTAAGTTGATGGGTGGCAGAATGAAGGCTGTCTATTATTATTTGCCTTCACTCTACCTACCCATGGCCCATTTTCTGGCTTCATTAATGACAAGGGGCATTCTGCATTAAGGTTAGAAAATTACCTTTGGCCTAGGTCCTCGTAGGCTGAATAAAGGCCCCTCAAAGATGCCCACATCCTAAATTCCAGGAACCTGTGTACATTAGCTTACATGATAAAAGGGACTTTGCAGATGTGATTAAGTTAATGATCTTGAGATGTGGGAAGATTATCCTGGATTATGTGGGGGGCCCTACATGTAATCTCAAGGGTCCTTATAAGAGGGAGACACGAGGATCAATGAGTGGAGTCGGGATGCAAGCAGACATGAGCAATGGCCGAGCAGACAAGGATTGTCGCCCCCTCCATAAGGTGGAGGACACAAGGAACGGTTTCTCCCCTGGAGCCTCCAGAAAAGAACAGCCCTGCCGACACCTTGATTTTAGACTTCTGGTCTTCAGAACGATAAAAGAATAAATTTGTGTTGCTTTAAGCCACTATATTGTGGTGATTTGTTACAGCAGCAAGAGGAAATTAACACACCCTATTACATGAGACTTCAAGTATTGTAGATGGAAGTTTTTCCTGAAAGTTATTGCCTAGTATCAGCCTTTTAAATCTAAGCATGAAGGCGGGGCAGGGTAGCTACCCTGATTTGGTCTGGCATAGACGCTTCACGCCCTGATGTTGCTTTATTTTGAGTTGTTAATTTTCAAACTGTCAAGTCCTCCTGCTGGTTTCCCCTCCTCCTGGCTGTTTCAGGACTTACGGCTGCCCCACCCTCATCACCTTCGGTGGTTGTACAAGTGGATAATAATAATAACAGAGAACATGCACTTTGCCATGTGCTCAGCCTTACGTGCATCACATGCTTCATTTCATGTAACCCTCCAGCAAGCCCTTGAGGGGGAAGCTATTTGACCCTATTTACAGATCTTGAAATTGAGGTCCAGAGAGGCCAAATGGGCATTGATGCCCCCTGGGATGAAAATGGAAGCTCAGCCCAAGAGCCCAAGCCCTGGAAACTGTTCTGTGATGCCTCAGCATCATTTTCCAGACATCGCTGGCTTCCTAGAACTGTGCCTAAACATTCTGAGCTGGGCGGATTGAAGATGTGGTCAGTTTCCCATCAGATGCCTGTGCATGGAGTTGTTTAATTACATCAGTGCTGACTTTGGTAACTAGTGGGGTTGGAGTAACCATCACCTCATGTGTAGGAAGGTATTCTTTAAGCTATTGGACATTATGGAAATATTTCACTTTTGTTCATCTGTATTTTGCATGAGCACGTAATGACTTTTGTTTGAGTTGCTCTGAAAGCTCTTTTCTAGATCACTCTTAACCAGGTATTAGTCCATTTCATCCTTACAGGGTGAAATTCCATTAAGGGCAGAGGTCATGCCTTTTTGTCTTCTGTATTTCAGCATCCAGAACAGAGCCCAGCACAGAAAAGGCCTGGAGAGCATTTATCAAATAACTAAAATAGGTAACATGCTCTGTGGTGTTTAATAATAGCCAACCTTCCTTGAGGACATTCTGTGTTCCAGGTGCTCTCTTTGTTTTAACCCATTTGATCCTCTAATCAACATTATGAGGACCCAAGCCACAGGGGGTTTAACAGCTCTCTAAATTATAGGTGGCAGCCCTGAGATGGGAGCCCAGGATGCTTGGGTCCAGTGTTTGCACTTCTAAACTGGATGCAAAACTGCCTTTCTATAAAGTGTGTAAATGTAATGCTTTAAATGATATTTTTCAAAAATTTGCAAAGCCGAAGTTTTGTTTGCAATGAAGTACTTTTCCTCTGATGCCATATAATAGCATCTAAAGTTTGGATACAGCCATAATCTCCGTGAGAGCAAAAATTTTGTCTTGTTCACCAATTTATCTCCCTTGCTGAGTAAGCCCAGAACCAAGTACATAGTATGTGCTCAATAAATATGTGTTGACTTTAAAAATCATCAGGTCACAGGAGGTAACAATGATACTCATGAAAGTGCCTAAAAGGCAAGATTTCTACACACTGATGCAATTCCTGTTTTACTGTATTTTATTTTTCTGAAGAAAAGGAGTCCTGTGATGTGGGGTGTGTCTAGGTGTGTGTGCGTGTGTGTGTGCATGTGGGCACATGTGTATCGGGCCATTGTTTAAAAAGGGAAGTGTCATGATATTCCCACACTAAATAGGGACATTGGCTCCAAAGGAAATTTTATGTCTCATATCACATTTGGAGATAGTTTTGTCTCCCTATTTAGTCCTGAGTTATCTTAGGCTCTATAAAAAAGCCCATAACTGCAGTCTAATAATTGTTCATAAAGTAAGATTTGCAGTCATTGTTTACACAGCTGAGGGCCAGCACTTTTGTAGAGAATATGGAGAACAAGTAAATCTGTGGTCAGATATTTATTTGGGGGTAACACAGAGGAGAAGCACGCCCAGCCTGCTTCATTACAGTGTCAGAGGTCAAAGGAGATCTCAGGAATTTAGGAGGCAGGTTTGCCTTCATAATAGATCAAACTAAACAGAACTCAGAGGACAGACAAGAAGGATGGGGGTGAGGGGCTTCCCTTCTGGACAGAGGAGACAGTGTGGTTTCAAGTATAATTGGTAGAGATAGAATAATTCAGAATCAAGATTCTGCTGATTCATCCATCATTTAGAGAATTCCCTTTGGGAAACCAGAGCTTTCTGCCTGGAGTGCTGATATTCACCTGGAACGCAATACTTGGCCCACTTAATTCAGTCGTGTCACCCATCAAATCTCACAGGAAGAAAGAGCAACAGCAGGCAGTGCACAGCAGACAAAACCAAGGGAGCCTCACTAGCTTTTCTTTTGTTTCATCTGATCCACTCATGGGGGTGAGAACCCGTGACAGCCTCCCAATGATGGAGCGGGTATGGGGGGGTGCAGATCTGCCTCTGCCTACTTTCCCTGCATCTCCTGTGCTGTAGAGATATCCAATCCAGTGCTGAAACTTGACAGCCCTGTGGGACCAGGAATCACAGTCCCCAGGGTTTCTCGGGGGATCCTGACATTCACATCAAGGGGCCGTTGTGTCTGGCAAAGCTTTCTACCTGAGTCCTGACCTTGGCCTTCTGGGATCAGGGAAGCGATCCTGATGGGAACTCTGGCTTCTGTTAACACAGCTGATGGGCGCCTCTGTGGACTCCAGGAGCCAGGGCAGCAGTGGGGATGGGGGGGAAGAGAGTGGCCCTGTCCCTCCTGCTGCTCCTCTTCAGGAAGCTCACCGCATGGAATCAGTGAGCCTGGAATGAACAGGAGGGCTGTTTGTTAACCTCAAACGACTAATGGCATCAGATTCCAGGGCTGACACACGGGGTGGGTGGTGATGTTTTTCCCGCTACACATAACTTCTTCGTAAGCACCTCCACAGCGGGGTCTAGTGCCCTTGCACGTTGGGCTTCTTTCAAGGTGTTAGACAAGTACCAATGGAGAAAGACCAAATGTGGGCTGCTGTGTTGTCTGGGTTTGACCAAGGAGAATGGCTATGTCTTTTCCTCATTTGTGCTGCTTTGGGCCCCCCACAGGGAAGCCTTTTGGGTTGTCAGGTTTACTGTGGTGACTCGCTGCTGTTCCCAGGAGCAGAGAAGAAGGCTCTCTGGGCATCTTCCCGGTGCCCAGCCCTTCACGTTTATGCCTCTGGCGACACCTCTGGTTCTTCACTTGATCCTCATGTCATGGGGCTCTTTCTAGATCCATTCTCCTAAGGACTTCCACATTTAAAAGTGAAACCTGGCTCTTGACAACTTTAAATAATGCTATTTACATTGTTGTCATTTAAGTATTTATAGTGTATTAAGAGATGCCACATTCCCCAAATATTTTAGAAAGTAATAGCAGGGATAGAGATGCTCTGACCTGCTTTCACCATATGAGCTGCTTTCCACCTGTGACAGTACACACAGGGACCACCTAGCCAAATGACAGAATGACCAATGCAAGGGTGAATACACCGAACAAAGGAGGTGACAACGGTTCTAGAAAACTGTTCATCAGTCTTGTGAGGTGAGACCACATGTGACTGTTGAAGGCAGACTTATCCACGCAACTTACGTTAACGGTGCCTGCAGCCTTGGCCATTGGGGAACCAGCCCCCAGATAAGATCCTGACCTCTGCATGGGCTTTACTGGACATGATCCTGGGCTGACCTTTCCTTCCAGTGTTGCCCATGGAGTAGACCTGGTCTTGCCCCACTCTCAGGCCTGGGCCCACAGTTGTCCACAAGTGTCAAAACCAACTGCAAGGTTTAGAGAAGCTGTTTTTGACCAGCAGGCAAAGTGATCTTTCTGGAGACCTCAGATTTCTTTGAAAAGATGTCCTCCCTTTTGCCAAAACTCATATATACACATATATAAAAATATATACATGTATATACATGCATACCTAATATAACTGATACACATATACATACATAAATTATATACATTTATAATATATACATACAACATGTATAAACATATTATAGAAACATATATTGTTCATGTATGTATCTATATGTATAGATAGATATGTTTGCGTACCAGATTCAAAGTAAATATATACTTTATAATTTAGTTAAACAGAAAAAAATTCTGTAATCTGATTATGAGTTTATGAAATTTAAGGACAGAGAATTTTAATCCCTGCCATGGCATGAACTTTTTTCTTAACTTTTTACCCTTGCATTCATTTAAGTGACCCACTGTCATTTACTATATGGTAGGATCACATCAATGTTGAAGTTTTGACTGACTTTATATTCTGGAAATAGATACTTTATCTTTAATACAAAGTAAATTGTATTCATTTCCTGTGGCTACCAAAACAAATTACCAAAAAATGTGTGGTTTAAAACAACAGAAATGCATTCTTTCACAGTCTGGAGTCCAGAAGTCTGAAATCAAGTGGTTGGCAGGGCCCCACATTCCCTGATAACTCCAGGGTGGGCCCTTCCTTGCCTCTTCCAGCCTCTAGTGTTTCACAGCATCCTTGGCATCCCTTGACTCAGAGATGCATCACCCAGTCACACGGCCGCCATCTTCTCCCTGTGTCTTCACATCATTTCCCTCTGTGCATGTCTATCGCTGTGTCCAAATATCCCCTTTCTATGAGGACACCAATCATCTTGGATTAGATCCCACCCTAATGACCTCATGTTGATAATCTCTGTACAGACCCTGTCTCCAAATAAGGTCACATTTTGAGGTTCTGAGGTTAGAACTTCAACATATTTTGGGGGAGAGAGGGCACAACTCAACCTATAACATAAGTTCTAAACGGAAAAAGAAAAGGAATATATTTTCAATGATGTCATGCTGCTAAGGTATCTGCATATGAACAATGTTCCAAGTTTGGTTAGCCATGCATACAAACCTTTAAACTTTACATTTTTTTGTAATAATTATTTCTTAAACTTTACATTTAGACTTCACATTTTTTGTAATAATTATTTTTCATATTAGTGTATTTATTAAAGTGGAAAACTGATATTTGCTATTTATAAAAGCAGTGGGAAACAAATGAAATGTAAGATTTTGTCTGCAACACTTCTCTACATTTTTACCCCAATGTCCCCTCTCCCTCTGCCCACACAACCCTACACTCCTGGATCATTGCCCAGTAATAGTAATAGCAGAAACATTTATGAAGTGCCATTATTAATTTTATTTTTGTCACTGATTGTGGCCCAACTGGAGGCCTTCAAGTTGTGCATACATGTTTTCAGGTCCGATTCTGGCTGGAAACTGAGCTACGGCTGATTCTGAGGCTGAAGGGAGATCTTATGTAACACCCTGGCACCTTTGTACTGGCTGGGGTCTCCTGGTAAATCCTACCATTTCAAGCTTAGCTGCAAATGTTCCCCCACAGGATGCTCCACTCTACAGATGTCCTTATTTGAGACATGGCCTGTAGTTAGCACTTCATTACAATTGCTTAATTTTAGGGCAACATGTAGCATTGCTTAGGTATATTTATTCTTGTAAATTTCTGAAATGGAGAAATCTATATTCCGTTTACATATGTTTCCTCTCTCTCTCTCTCTCTCTCTCTCTCTCTCTCTCTCTCTCTCTCTTGTCTTATGGATAATGAATCAACTAAACATTAGTGATTTTCCTTGTTAATAAAGACCAGTGTACAATGTTTCTATTTAAAATGTTCATTAGTGGAATTAAAATTGGGAGCAGATACCCATTTGATATAAAATGCTTCCAGAATCTCACATATGCCACTGCCTGGCAAAGTCAGAAAAGGCTAAATAAATTACCCAGGCAATACCTTCTATGCCCTCTGGACTTTTATGCCTTGTTAGTGTCTAAGGTTACAGAAAAAAGAAATGGAACATTGGGGTTGCCACGGAGACATCCAAGTCCTGTCAACACCTCTTGCTCTAATAATGACAAATGATACTTATTACATCAGTGCTAATTTCATCAGATTCTGCTCAGATAAAGATACTTAACCTTTACTGATAAAATTGTGTCCTTATAATTACTTAGTAAAAGACCTTATTAGACAACAGTATTCTATGTCTATAGATGCACATTTTATTTAGGTTTATTGCATGTTATCTCAATGGGGTATTTGAAAGTTTGCTTTTTTTTTTTTTCTTCAAGACCTTTAACTATTGGAAAAAAATGCAATGAGATTTTGGTTTTTGTGGCTGCCTTGTTTGGAAAAAAATGAAAAGTGTGGTTTCTGCAAGTTGTTACTTAAAATCCTAAATAAAATATATGAAGTTTTTAAAATTAAACATTGTTTTAAGCCTTTAAAAATAAGGTTTTCTCTCCATACACATGAAATTAAAATAGCCAAGTACCTTACACACCTTATGGACTTTTAGGGCATGCGCCCTCTAAACCAGTCATCTTGGATTAAGGCGCACCCCAATGACCCCATCTCAATTTAATTAATTACATCTGCAAAGACCTTATCTCTAAATAAGGTCACATTTTGAGGCGCTGTGGATTAGGGCTTCAGCACAGGAATTTTGAGTGAAAAATTCAACCCCTGACAACGTTTACACTAAGGTTCAAACCTGTGATTTTCTCTGTTCTCCCAACGCTCCAGATTTCTGATCCTCCTTGCAACAAGCAGTTCCATAAAGTTCAATTTCATTCCTTCAGTTCTTCAGGATGTTAGTTTTTTTCCATTTTTTTTTACATTGAAGTATAGTTGTTATAATATTAGTTTCAGGTGTACAGCATAGTGATTGAACATTTTTATAGATTATACTCCATTTAAAGTTACTACAAAATAATGCCTGTATTTCCCTGTGCTGTACAATATATCCTGTTGCTTTCCATCTTAAAAAAAATCCCACAGGGGCCTCCCTGGTGGCGCAGTGGTTGAGAGTCCGCCTGCCGATGCAGGGGATACGGGTTCGTGCCCCGGTCCGGGAGGATCCCATATGCCGCGGAGCGGCTGGGCCCGTGAGCCATGGCCGCTGAGCCTGCGCGTCCGGAGCCTGTGCTCCGCAACGGGAGAGGCCACAACAGTGAGAGGCCCGCGTACCGCAAAAAAAAAAAAAAAAAAAAAAAAAAAAAAAATCCCACAAAAAAACATTAATTTTCTTGATTATAAATATAATACATTCTCTTTTTAGCAAATTTAGAAGCATTTGAAGAAGACAAAGTAAACAAAATCACAGACCCTCAATCACAGATCTTGAGACACAGTCAAGTCCATGTGCATGATTGCCTGTTTCTTTTTAGTTCTTCACATACATACAGACTTATTTTAAAATGAAAATGGGAATTTTTACATACAATTTCTTACCTAGCTTATTTCACTAATTGCTGTACTTCGATTACTTCATCAAATTATGCAATATTCTCGAAAACATGAGTCTCATTGAGTTATAAAGTCATTATAATGGCCTCCTATGTTTTGTGCTTAATGTTTCTGTTCTGTTTTCATTTGCTTATGTCTGTTTTTTCTTAACTGTTTGTATATGATTTTGTTTCCATGCCCACTTTTACTCTAGGGATTTGAAAGGCATGCATTTGGTACTTATTCTACTAATGATTACTTTCAAATTTTATATAGCTATATGCAAATTTATTTTTATCGTTATAAATGCCAAGAATAAAAAGTATCTATGTGTTTCTTGAGTGTGAGGTGAATAATCTAGCATGCTTTTAATTTTGTTATTCTTCCTGCCCGTGCCTTGTTTCTATAGCAACAATCTGAGACTTTACACAATGATGATTGTAGCAGAACTGTTTAGTCATGTTATTGTTTTACAAGCATACCAATGACACGTATTTTGACCTAATTTATATTTAACTGAGTTTATTGGAAGTCATGCAATATATTTTTTAGTCCACTGGGTATAGAATTTGCTCAGAGAGCTGTATATTTTGCTCTATTTATAGATAACTTGTTTTTAATCAACCTGTAGGATTAGAAGACAATTCAAAATGTCTTCAATATATGTTTGAGAATTCTTTTATTTCCAGTAAAATGGCCTGATACCTGATACTTTATGAGCTCTATCTGGAAGCACAGGATTTGTGAGCTCCTGATTATATTTTTTTAATTTCCCTTTTTTATTCTCAATGACTGAGATTTATGAACAAAGTAGGTTAGATATTCATTCCCAGTTCTTAGTTTTTAATTATGTCAGTGTTTTAATTTTTACTCTTAATTGTTAGTGAAATTTGTACGTTTCTTTTATTCTACCCATTCAGTTTTATGTAATATTTTATCTTCTATTCACAATGTTTAGTTCAGTAATTATGTGTCTGGCTCCACCCAGTCAGTTTGCCCTTATCCCAGAATGTCCCTTTATTTCAGCAGGTTATTCTAGTATCATGTGTGCAACGCCTTTTCTATCTATGCTGGGATAATTATTTAGACATTTTCTAAAACCATCTATTTTTTGGTACTGTTTGCTAAAAACATTCATGCTCTTGCTCTCCAGGCCTGGAAGTCCAGAGCAAGGGAGGGCTTGTTTTCATTGAAAATAAATCCCATGTTCTTGTGGCTATAGTTACACTTCACCTTCCCTGGGATGTTATAAAATTCTAGGTCCAGCTATAGAACTACGATAAGAATTGGATTCACAGATATCATAGTTTATTTGAGCATGTTCATCTTTAGTTTGAGCTTCAGTCAAAACTAACTGGTTCATTCAAACATGATCCCTTTTATTTTTATTTTATTTTTGGCTGCACTGGGTCTTTGTTGCTGTGCACGGGCTTTCTTTAGTGGCGGCGAGCGGGGGCTACTCTTCGTTGCGGTGCGCAGGCTTCTCTTTGCGGTGGCTTCTCTTGTTGTGGAACACGGGCTCTAGGTGCGTGGGCTTCAGTAGTTGTGGCACACACACTCAGTAGTTGTGGCTCACGGGATCTAGAACGCAAGCTCAGTAGTTGTGGTGCATGGGCTTAGCTGCTCTGCGGCATGTGGGATCTTCCTAGACTAGGGCTCGAACCTGTATCCCCTGCCTTGGCAGGCAGATTCTTAACCACTGCGCCACCAAGGAAGCCCACAATCCCTTTTAAACAGTGTGGTTGCTCAGGTAACATGACACTTTAGAGTAATTTCATTGAATCCTTTGCTCTGGCCAACTTTATTTTTCCTGTCTTTCCAACTGGACAGTTTGCCGAAATCTGAGATGGACAGCATTGAAATCTGCCCAACACACTTGATTCTCTGGTCTCATTTGACCTCTTCATGTTCACAGAGATGCTTCACTCTCTTCTAAACCACTATGTTATATCAGCAGTTACTCCCAAGGAAGTCCTTCCACCTTTTATTGAGAAACCTTTGTGTAGAAGAAAGCACACAGGTAATCAAGCAAAAGATCGAGGTTTGTGTCTGCTGAGCCATTGATTCATTGAATAATTCTGGGCAAAGATGTAATCGATGGAAGCTTCACTTTTCCCATTCATACGTGAGGATCATGATAGAGGGTAGATATTTTTCTTAAGAATAAATGAGATAATATTGTATATGACAAAGTTTGTTATCTTTTATTATTGTGACCATCTATGGCCATTACATAGGGTAACTTAATTGTCTGACAGGGATTTTTCTTCAAAAATCTTTGTATTCTTGGGCTTCCCTGGTGGCGCAGTGGTTGAGAGTCCACCTGCAAATGCAGGGGACGCGGGTTCGTGCCCCGGTCTGGGAAGATCCCACATGCCGTGGAGCAGCTGGGCCCATGAGCCATGGCCGCTGAGCCTGCACGTCCGGAGCCTGTGCTCCACAACGGGAGAGGCCACAACGGTGAGAGGCCCGCGTACCGCAAAAAAAAAAAAAAAAAAAAATCTTTGTATTCTTTGTGTGATTAACATTTATTAAGCACAGTGATTATTATTTGTGGAGTTAAACTGAACTAAATGTGTCTTATATACCTAAAACCATACCAGAAATATCCGGGTGGATATTGTAGCTAAATTTCACCCTACAGTAGTAAGATAAAATTTTAGTTATTTACTGTCTAATGTGGACATATATATGGCTCTGTATATCTCTTTATTTTTCTTATCTTCATCAAATATCAAATGCAATATTATATTAGACAAAATAATTAACTTGTGGTTATGCTTCTGAAGTGAATTCTAGTGTGTTTTCTGGTGTACTCAGAAATTTACTTTCTTTTCAAAATCTTTATGATTATTAAAAATCACTTCTTCTGTCCTATGTCTCAAAAATGGCGTTTGATTAAAAAAAAACAAAATCTGTGTGAAATTTTATATATTGGCAATGAAAAATAAAAGCAAACATAAAAAATAGATATTCAATCAATTCTTACAACTTTACAATGTTATTAAAAGAGTAATTTTAATGATGGCCATCATCAAAAAATCTACAAACAATAAATGCTGGAGAGGGTGTGGAGAAAAGGGAACCCTCTTGCACTGTTGGTGGGAATGTAAATTGATACAGCTGCTATGGAGAACAGTATGGAGGTTCCTTAAAAAACTAAAAATAGAACTACCATACGACCCAGCAGTCCCACTACTGGGCATATGCCCTGAGAAAACCATAATTCAAAAAGAGTCATGTACCACAATGTTCATTGCAGCTCTATTTACAATAGCCAGGGCATGGAAGCAACTTAAGTGTCCATCAACAGATGAATGGATAAAGAAGATGTGGCACATATATACAATGGAATATTACTCAGCCATAAAAAGAAACAAAATTGGGTTATTTGTAGTGAGGTGGATGGACCTAGAGTCTGTCATACAGAGTGAAGTAAGTCAGAAAGAGAAAAACATATACCATATGCTAACACATATATATGGAATCTAAGGGGGAAAAATGGTCATGAAGAACCTAGGGACAAGACAGGAATAAAGACACAGATGTAGAGAATGGACTTGAGGATATGGGGAGGGGGAAGGGTAAGCTATGACAAAGTGAGAGAGTGGCATGGACATATATACACTACCAAACGTAAAATAGATAGCTAGTGGGAAGCAGCCACATAGCACAGGGAGATCAGCTCGGTGCTTTGTGACCACCTAGAGGGGTGGGATAGGGAGGGTGGGAGGGAGGGAGATGCAAGAGGGAAGAGATATGGGGATATATGTATATGTCTAACTGATTCACTTTGTTATAAAGCAGAAACTAACACACCATTGTAAAGCAATTATACTCCAATAAAGATGTAAAAAAAAAGAGTAATTTTAGTAATTGAGTAATTCCTACTCAATTAGGAATGTTCATATAGGAAATTAAAATATGGATGCCAGAGTTATGTATGTTGTCAAATACTTGTACTACATCAGACCAATGACACCTTTCCAGATGATAGACTGTTAGGTCGAAAAATCCTGAAGGAGCATTATGCATTCAGAGTCCTTTGATTTGCACATACAGTAGTAGCTAATTACATGAGACATTCTTGAATTTTTAAATTATATGGCATTTTTCCACAAAATGTTCATTAAATAATGATATCTTAAATGGTATGTACGTTACCCTCTCTAAACATATTCTAAATTTAAGCTGAAAGCATCTTGCTCTATAATCTGGCCAGTAGAGAGTACTGAATACTCTACCTAGACATTATAACAAATTATTGTAATTTTTCAATATAGTATCTTTATCATTTTCTTTTATTTTACTAATTCCATCAATCCAGTTGATCTTAAGATCAATCCCTATAATTTTCTTTGCAAATAGCTGAATGTGATTTTCCTCCCACATTCCGAAAGAGCCTGCAAAGCTATTATTTTTCATTTTGATCTTACTTTGTCTTGAAATAGAAAAAGTATGTTTTAGTCCTATCTCCGTACTATATGCCTGCTTATTTTAGCAAAACAACAACATTTAAGTCAGAAATGACCAGAGGAATGTGTTCTGTTTTTGAGATGTAAATTCAACAAGCATCTTTTAAGCACCAAGAACCTAGCAGGTACAGGATGCTACTTTGTGTGTCTCTACAAATAATTGCAGATTTTCCCTCCTTAGTTGGTAAAGCACATGCAGACAGATGAAGACATAACCTAGGGCTGAACATGTTGGGTCAAAAGATTGATGTAGGGCTTCCCTGGTGGCACAGTGGTTGAGAGTCCACCTGCCGATGCAGAGGACACGAGTTCGTGCCCCGGGCCAGGAGGATCCCACATGCCGCGAAGCAGCTGGGCCCATGAGCCATGGCTGCTGAGCCTGCGCATCCGGAGCCTGTGCTCCACAACGGGAGAGGCCACAACAGTGAGAGGCCCACGTACCACAAAAAAAAAAAAAAAAAAAAAGATTGATGTAGACCAGGAAGTTGGGACAGCGAGTTGAGACAAGCAAGAAGCCAGCTCAGAGTGGGGTCATCAGAAAGACTCCAGTGGAACAGGGAAGTGGAAGGGAACCTATCCTTGAAGGACAGATAGGAATTGAAGAGTTATATCAAAGATGCAAGTGCAGAAAAAGAGAATAATCTCAATGTCTAGCCAAAGTAGGACTTTTCAGGTTGTATGTGAACTAGAGTGTGCAGGGCGTCTTGTTGCAAGAATATGTTTGCACGCCGGAGAGATTAGTGCCTCTGGATTGTGAATCGCCTCTTATGCCAGTTTAAGAAGTGTGAATATAATCCTTTGTACAGAAGTTCTCACACTTTTTTCCACCTAGAAAAAGAAAATCTGAGTTATGAAACACACACATATTATTAATAAAAATGGGTAGTATTGTATAACTTCAATCTATACACCCACATGCTCACAATTTTGTATTTGTCAATTTTACCTCAATAAAGCTGGGGGGGAAAGTGGATACTGTGACAGGGATGCATGACATGGTTGTGCCTTTCTGGAGGGGGGCGTGGGGTGCAGGTGTGCATAGAAATCGAGGTGGAGTGAGTATAGTGAGAAGAAGTGGCCTGTAGAGTGGGAGAAGCCCTCCCAAGTGCATCTGTGAAGGGTGACCCTTGGTGATTTCTTTGCCATCACAGGGATGTGGGCTGTTGTGCAGATCAAAGCTCATTTCATCCTCTGGGCCCTGGGCTACTTCCCTGTCCAGGCCTGGGCCAGTTCCCTTGTCCTTCCAGGACGCTGGAGCTCTGTTCTGGTGGTCATCACGGCCTCCCAATCAACACACCCCACTACACTGAGCTCCTTGCAAACTTCTGGTCTGTCTCCACAGCATCTTACACAGTGACCATCCAATCCTAGGCAGTTCTTTGCTTTCTCCACCATTTATTCATTCCCTCCTCAAATATGTCTAGAACTTAGTATAGTAACCCCGTTTGCAGTATGAACCGTCTAACCATGGTGCTGTGACTTCTTGGAGAGTTCTATTAAGGAGACCATAGATGACAATACCTTTTATGTTCAGGCATATTACTGCTATTTTGTACTAGAATTTGAGTCTGTTAAGTCCCATCTGTCTTTTCTCTTTTATAATAACTATTGTAATATCATGTCTACTTCCTTAAATTATAATTGCAAAACCTTTGGTTAAAAAAATATTTTTGATAATCTTTAGTATTAATATTAATAAATAAGTTTTATTGAGTGCCTAACATGTGCAAAACATGTTCAAAACAAATTGTAGGTGATTCTGTTTCTCCTGAGTAGTTTCTTCCTTTGCTTCCACTAATCATCCCTTATGTCTGTTGACTTGATTCTGGAAAAAGTTTCAGGTGTACGTCACAAATTCTGCTCTATGTAACTATGGATATATTTTATTGAGAGTAAGAAAATATCCCATCAGTTACTCGTGAATACTTATATGCTGAATAAAGCCGGAACTATTAAGTATCTCTTCCTTCTTTTCTCCTGTGTCTCGACAAATCGCTTTACCTTTTAGGCCTGATGATTTCCCAGTGCTTTATCAGAACACTTTGTAACCTTAGGCAGGTTTGTGTTGGCAGGTGAGTAACTTCTTAGAGATCTTCTCTGCGCTTGGATTGTAATAATCTGAGATTTGTTAACACATGCTTATGTTGCTGACTGGATCAGTGTATTTCAAACTGAGGTTGCAACCCATTGTTGAGTATGAAATAAATATAATATTTCAAGACAAGCATTAAATAAAAAGATATAGAAGAGAAAAGGATGGGCTAGACATCTCAGAGTGCATCTCATGCAGAAAGAGGAAATTGTTTAGGAACATTTTGTATCCCCACAGGTAACATACTAGAGGTCCAGTTATCCTACTTCTTTACCAACACATTTTAATTTTTGCCCCTTTAGGAGCTGGGCAAGGGTATCTAATTGTGATTTCATTTTGTATTTCCCTGATGATGCTATTAATCACCTTTTAATATACTCACCGACCATTCATTTGTCTTCTTTGATGAAGTGTCTGTTTAAATATTTTGAATATTTTTCAGTGGGATATTTGTCTTCTTACTACTGAATTCTAAGGTTTCTTTATAATTCTAGATGCAAGTCCTTCATCAGAAATATGCTTTGTAAATATTCGCTCTTAATCTGCAATTAAACTTTTCATTTTTTTAATAGTGATTTTGGAAGAGCAAAGGTATTTAATTGTGATGAAATTTGTGTTTTCAATTTTTAAAATTTTTTTAAATTTTATTTTGCATCCTTAATAAAACATCTTTGCCTAAGTCCCTTTAATTATCTTCATTGTGTGTTCTTCTAGAAGTGTTATAGTTTCAGCTTTCCATTTAGGTATGTGATCTACTGTGTTAAATTCTGTGTATGATCTGAAGTAATAATTCAGGCCCATTTTTGGCATATGGATATGTAAGTTATCTTGCATATGGATAGCCACATCTTCCAGCACTATTTTCTGAAAGATTTTTTTTCTTTCCCATTGAATCTCCTAGGTACATGGGTAAAAAAATCAATTCATCGTGTATGTCAGTTGTTCTGGACTCTATTCATTTCCATTGACCTGTATGGTTTTTTTTTTATGCTGATTATATACTGTCTTGATTGCATAACTCTAAAATTAGTTTACGTCCTTCAACTTTGTTCTTATGAAAAGTCGTTTCAGGTAGTCACCGTCTTTTGAATTTCTTTACAAATTCTAAAATTAATTTGTGAATAGTCTTCTGAGGTTATGATTGGAATTGTGAATCTAAGGATAAAGGAAGAATTGACACTTGAACAGTACTGAGTCTTCTAACCCATGATCATGATTTAACCTTCCATTTATTTAAGTCTGCTTTCATTTTTCTCATCTATATTTTATAGATTTTAGTGTATAGATCTTGTGTGTTCAAAATATTTTACCTGCGTGTTATATTATTTGTTCTATTTTTAGTGGTCTTGTTTTCATATTTTAACTTGTAGTTGTTTGTTGCTAGTATATAGAAATACAATTTTTTTTTGGTAACTTGGTTTTGCAAGCTTGTTAAACTCATTTTTTAATTCTGATGTCTCCTCTGGTAAATTACCTAAGTTTTTATGTAGACAGTCATGTCGCCTGTGAATATAGTTTTGCTCCTTGTTTTCCAATCTACATGCATTTTATTTGTTTGCCTTTATTTCATCTTATTTTCTGGGATTTTTTTACCAGGTAGAAAATTCTACATTGGTGTTTTTCTTTCAGAGCCTTACAGATGTCACTCAGTTATCTGTGGCAGGTATAGTAAATCTGTTGTCATTTTCATTATATTAACTCTGGCTCATTTAAATATTTTTTATTACTGGATTTCAGCAATTGGGTAACCATGTGTCTTGGTGTTATTTTCTTCATGCGTCTTTGGTTTAAGCTTCATTGCACTTAGATTTCGGCTTTATCATCTCATGAAATTTTGAACTGTTTATTTTAATATTTCCTTAAATATTCCTTCTTCAAATATTTTCCTGTCCTATCTCTGCCTTTCCTCTCTTCCTAGGTCTCTAATTACACATCGTCTATACTGCTTGATGTAGTCTCACAGATCATTGATGTTTTGTTCATTTTTTCAGTCTTTTTCTTTCTATATGTATTCAATTTTGAATAGTCTTGCTATGTTTTCAAGTTCATTGATGGTGTATTCTGCATTGTCCAATGTGCTATTAATTCCCATCCAGTGATAATTTTTCATTTCAGATATTCTGTTTCTCATTCTCTAAAGTTTCAGTTCCATCTAAATTATATATTTTATTTCTCTTCTCATTTTTTCCTCTACCTTCTTGAGTAAATGCCATGTGTTTATAATTGTTTTAATTTTTTCAGCTATTAATTCTATCATGTAAGTCATTTCTTGGACTGTTAATATTCCTGCTTTTGGCACGTTTAGTAATTCTTTATTGGATGCCAGTCATGTTGAATTTTATGCTGTTGGGTGCTGGGTTTTTTTAGTTTTCTTTAAATATCGTTGAATTTTTTTTTTCTGGTATGCCATTGAGTTACTTGTCATAACTATGCTTGTATTAAACCCTGATTTTAAGTTTTGGTATGCATGATTACAGTCTAGAGCTGATTTGGTCCCTTACTAAGACAGTACAATGCACTTCTGTGGTTTCTACTTGATCCCCTCTGTAGTCGGGTATCGGCTCAGTCTGGACGGTGGAGACACAGACTATTCCCAGCTCTGTGTGAGCTCCAGTGGTTGTTCTGCCTACTCCATTCTGATTGTTCTTTCTCCAGCCTTGGGTAATTTTCTCACAAACAGTCACAGAAGAGTTGTCAACAGTAGACTTGGGGGACCTCTCTGCAGAACTGGGAATCTGTCCCTTTGTTTCACTTGTTTTGTGTTGCTCTCAGCATACTGATCATGATGCTCTCTGCGAGGAATGCCTGGGGGCACTCCTTTTAGTGTGTATTACTTGAGGTATTACCCTGACCAAAGCCAATGCTGTGGCTGGACCAACCCTTGTGAGTCTTATGATCGCAAGACACCCTCTGCCACAACCAGGGAACTCTTCAAAAACAAAGTTTATTACTCACTGGCTCTGGAGGGTACACGCCACGTCCAGGCCCACACAGAGAGGTTGCAGATAGAGAGAGAGAGCACGGATCTGGGATTCGGCCTTAATTGGGGTCAAAGGTGGGGTGCTTAGAGTTTTTGGGTTCACTCTTTGTTGATGAATTTAAAACATAAGAGTGGGACTTGAACGTACCAGGTCACTCAAGTGGTCAACTGTCTAGGTCACTCAGGACTTTCTTAAAGAGGAACTTTATGGGTGAGGTGGCCTGGCTCTTGATCTAGTTGTGTAGCTGGCAATATGTTTATTTGAGATGGATGTCTTTGAATTAGATGCCTTGGCAATCAAAAGCTTAATGTTAGGCACTTACGTTATAATAATAATTAAAAAAAAAAAAAACGAATTGTCAGGCACTCGCATCACTACAGCATCCTCCTCTTGTAGATTCTAGATGCTTTGGCCTCCTCAGGCTTGAAACTATGTGCTCTCGACTCAGAGGGGAGATATCAGGTTGTTGGGGGTCTCGTCCCCTGCATTGTGGCCAGGGACCTCTCTCCAGGCAGCAGGCTAGGGAAAGCACAAAGATCGCCTCACTTGCTTTCTTCCTCTCAGGGTTCACCCTGCTATGCTCCCTGATTTCCAATGCTGTGAACCATTATTTTATATATCTTGTGCATTTCTCAACTGTTGAAGATGAAAGGGTAAATATGGACCCTCTTACTGCATCACGGCTGAATGTGGAAGTGATTAGTATATAATTTAACATTTTAAAAGTCCCAGTCACTCTCTAAAGAAAGTTTTTAATGCTAAAGCTCTCAATATCCAGGAACTAAAAGTATCACCAGTATTTACTGCAAAATGTTTTACATGAATGGACATTTGGAAGTAGTATTTAAATCCATACTAAAGTAATTCAATGACTCTTAATGGTTAACCATGTTTCTTTCTCCATGAGCATTAATATTGCGACAAAACACTGTTATTCAAAGAAATGCTAAGTGATTTCTCAGTGAAAAAAATAACTGTGAATCACCTAAAGATCCAGACAGGTCAGACAGTAATATTTACATCCCATTCATAACTCGCCGAAAGTGGACTATTTTAAAGTGCTACCTGATAGAGAACAAATGCCTTATTAATCAAAACCACATCAGCCTAAGAACACTAGTTATGTCGTTTAAAATCATGACTGGCATCACGGGGCACTTCGTGTGCTGTGTGGCATGCATGAGTGGACGCCTCAGCCATCATTCTGCTTGTGTTACAGAAAGGGATCCTGTGCACATCCTCCTGGGTGAATAAATAGGCTCAGGAAGGAAAATGCAGAGCAAGCCGATACGCAAAAACAAAGCCTACTAGATACCCATTTTCACAAATTGCTTAACTGAATCCTAGGACAAAAGAACCTTCAAGAAGAACTAATACCAATTTAAGATGGTTGAAAGTCTATTGTTGTGTCAGAACTAGCAGATATTCAATTTTCAGGTTGTCAGTGTTGCTCATTAAATTGGTTCCCAAAACGGAATGTGATGCCTGGAGGTGAACTCTTATCATCATTCACCCTGAGCCCCAGAGCTTTGTCTGCCAAATATCACCTAACCAGCATTTTCCTTCATATTATTAGTGTGTAACTTTTACTACTACTGAACACAATCCCTGAAACCTCGCAGTTCACACTGTATTAATTGTTTTTAATTCTGACTCCAATCCATCTTACTAAGTTTGCTGTCATGCACCTTCGAACTTAATACTTTTCTTCAGCCACTGTGGAAAACAGTGTGGATGTTCCTCAGAAAACTAAAAAGAGAATTGCCATATGATCCAGCAATCCCACTCCTGGGCACATACCCAGACAAAACTATAATTCAAAAAGATACATGCACCCCTATGTTCATAGCAGCACTATTCACAATAGCCAAGACATGGAAACAACCTAAATGTCCGTCGACAGTTGAATGGATAAAGAAGATACGGTACATATATACAATGGAATAGTACTCAGCCATAAAAAGGAATGAAATAATGCCATTTGCAGCAACATGGATGCAACTAGAGATTATCATACTAAGTGAAGTAAGTCAGAAAGAGAAAGACAAATAATACCCTTTCTTTCTTTCTTTCTCACCATCCACACGACTGATGAAAATTGTCAGGGCTACCCTGGAAGTTTTTAAAATTATTTCTCTTATTTAATATATTCTTTTTTTAACATCTTTATTGGAGTGTAATTGCTTTACAGTAGTGTGTTAGTTTCTGCTGTATAACAAAGTGAATCAGCTATACACATACATATATCCCCATATCCCCTCCCTCTTGCGTCTCCCTCCCTCCCTCCCTATCCCACCCGTCTAGGTGGTCACAAAGCACCGAGCTGATCTCCCTGTGCTAAGCGGCTGCTTCCCACTAGCTATCTATTTTACGTTTGATAGTGTATATGTGTCCATGCCACTCTCTCGCTTCGTCCCAGCTTACCCTTCCCCCTCCCCGTGTCCTCAAGTCCACTCTCTACATCTGCATCTTTATTCCTGCCCTGGCCCTGGGTTCTTTATTTTTTCATTATTCATTCTCATGTCAGGCAGTCAAATGGCTCAGGGCTCAAACTGTCCTGTGTCCCCTAGTAACAGTACAAGCCTACTTTCAGGCAAAGATGACTAGTGTCTTTTGTTGTTGTTGTTGTTTTTAACAAGTCCCCACCAAGTAGCCAGAGAGCCTTGTAAAGAACTGGGTTCCTTTAATGGGATCCTTGAAAGATAGTATCGTACCTTGGAGTGGTTCATTTGGATCTGTTTCATGCCCAGAAAAGTTGTGTCAGTTATTAATAGATGCTTAGCACATTGCTCTGAAACTTAATGCCTGAGATAAACATTATTTTGTAGCTCATGATTCTTTGGGACACGAAATTGAGCAGGGCCAGGGAGGCTACTTGTCTCTGTCCCACGTAGTGTCATCTGGACTCTGGCTGAAGCATCAAAGATAGACTTCCCACCTGTCTATAGCCTCAGATGAGATAACCCAGATGGCTAGGCTCACTGATATTTGGGGCCCCTCTTCTTCTCCTTGTGACTTTTGTGTTTATATGGAATGTCTCGTGCTCCAGAATCTCCCTTCCCTGTGGCCTCTTTCCATCAGGGTAGCTGAGACACCTTCATATGGCTACTGGATTCTATCTGAACCAAGGTGAATGCTACAGAACCTTTCATGAGCTCCCTTGACATCACCTGCGTGTCATTTTGTTGGTCAAAGCAAGTCACAGAACCACCCAGGCTCATGGGGTGGATTCATAGACACTACCCCTTGAATCTGGGATTCAAGGCAAAGTCACATCACAAAAGGAGTGTTGACACAGAGAGGCCTAATTTATTAGGGACCATTTTTAACACATATCAATAAGACTTATCCCAAGACTGCACCAGTGATTATAATTCTATGTCATGGTAAATAGCACAGTGTCTAAATTTAAACATAGCTATTATACACGTGTGGTCTCAGAAGGATAAGATAAGATGGCTCCTCTGATCCCACTTCGATGGGCTAAGAGCTCCTGTTATGCTTCCCAGAGTCTCCTGTGCCCTCAGAATATCGGTATCACTCAGTAGGAAAATTTACTGTTTACTTGACTGTCTCCCCCAGAAGACTCTTAGTTCCTGGGGGCAGTGGGCTGTTCACCTTTGTATCTCCCCTGCTTGGCATGACTCCTATTGGTTATGAGCTATATATTCACTTAATGAAAATAAATAACTCTAATAATATGTATTTGATGTGGAACCAAATTAAAATTCTTATGGTCCCAGATTAGGTTATTTTTCATATTCCTTAGATACTAGATCTTCTATGTCTAGTAACCTAATATATGAATAAAAAATAATGTTTCGAAGGCAGTGAAGATTTTGTTCTGTTTCCCCCATATCATATACAGAGCCACTTGTCTGCTCCTATGACTCAGAAGGTTTTTGCAAGGCTCCTTTTGATCTAAATGACAGTTGGGGCTGAAATAGCATTCCATTCAAAGATTTTATTCTGCCACATAAAATAAATATGATTGTGTGTATGGGGTATGCCTGCAGACCTCACAAATATCAGTCATTCTAGGAAAAAGGACCCATTCATTGAATCAAAATGGAAATTAACACGAGGAAACAATGTCAGGAGGACACATTGAAGAGGCTTTCTTAGGCTGTGACAAAGTGATAAGCTCTAATCAAGGAGAGACCACATTTTTCTCTGCTCATCCTTCTACTCCCAGCCTCTGGCATAGAGCCTGGTGTATAAGGGACCCTATTTGTTGAATGGAGTTTAAGGAACAGAACTTTCTAAAGAGGATAGCTAAAAATTGAGTTCTTCCCCACGTTTGTTGGTTTAAATGAAGTACGATTCATAGTGCAGATTTCTAGACACACAGCAGGCGCTTGGAAAATACGTGCTGTCTGAAGGGACCTGTGCTGTATTGAAGAAGCACCTTGTTTCCATGGAAATGCTCTTAGCCTTGTGCTCAACCTCCTGTCTCCTCGAGGGGTCACGTGAGCACACAAGTGCCCCTAACTAGTCAAGAGGCCCGGACCTGGACTTAGCAGCAACAGCTCATTTGCAAAATTTTATCCAATGTCACAAACTTCCTCTAAAATTTTTGATTTAACACATCTCCAACCTTCTCTTCGTCCACAGAATCTGAAAGATTATGCTAAATTTGGTGTCTAAATCCTTTCCCTTTTGCTATTTATGTTCATTTCCAGAACATTTTGCAATGAATCCCTTTGAAGTTAACCCTCAGTGAGACAGTTGTCAAGGGATGTGTTGTGAACTTATATTCAAAGGAGATAGGAAAGGTGTAAGAGAGAAGTCTGAGATAAGAGGAAATCAACGTGAGAAAGGTGAAGTCCATCTCAGAGCTTCTTCACTTATGTCTGTGAAGTGCTGTAGACTGAAGCTTTGTGTCCCCTCAAAATTCATATGTTGAAACCTAACCCCAAAGTGATGGTATTTGAAGGTAGGCCCTTTAGGAGGTGATTAGGTCTTAAGTGTGGAACCCTTATGAATAGGATTAGTGCCCTTTTATAAAAGAGACCCCAGGAAGCTCCCTGCCCTTTCCACTCTGTGAAGACACAGCAAGAATACAGTGGTCTATGAACCACACCAGCCCTCACCAGACACCAAATCTGTAGGTGCCTTGATCTTAGAGGTCTAGCCCCCAGAACTGTGAGAAATAAGTTTATGTTGTTTATAAACCACCCAGTCTGTGGTATTTTTGTTATAGCAGCCTGAATGGACGGAGACACTAGGGAATTAAATTAGATAATCTGTGCACTTGTGTTAGTTGGCACAATGCTTATCAGGTAGTTCAATAAATTGTAGCCCTGCTGTTGATGATGATAGTTAATGTTACAATACAGAAATGCCTGAATTTCATATTATTTTCTGAAATATTTTATTAGTCAAATTTTCTGAGCATTTAAAACTGTAACTGCCGTACCCTTGAAAAATGTTCAAGAGAACGTCCAATACTCAAGCTTTATCAAAGAGCATAATGTCCTCATCAGCTTTCAAGTCTAGGGCACCCCATTGATATTATAGGTGCCAGTGGATTTTGCCTGATTTTGTGATTGCTATCATTGTGACAAAATCTGGAAAACTAGGATTGCATGCATGCATGCGTGTGTGTGTGTACATGCTGTATGTGTGTGTATGCATTGATGGCAATGATGATCAGTGTCACAGCATGAAGTAGATGTCACTGTGGAAGGAGGATGATACCTGGTGTGCTTCCCTGTTGTCTGGCAGGCAGTCTTTTCTTATCTACAGCTGCCAGTGTATTAACTACAGCAGACCCGCAAACCACCCATGGGAGAACCAGGTTGTATAGAGCATAGTTTGGTAAACTACAAATCTGATTTTTAAGGTACCTAATTCCAGTGAGAATTGTAGTGAGCATTGCCTTTAATTTATTCTTTGGAAAATACATAGATTTACTAATCACTTAGACTTTAAAAATTGTTATAACTTGATGTCAATGTATAAATGTACATTCTCTGTTAGAGTATGCTAGTTCATTGATACAGTCTCCTTTTTGGTAAAGGATTTGGTAATACCTAACAGAAACTTTTATAGTTACTCCCATTCATTGTCAACCCACATTGTGCATCAGGTGTGTGCTTGATGGGAATGACACAATGGTGGGCACATTATAGGAAGTGCCTGTTTTCAGAGGCTATTGGAGGAGATGGACAGATAATTAATGGGCTGTGATAGGAGAGTGCTATGGTGGAGGACGACGGAGGCATAATATGTCTTTTAGATTTTCTCGAATTTGTTAATTCATTTCTTCCTCAACTTGTCTCTCTCAGGGAATGTGAAGAGATGATTTATTGCTGGCTGCTATATTACTCTGAGTTTTAGCATTTCATTAAAGACAAGCTTTAAATTTTTGTGTTTCAAAGGCAAAAAATAGTTAATATAGTAAGAACCTGTTTTCCTAAAGTTAAAATTCAAATATATATATATATATATTCAATGAACTCTAATATTATATTATATATATATATGTGTGTGTGTGTGTGTATATATATATACACACACACACATATATAAAAGTTCTTAGAACTTTCCCCTTAAGAAATAGTTATCAAAAAGTTATCAAAAACAAATCGACAAAGATAATGTCAATTTTGAGGTAGTTACATTTTTTATCTTATTTACCTGTAGGAATAGTCTGTCTAACTTCAGGTAGAGAAAAACAATATCATTTGGAGATACATAGATATTTTACTCTCTTTGGAAAAATAGTCTTTCCTCCATTTAGAAATTATTTTCTATTTAAGCTCTTTAAAAGTTTTCTTCCTCTCAAAGCTCAGATACATTTTATCATAATCTGAGATACTTAAAACCACTTCTTAGGAATCAAATATCATCTGTCCTAGAAGGAATAAAATTTATATTACCTTAAGAAATCATGACGGTTCCCTGCCAACCCCACTGGGAGTTTGTAAAGGTGGACCATTGGATTATTTTCCAGTGCTGCTCTGCTCTGGCTGTGTAACATACTGCCAGCAAGGCTGGATGGCCTCTGTAGAAAGAACGAAGAGAGCTAGCAAAAGTGGCCCTTGTAGGTCACCAGGTCAGCATTCTCCAGAGATGGAGATTGAGGCAGTTTGGGGAGGCACAGCCTTAAGAAAGAACTGGACTTCACCCCCTGCACATGACCCTCAGGGAGCATGGCCGGGACAGAACCCTTGTGGCTACTCTTATGTCTTTTCTAAACATGGTACAGACCCACAGCACACTTTGAGTCGTAATGCCAAAGAGTAACAGTTCTCAGTATGTGGCCCTGGATCTGCAAGTCAGAAGTATTTTCAGAATAATGCTAACATGTTATTTGTCTTCTTCACTATTTTGATATTTGCTGTGATGGGTAAAACTACCGATGCCACAGCACAAATCACGGCCTGGGTTACAGTTGCACTCAAATTGTATAAGTACTGTACTACATTCTTCCTTGCACATACTCACAGGGAAAAACATAAGAATGTCCTTTATGTAACCTTAAAAGTATTGATTTTATTAAATCTCAACCCTTTACTACATATATTAATATTCTGT
Source organism: Mesoplodon mirus (assembly GCF_964341445.2). Taxonomy (NCBI): domain Eukaryota; kingdom Metazoa; phylum Chordata; class Mammalia; order Artiodactyla; family Ziphiidae; genus Mesoplodon; species Mesoplodon mirus. The sequence continues at coordinate 142,307,119 of NC_138982.1, read as the reverse complement.
GTGAAGAATTGGGAAGTTCACATAAAGTACTTCAGCAACGTACACCAGGAAGATGGTTATCTCAAAGAGAAGCAAGCTGAATTATCTGGGTTTTTTTTCATGGAACACAACTTTTAGTTAAAATAACAATGGATAGGAAAACTATGATGATTCAGACTATAGATATTGAGATGACATATTCTTAAAAAAGAACCAAGGTGAGCCTGTCACTTCAAGGGAAATAACTGACAGTATTGGTTCAATGGTAAAATTTGAACGTTGGAGCAAAAATTAAAATTCTGGAAGACTTCTATCCAACATCGTGTGCTTGAAAGCTTCTCAATATTTAAAGATTTTTCTGATGAGATCAGTGATGATAGTCACAATTATTATTTTTTGATATTGTATATTGAAATGTGTCAACATTTAGAAGATCTGCATAATTCAGTGAACCGATGCTCTATAAATGACTAATGCATGATATTACAAAAGTCATCATCTGTAACAGATCTATTCAAAGTTTAAGTAGAACTTTGAACAGTGGATTTTAATGTAATAGGGTATGAAAAGATCATTGCAGCTAACCTTCAAGAAACTACCAAAGAATAATATCCATAGTCACCTGTCAAGACTATTAAAACCCTCCTTCCTTTTCCCACTACATATGTGTGAAGCCACTCTGTCTTGGCATACTTCCACCAAAACTACATGTCACAGAAGCCTGAATGTAGCAGCAGATATGAGACTTGACAGTCTTCTATTAAGGCAGAGATGACAATGGAAAACAATGTCACTCTTCTCACCATTTTTTTGTGTTAAAAAAATACAGTTATTTTTATTTGAAATGTTTACTTATATTAGCATATAATGGGTTGCTATTTCATGGTTAAAATTATTAATAAATAAATATTTCAAAATATTTTAAAATTTCTGCCACACTAAATATCAGTAGTTATAAGTCACATAGACAAAGGCTCTTTGAGGTCCTCAATAATTTGTAAGAGTGTAGAAAGGAGTCCTGAGATTTAAAAATTTGAGACAGTAAGACATCGGAGGCAGGTGCCTCTGGAATGGAGGGAGAAAGGTGAGATTGGGGGGCACTCAGCCCACTATGCCTGCTTCCATCCCAGCAGATTTACTGGTGACTATGCTTCATCTGGGATTCTATGTAAAATCCCATTGGAAGAATCCATTCCACATCAATGTATAATTTAGAAATATAGTCCTTGGAGCAGAGAAATTCAGAGATAGAAAAAAATCAGTTCTTGATTACACTTGCCAGGTCAAACAAAAAACATGAGTCTAATTGTTATACCCACCTCTTAAGGGCAGTATGAGGTTTATGTGAGTCCATGTTTGTAATATGCTTAGAACATTCTTGTCACTACCAAGTTTATATAAGTGCTCATTTAAACAAAAAGAAATAAACAGCCACAAGTGACGGCATATTTGCAGAGTACATTGCTAGGCAGGTAACTAGGCTGATGTGACTCTTGACCCCAGAGATTCAGGAAGTTTGTGCAACTCAGGTTCAGGGAAGACACCTTCAGATTTCTGGGTTCCAATGGGCTTTCTCTGTAAATGTCCCATTTCTCAAACATAATGAAATATAAAGATTATAAAAGGCCAAGCTGATCAACTCGCAGGCACACAAGGAATTAATGGCCCTGACCCTCCAGTTGAGGTGGGTGGGTTCCCTCAAGAGCCCTAAGCCTATTTAGAAACTAAAAATGACTCAGCTTCCAACACAGAAACCCATTTCCACCCACATCTCCAAAAGCAATGTAAAATACCTATTTGTTGGTAGGATCTTTGGCTTCCTATTTGGCTGAGTCATTCCTTCCTCAAGCAATGAGTGTTTACTGTGGAGATACAAAGAAAACAACACTGCTTTTTCTTATAAGAAACTCCTAATCTCATAGTGCAGATCTCAATATGTGTGTCCAACTCCAAAATGAACCTGAGAGGCTGAGCATGGATGTTGGAACCCCAGAGACTTACCTTAAATCCAGCTCTAACCATTTTTTTAGCTGTGTGACCATAAACAAGTTATTTACCATTTTAAACATGGGATGGAGAATTGGTAGTGTTCTGACATTTTAGGAAAAGGAAATGAATAAAGAGATCAAAAGCTTAGGAGAGAACAGTGTGCAGGGAGCCATCTGGAGTCAACTGCAAAAAAGATATAGGATATAGGTTAGGATTTAGGGTAAGATCTAGTTCAAGGTAACCTTGAACTTTGAGATAACCATCTGCATTTTGCTCAGAAGCACTGAGTGACCATTAAACTGAGTCACTTCTTAAAATATTTGAGTGAAAGTGACATGTCACCTAAAGGTATGTAAGAGCCCCGAGGGCAAGGATTCTGCAGTTGCCAGACTACCCCAGTACCAGGGAATTCAGACAAATATCTTCGGCAACAGCCAGCTGAATACAGACATCCTCAGTGAGGTATTGCTGGTGACACTGCCTTGTAAACTGACTTTGTTATAAAAATATTAAGATGCTAATACTACTACCACTCTTATAGTAGTAAGAGCAGTCTGTGGCCACTTCAAGTTAACTATTTTACGCATGGTGAGCACCCAGTCCTGGAACATTCCAATGGACACAGAATGCAAGTTGCTTCTAACCAGTGCATATTCTATCCTTCCTCACCCAACTGAAACCACCACAACAAATCCATACCATCCTTGGTTTTGGAAATCACTCTTATTAGAGTGAGTTAATGAGTGCTAAATCTGATCTAACTAAACTTAGCTGATTTCCAAGATTAGAATTTGTTTGGAAAGTTGGCAAAATTGCAAAGAATCTCTTTTATCTAGTCCCTTGTGATATTCAGTAAAATTCTGTTACACTGTTGTTTGCTGTAAAAATCCTCTTCACATATTTTTGTGGACTAGATACTTTAGAATGTGAATTAAAATTGGTTCTTGGTCTGATGTGATAGCAGTAAAGACTGAAATAAACAAAATCCCTTTAATAAGTTGAAATTTAAAATTGTAAATGTCCCCTTGATTCAGGAAGGTAACACTGTCAATGCTCTTCTGAAGCATAACGAGTTGCCCCGGAGTTGGAAGCCTTGATGAGGCACTTTTACATATATGCAGGCACCAAGACACAGCTTTCTCCCCACTAATGGCTTAGAAAGGGCTTCAGAGAGAGTCCTGGTAATCAGGGTTGACATTCTGAATTGATGGCTGATGGAGTGTAAGGGCCAAGGTACAGAGTGATTTCAGGGACTTTTTTTTTTTTTTTTTTTTTTTTTTGCGGTACACGGGCCTCTCACTGTTGTGGCCTCTCCCATTGCGGAGCACAGGCTCCGGACGCGCAGGCTCAGAGGCCGTGGCTCACGGGCCCAGCCGCTCCGCAGCATGTGGGATCTTCCCGGACCGGGGCACGAACCCGTGTCCCCCGCATCGGCAGGCGGACTCTCAACCACTGCGCCACCAGGGAAGCCCTCAGGGACTTTTAATGAGACTTGGGAAGTGATCAGGACACACAGTCAATCACACGATAAATGTCAATATCCCCCCATTCCATCTATTCCCCAAGAGGGCCCCTGAGCAAAATAAAAATGATAAGATAAAATAAAATAAAATCAGACACAAAGAATCCTTAATAGAATTTTCTCTATAGAGAGTGAGTCTTTATGAAATTGTTTTATTGTCCATTTTTTTGTGTTCATGTGTATAAAAAGAAAACAAAACTAATAGCAAGATATCAGTATTTCTGAGGGTTTTTTTTTTTTTAAGTTTTGTGATTTAAGAAGAAGAAAGCAAACAGAAATGCCTTGCAAAGGCAACTTTGAAATCTACACAGGCATCTCTAATTTATATTATTGTATCAATCTAATTTCAGGGCTCCTCAAATACAAACTTACAAATTGCTCTCAACCCTTCCAACCTAAAATAGAAGAAAATGTTATAATCTCTAGGTAGAAAAAACTTGCTTCATTTTAAAGCCAAAGAGGCTAAATTTTTATTTTTAAAAAAATTCTGAAATAAAAATAGATCCGACCTTTGAAGGGAAAAATGTCTTCAAATCTGACTTTCATTAAAATAAAAATAAAAATATAATAAAAAAAGAACATCCCAGAATAGCCTCTTCTCAAGTTAAAAATACAGAACCACATCAAATTATTTCTGGAACCAGCCAAAAAGGAAAAAGAGGATGAAGTTCAAATATAATATACTGCCATTTCTTATTGTAGTTGGAGTTTTCATAAAACTTTTGCAAGTCTTTTGGCATATTAAACTAACTGGACTCAGCAATACTCATATCAACTCTAATAATAAATACCCTTTGCCCCTCCCTGCCTATTTAAGTATGTAAAAATTATCTTAGTCCATCTTTTAAATTTTCACTAGGGTCCCTCTGGGAAATAAGTAATATATATTAGAGAGCCTGGGATTCACCAATTTTTAAATTCCTCGCCCACCTAAGACGGCCTGTCTCTCAATCCTAATCCTTCCTGATGCTCCCCAATTACACACACACACAAACCCAAGTGTGAACTTGTGCACCTTTGCTCCTATAGTTCTGTGTTGAAAATCCTCCTCTCCCCTGGCCTTTGGGTGAAATTCATCCATTTTTCAAAACCTCAGCATAAGGTAGGGAGAGGGTCTCCCACCCTCTCTCCTCTAGGGAAGAGGTGGCTTTGTCCTCTTCTGTGCTCTCTCTTCTGGAAATACTTCCCTGTGAGCAAGGGGCTTGGGTTACTCCACATGTATCCTCACCTCCTTCTGAGTTGCCTGCTGGGCCAACTTGGAAGCAAAAAGCTCCCTTCTCAGACACCTTTGTTCCAGGGCTCCGGAAGTGCTCAGAATGCTCTCAGATGCATCTGGGCAGTGCAGGTCCATGTCCTATCATGTTTTCATCTTAACTTTGTAAAAGCCATCTTGTCTAGCATAGTGGAAAGAGGGTGGCCTTAGGAGTCAGGCAAACCTGGGTTATGTGACCTTAGTCCTCAAGTCATGTGACCTTGCTAAAGCTCAGACTCCTCATTCAACTCCAGAGAGCACTGGGGGATTAAATGAGGCTGTATGCAAAATGCCTGGAAAGCAGTAATCAGTGAAGATCACTGCTTTCTCTTTGTCTCCCTTCCTGTGCATAAACGTTCTGAGTGAGGCAGATAGCATGGATTCACTGCTGAATTTAGGCTCTAAGCAGATTGCCATTGTGTTAAACCACTAAACAACTATGTTGTAGAATTTATGTCTTAACTATCCTAAAAGCTCATCAATTTAATGTCTTTCTTTAAAAATTATAGGTTTGGCCCCAGAAACTTTACTTTAGGAAGCTAATTAAGGAAATAATTAGAAATAAAGATATATGTGAGAGTTTTATTTTATTTTAATTATAATAGTGAAATATTAGAATCACCCAGGAGTAGAGATGTTAATTAAATTATTGTATATCCACTCAGTGGATTGTTGCACAGTATTAAACTGATGTATTGAAACATTTTAATGATAGGAAATCATTCATGATTTAGTAACATTCATACAACATACATTGAATCCACACATAGTAAAAATATCACGTAAAATAAACTGAAGGCAAAGCTGTTTAAATAGCAATATAATATCAATTATCTTAATGCACACATATATATATATATGTAGAAGAACGTATAGAAGTAAACACAAAAAAATGTTAATAGTGGTCAGCTCTTGGTCGCTATAGCAACCAGCCCTTCTACCTTGGTAAGGGAATTATGAGGGATTTATATTATATTCTTTCACAGTTTACTTGTTTTTTCAGAATTTCACACTGTGCCAAATTCTATTTGTAATAAAAGTCATTTAAAAAAACCTTATAAAAATGAAACTATGGATTTCTATATACTGTGATGTTTAAAAATATGCTGATAAACATATAAATTTAATAACGTTTTTCTTGAGCTAGAGTTTTCTTTGTATTTTTTTCCATAAGCTCCCAAGGGCTTGGAATATGTCTTTTCATGTTTAAATTCCAGCTCACTTCTTGGTAGAAATTCATTCATTTTTCACTTTTCTTATAACTAATGTTTACTGAGTGCTGCTCTGTGCCAGATGCTACATGCTTGGGTCCTGAAAGATCCTCTGTTGGTGAGGAGTAGATACCAGGTTCTCTGGGTGTGGCTTTCAGAAATGGGCAAGACTGGGACATCGGTGTATTCTCTCTGTTGTGTTCCTCTGACTTTGAACTCTTCAGATTTGAGGGTGTTCTAAGTCTTTCACCCAAGAAGACTCTGCTGGTCTCCATGTGCACTTAGCATGGAGAACCACCCACCAATGTGCATACAGTGTGCATTAAATGCAGGATTGCCTTGGACATGAGCAAGCAGAGTTGAGTGATGTTCAACCCATGCACTCATGTTCGATTCTGTACATATTTTTCATTTTATCTCTCTTTGTACTCCTTGTTTTTGGGGTGGTAGATTTCACTATCTTCTGAAAGTTTGTATTTTTAAAATATTTTTTTCATTATTAAACATCAAATCGATACTATCTCAAGAACAGAAGCTTCTGGCCATGCTTATTGTATATGGGCTGACTTTGTCTTTTCACCTGTGCCTCCTTTTAAAGAACCTTGCTGAGTCATAACCATTGCTTCTGAAGTTATGTTCCCTATGATATTGCTATTCGGTCCTTTGTGGGAAGCATCTCTTTAGCTGCATATCATAGAGCTTGGCAGGAGCCAAGGGAAGAAGCTCAGGGTTCACAGTGGACCCAGAGGTTTCTCTGTCTCACACGTGGCTGCTCTTTCCCCCACTGAATCATAGATGCATTGCCCATTCTCCATCCTTGAATTTTGGGTGTTGTAAGAATTTGCAGTGTTATAAGAATTTGTGTTTTATCCTTCGTTGTGACTCTGGGGGATACTTAAATTCATGTGATTATTTTCTTTTTTTTTTTTTTTTTTTTTTTTTTTTTTTTTTTTGCGGTATGTGGGCCTCTCACTGTTGTGGCCTCTCCCGTTGCAGAGCACAGGCTCCGGATGCGCAGGCCCAGCGGCCATGGCTCACGGGCCCAGCCGCTCCGCGGCATATGGGATCCTCCCAGACCGGGGCACGAACCCGTATCCCCTGCATCGGCAGGCGGACTCTCAACCACTGCGCCACCAGGGAGGCCCTCATGTGATTATTATTTTTTTAAGTTTTATTGGGGTAATTTCTTACAAAACAGTTGCCAGTTCATGTTGTATAGGAGTATTATCTTCTAATCCACTGTTCTATAACTATTTAAAAAGACATTTCGTTTTAGAAAGGTATGGCTTATAGATGAACCTCTGATCTGATCATCTAAGGGTTGTTTTGTAGGTGTTTGCATTTTCCAAATATTTATCAAATGTTCCTTTTTAACCCACACTAGGATAGTTAATGATTTTTAGTCTTGATAAATGTTATAACTGTTTATAGCTTACAGGCTTTTTAAAAATAGTAGTGTTAATAGGATTACATGTTCAAGAAGCACAGAGCACTGGTTGATCAGGAATTCCTCTCCTTTATTCACTGTTCCAGTATGAGATTTGAGAAATGTATTGAATATTTGATGAGGATGTGTAGAATAACCACGGAGATAATGGGTGGAATCAAACAATACTTCTGAAAAGAGTGATGAAGTGAAGACTTGTGCTCAGGTGATTGTTTAATATGTATTAGTTCCCACAGCCCAGACCCACTTCTCCTTTGCACACCTGCTACTCCTCTGGAGGGGAAGAACGAAGGGACTAGTCAAAATTCCTTTCATCTGAGGAGAATCCAGGGTCATATTCCAATGCCTAGTATATGCAAATTGTTTTAACATACTATACTCAAAATGACATTATGGAGCTAACCATTCTTCATAATTTTATGATAAGGAACTTCAATAAAAGCAATGGAAAGGTATACTTCTCCCAATATTGTCTGTAAGCAAGCATTTCTTTTTTTTTTTAAACATCTTTATTGGAGTATAATTGCTTTACAGTGGTGTGTTAGTTTCTGCTTTATGACAAAGTGAATCAGCTATACATATACATATATCCCCATATCTCCTCCCTCGTGCCTCTCCCTCCCGCCCTCCCTATCCCACCCCTCTGCAAGCATTTCGTGAATGAACGTGCCTGGTGCTATGTGGGCTGCAGTGCAGGATGCCCACACACGCCAGTTCATAAGATGCGTGCGGTCTGGAGATGTCCTGTGGTTGACGTTGTACTTGCTCTCACACTTGCCTAGAGGAAGCTCCGTAGTCCAATAAAGATGTTAAAAAAAAAAGTGTTTGCCCCCAAAGGAAGGAAAATTAGAATGCTTTGTAGTTGTACTTTCAAATCACTTGCAGACACATTATCTCGTTTGATTAGACTGAGTTGAGGGTTCTTTCATGTTCTCACTGATCTGCGCTGTTTGCTCATAATTTGTATTAATAGCTGTGACATTCTTATCTCCAAGAGGAGGTGGGCACATTGCCTAAAAGTCAGCTTCCCTCAAGATTTCTGTGTTTTGTGTTTAGTCAGCCATATACTTTTAAATACGGAATTGGCTTCTTTATTTAAAGAATAAAGAAATACCCTTTCATCCGAAGGGGTAAATGAACATCAATATCCATTCTAGTACCCACGAGGTCTCCCCAGGGTGGGAGCCTCTATATATGTATGAACACCGCTTACATGGCAGTGGCTGTAGAGGTGACTAGAGGTGACTAGAGTTCCATGGAGGGTGTCCCAGACTCCAGTGATTTCACGCACCGAACGCATTGGATATTAAACGTTATATATCTTGACATCTTTTTTCATAATAAAGCTATTCTCTTAGGAGAAACTCTCTCCCCACCTCTCCTTCCTTGCAAAGAAGTGTAGGTGGTTTGCTCACTTTTATATTAACCTTGTTCTGCATGAGATGGGCAGAGGATGAGCGGCTTTGAGAAGCTGTTGTAGGTTCGGTTGTGTCCCCCAGATGATATATGAAAGCCCTCACCCCCAGTAATTCAGAATGTGACCTTATCTGGGAATAGATCATTACAGATATAATTAAATTAAGATGAGATAAGACTGGAGTAAGGTGGCCCCTTAATTCAACATGACTGGTGTCCTTATAAGAAGAGGGAAATTTGGACACAGACACAGAGGGAACATGGCCATGTGAAGACAGAAATAGAGGTTGGAGCTATGTGAACATAAGCCAAGGAATGCCCCGGGCTACCAGAGGCTGGAAGAGGCAAGGAAGGACCCCTGCCTAGAGGCTTTTGAGGGAATATGGCCCTGTCAGCAACTTGGTTTCATACTTCTGGCCTCCAGAAATGTGAGCAAAGACATTTCTGTGGTTTAAACCACCCAGTTTGTGTTTTTTTAATGTACTTTTTATGGCAGCCCTAAGAAACTAGTACAGATGCCATATTGATTGAAAGATGAAGCCAAAGACAAAGAACAAAACAAGTTTCACTGGCAATCAACTCTCCAAAGACCTTGCATCTTCTCACCATGAATTATTCAAGTCTTTTTTTTGTGTGTGTACCTGTCAGTTTGAAAACCAAGATTGTCATCTCTTGGTTGGCTATTACAGATCCTTCTAAAATTGCTTCTGTCTAACAGATGACTGACAGACTCCATGTTCTCTACTTCTGTGCAGTGGAGAAAAAAAAGAACAAAAATTGAGCTTTCGACTGAATATTGAGATTAGGCTCCCACCCCTGCTGAGAGGGTCTCAATATGAAACTGGGCAAGAGAAGTCAAAGGAAACTCAATTAAGCAAAGCTAAGCTGAGACAACATCATTCTCTCCCTCCCACATCCAGACAACTTCCTCTCCAAGAGGTTTCATAGGGATAGGAGGTAGAGTCACATGATGAACAGGAGACAGTCGGGGTTTATTCTCAATGATGTGTACTTATGATCCTGGCCACACAGTCTGTCCTCCTCTGAGGCTACCTTCACTCTCATATACCCTCCTCAGCTGCACACACCTTCTCTTACTTCCATAATCTTGCAAAATCTCTGTCTTCAAGTTTTCTCTTACACGATGAGTGAGCATTGTGATAATGTGTATGGTGGCCATTGAATAGGAAACAGTGCAGGCAGCAAAGTTGGCGAATGTACATAAAGAAGATATTTTGGGGAGTGCTTATCCATCCAGTGATTATAACAGGATGTAATGATATTTTCTTTTGAGAACAAGAATTAAGGGTATGCTTTGTAACTCCATTCATTAATCTAAGTCAGTTGAGTCTATATTTCTTTAGCTAAGCTTTTCGTGGTTGGATGCTTGCCAGCTAGGTTCATATGGTTACAATGTTTGGGGAATTTAACAAAGAATTTTGTAAATATATCTGGAAAGTATTAATGCTAAGAGATCTAGGATGGAAATTCAGCATCGATTTTGTATAATCTTTCATAGAATTTGTTATATACAGTGAATATGTCTGGAATGGGCCAGAAAAAAGTGGTGCCCACTAATCAGATGTCTTTTTTATGACATTAGCTTTTTCGTTATGGCCCTCATTTATGCTATTTCACTTCATAAAATATTGGTTATTTTAAAAAGATATTCTCTAATTAAATTTTAATATCAAGAAATGAAAGAAAGATGGCTTCAATGCTAGACATTTATAATGAGTTTATTACATCCTTGCTCATATGACAAGTTGAAGTTTTCTCAGCATGATATGAGAGTAATTTATCAGGAGATATCAAAATGAGTAAAATGTATGTTGTAGAAAACCCTTTTGTACTCTCTCTCAAGAAGAGAGCAAATTATCTTGAAACACAAGGAATTTTTATTCATCCTTTCCAAAGGAATATCCTACTTTTATTACATACGTGTTGAATTATATTGAAGGAAAGAGTATATTTACCGTGTTGTATGGGATTTCTGAATGGTGCAAGATATTCCACTGTACACTATAGTTACTGTGAGAATCGCTTAGATAAGCTGATAGAAAATGGATATGTTCCACGTGGAATTTGAAGACAATTATTAGGTGGGAAAATGTGGGGGAAAAATGTAGGGAATTTTTTTAAAAGCAAGATTTGCTTACTGTAGAACACTGAATTTGTGCAAGCATACTGCAGTACTTCATTTGCATTGGAATGCATTCTAATAGGTCTTAAAATGGCCTTTATTCCCATGGTTATGTGAGATGGTTCAATAAAGTAAAGACTATAAAACCCCTTTGTAAACTGTAAAGTATATGGTCTGGATTTTCAAATAGTAAGGAGGTGCCTGCTAGATGAAGATCTTGGTAAAATGGAATCTGTGGATCAGTATCATCATTGTACTAAAGAGACTGCTTTCCTTCAGGAATGACACAGGACCTCAGAATACCCTGCCTTGTATGACACCCCTCCCAGTGTTCTTAAACACTGTTGTTGTCCAGTGTTCTAGATATACCTTATTTTTTTATGTCTAGAGTATTGGTCACTATAATGATGAACACTTTGTACGGTCATTATTTGCTTAGAGTTGTGCATTCATACCCATTTCTTTGTTCATCATTCCTTCCTTGAGTATACTTGCCTTTCCTGAAGCACACCCTTTAGTTCCAGGAAATGCCTGTTATTGACAGACTCTCTCAGTTTTTATCAAATGCTGGCAAATTTTCTGATATTTTCCTCCAAATATCGCTTATCTGCCATTTTTTCTCCTCTCTCTTTCTGGAATTGTAATAAGCCATATGATATCCTCCATCCCTCCTCTAAGTCTCTTTATTCTTTCGTATTTATATTTCTTGTTCTCTTTAGGCACGCATCTGGGTAGTAATTTCCTCAGATTTATTTTACCGTATATGAATCTCCTCCACTGTGTCTAATCTAAATAATTATATCAAAGATTATGTTTTGCATTTCTGGACATTCTATTTCATGCTCTTGCTAATTTATCTGTCTCTTTTGACACCAGTCTGTTGCCCTATCTCATTCTTGATTCGGTTTTATATTTCTGCAAATATTTCAAAAATACTTCTTGAGTCATCTATATTCAGTTACTCCAATATCTGAGGTCTAATCGTTTCTTCTGACTCTTTCTTAGGGTAAATTGTTCCCCAGTATGTTCAGTGGTTTTGGACTGGGGGCTCAGGATTTGAAAGAAGGAGTTGAGCTTCATCTGTAAACATCCTGGTGGCTCAGTCCTCCAGGGAAAATTTACCTTTGCTTCTGCCAGATGCTCTTGGAAACTGGGTCATTATATGTTAATTTCTTGGCGTGAGGTTTCTTAGACCCTGCAGAATGTAAAGCCAAACACCAAACCTGAGCAAGCCTAGTGCTATGGTTAGACATAATTTTTACCCAAAGGTCAGGCAGGAACAAGCAAGGGTGTTTGCTAAGAATGTTTTCTTTGTCCATCACTTCAGTGAGTTTACAGTTTTATGCAGGGGTTTCCTCAACTTGCATAGGACTAAAGTCTTCTCTTTCTTTCCTCATTTCTCCCTTGAAGAGAAATGTCCCACAGCATCCACATAGCATCTGCGAGCTCTTTGCTCTAAGTGTTCACTTCCCTCTCCATTTCTAGAACCCTAAGGATTTTCCTCACTTGAGAACTGTGCTGTTCATGTAAATGTGTGTTTATGATATTTACCCAGAATTGAAGTTTCTTATACTAGGAAGTATTTCATAATAATTAACCTTTTATATCATCAGAAAAGGAAGTTGCTACAACACACATTGACTTATGACCATATTCAACTATTTGGGAGAACAGGGGAAAATAAGGTTCCAAATAACAAACCATATTTTATGACAGAAATGCCCAAAAATCAATCCAGGAAGGAATTTTATCTCAATATTCTAAAAGAACATTCATTAGATGGTTGTATGATAAAAAAGCAATTAAAATAATAAAGAATAAGAAATATATGTGGGGGAATTTGCTGGCAGTCCAGTGGTTGGGACTCTGTGCTTCCATGGCAGGAGGCACAAATTCAGTCCCTCGTCAGGGAACTAATATCCCACATGCCATGCCGTGTGGCCAAAAAAAAAAAAAAATGTGGAATAGAGAATAATAACTGCTCCCACTTTAAATTGCAAAGTAATTTGACAGGGTACCATTGAGAAATAGAATTCTGCTAATCACTAGTTTCTATCACAGCCTAAGAAGTAAACATAGGAATTGGTTATAGATTAATAAAGCAAAAATTGTCATTAATGAGGAAGTACTGAGGTGATGCAAATTCCGCAAGAATTCACTATTTCATTTCTGAGAGCATTTTCTACACCACGCATGTGTTCAGTCCTGTCCTCCAGGCCAAGCCCCTGGGCTTTGGACAGACCAGCAGGGGTAGCAGGAGGTCTCCCCACAGTGGCCAGGTGTGGGCAGCAGCTTGAATGCCCAGCCAAGGAGTCCTCAGCACCACGCCAGTCCTTCTGCTGTGGATAACACTCATTTATGTTCACAGTAAGTCTCAGAAACAGCCTTTAAAATTGCCTTCAAACAAAGTCTCAGAATCTAAAAATCTGCAGAAACTTAAGGTCCTATATGTGTTTTCCTTTTAATTTTCTCAAGAAGGTTGCAAAACCCATTAAGAGTTGCTTTGCAATGAAAAATACTTATGTTTTATTCAAGAGTTTATTCCTTTTCAAAGGCCTTATTTCACTTATATTTGCCCAGGAGGCAGCCTGAGGCAAAATGAAATAAAAGTGCCATGGTAAGATCTACAAGGCTGTGACACCACAGCAGGTGCTTTAATGGAGCTTGGTATTGCTTTTATACAGCGATGTGCATTAACGCTTATCCGGGGCACTCGTGGTGTGGTGAGGGCTAGATGCACCCTGAACTTGTTACTGCTGACAACATGGAGAGAGACTCTGCTGTTTAAGGCTCTGAGGCTGATACTGACAGCAATACCCCATCAGCCCAAAGAGGCCCCCTGCCCCTGGCTGTGAATAACTTTACTCTCTTTTTTTATACTTAGAATTATTTCATTACTTAGAATGATTCAAGTTCATTTTTCTGATGAAGATTTATCAATCTTTTAAATATGTATTATGTTTTTGAAGGAAAGACAAAGCTGCAGTTAGGAGGAAGAGGCATTGCAAAAGCAGCCTGCACTCAAACCAATCTTCAGCAGTCTCACGAGCACCAGTAACCCAGCCAGAACAGTGACCGAGGTGTGCCAAACCAGGCCATCAAAAAGTGCATAGCACTGCAGAGGATCCAGGAAAACTGAAAACACAAAACATCTTACCCCAATAATTACGTATCTAGGTAGACATGTTAGTGAGACTCTCACATGTGTGCTGAGGAAAACTTGTCAAAGTTTGGGAAAACTTTTTTGGTAATAGTGGACTATTGATGTCAATCTTAAAGTCCATCAATAATGGAATGAATGGATTCATTCCTTCATTTGACAGATATTTAATGAATAACTGCTATGTATGTGTCTTGCACTGTTCTGGGTGCTAGGGATACAGCAATAAAAAAAAAAAAAACAGAAAAACTCATACCTTGATGAAGCACCATTGCAGTGGTTAGCCTGAGATATATTTACACAATATGACACTATATTTCCATTAAAAAGAATGGACTAGATTTCTCTATAGCAACATGGAGAGAGCTTAAGAACACATATGTTAGGTGGGAAAAGCAAGTTTTCCCATAATAACTAGTAAGCTATTTATGTAAATTTGAAAAAACAAAGACAATACAAAACCATATAGATGTATATATGTGTGTGTGATAGAATAAAAACTGTAAACTGGGAATATATACACTTAATTCCTGGTAACAGTGGCTTTTTAGGAGAAAAAGGAGAGGGGACAAAGCAAAGAGAGGAATTTACCTTTCTCTGTAGAGTTCTTTCATTAAAATAAAAAATAACAGTGTTAACAATGATCAATTCTGTGTGTTGGGTACACAGATTCGTATTTTATGTCTGTGTAAGTGGTTTATGCTTTTTCAATTAAATGAAACATGGAAGGAGGAGGAGGGACAGAGGAAGGAGAAGAGGTCCAGTGAGGATGAGGTGGAAGAAAATAAATCATTATGAGGCCAGAACTTCCTCTAAAGGACTGGTTCCTGAGGAACCCGAGAGATCCCTGGTTGCAAGACTGAGTGGATCCCCCCAGGATCTCCCTGCCTTGGGCTCCTGCTGCCTGGACGGCTTCCTCCATCAGTCATCTGTCTTGCTGTCCAGTTTGGGCACCTTCTTTCACATCTTCCTGTTCTGTACTCAGCAGCATCCCCGACTCAGCCACCACTGCTTGACCTCTGCTTCTCTGGGGTTTACCTGTTGCCTCACAATCTGAAACTCGTCTGCACTATCCTGGCGGCAACCCCTGACCTGCTGGGACCCCTGCTTTACCTTCAGGATTTCAAGGTGTCACACACACAGCCCCTCCACCAAGGACCTCTTCTCTGCTCCCCAGCTGCCCCTTGGCTCCCAGCCTGGCCTTCTGTGAGCCCAGATCTCTCTGCACCAACATAAAGAGAGGGTGCAGCCAATGACTTGCCAGCTTCTTGTCCCTTGGTCATGCTGAGTGTTTTCATTGTTCCTTCCTAACCACCCATGGCTACCCCTTTCTTCATGGAACAAGGTGTGACTCACCTCTTCTTGGAGGCATCACAAATACAGTGTCTCAAACAGTGCTCATTCATGAACCACCGTTGGGATTTCTGCCATCACTGAATACCACCCACACTGTTATCTATTTTGGTCCTTTACATGGCTCATGTTTTCTAAAAGCAATGTAATGATAAATTCTGGCCAGACGCAAGTGCCTTCCAAAGGCTCTAAGCCAGTGGCTTAATTTTCCTGTGTTATAAAGAAAAGAAAAAGGAGATTGACAATTGTTGGAGAGATGTCAAGATAAATTATTGCCACAAAAAAGTACTGAGAATCCTAGTGGAGGAGAGATGGATGCACGTAGCCGGTGGGCAGATAAATGGGACCCTCTGAGTCTTTCCCTTGGAAGGAATCAGAGGGATTGAGGAGACGTGTGCAGGGAACAAATTCTCTGGATGTGCTGTCATGGCATTTCTCTGGCGAATGTCATCAGCCTGCTTACCAATAGCAATTCCTGCCCCACCCTAATTGATTACAGATATATTATTTTTCAGTCTTTTTTGACCTCAACACTTATGTATATCCAGCTGACACTATTTGATCCTGCTTTGTGTGGTTTGTACTTTTATTTTATGGTGTATTTTCCTCCTGTAGCTAGAAATTAGCATTTAGTGATAGAGTTACCTTCAACCCCATTACCAGCTCTGCATATCATGGGCAATTACTATATGACTGTATTGATAACGTTTTGTCATGAAAGATACTGCTAGACAATGGATTTCATGATCAGTGAGATCTGGGGAAGACTTTTAGGAAATGGAGATGCTCTTACAGCAGAAAGCTCTGGGATACAGAAGCTGGTGTGAGAATTTCTACCCTGTCTCATTGGGTCAGGCCATTTAAAACCAAGAGGTTCTGAGATTGGGGTGACAACAGGGGCTGTATATAATAACATGACTTCTGCCATGGGGTGGTCTTCTAAGTACATACTTGCATACAGATTTGTCCTAATGACTCAGTAAACTCATCATAATTCCTTTAGACATCTTCATGTATCATCAGAAAACAGACATAATCCAAGACCTTCACATGACGTGGCTTGAAAAAGAAATCAGCTGCTTTGTCTGCCACTGTAGCTATAAATGCAGCCATGCCTGTGACCTCAGAGACTTGTCAGTCTGCGTGCTTGAAGGGAAACCTTTAAGAATCTCAAGTATATAAGGACTGTTAGACTTGCTCGGACATGGGAAGCCTGGTCAACAAATAAACAGATCTACAGGATGCTGAGCAGTGCTCTTCAAACATGTTTTACTCTGATTCACCATAAGAAATACAGAGTAAAAAAATACATTTTATATTGAGACCCAGTATGCACGTACATATACATAAACAAGTACATGCACACCTACATACACACACACACACACAATCCTGTATGGACACATAGGAACTAAAACAAAGCCTTCATAAAATACTGACCCCTACTATTTGTGATGCACACTGAATCGTTCTATCTTCTCTATTTTATTTTTTTTAAATAAAGTTACAGTCCATGAAATTGATTTCACAATCCATTAATAGGTCACTACCCACCATGTGAAAAACCATTACCCCACAATATTTAAGTGGCCACGAAGTAGTGTCTATTTTTATTCTTAAGACTTCCTGTGTTTCTACTTTCTTTCCTATAACCATATGTCATCTGTTTCAGGCAGACTAACATTATGATTAATATTCACTGTGTTTCACCAATAAACCCAGGGTCTTCAATTCCATTTGGGTCCCTAACACAATAAACAGAAAAAGCACACTCATTTGGGATTGATGTGCATGCTTTGCTCTTTCTTCACTTTCTTTTTTCTGTTTGAACATGTTGCTTTTTAATCAGCACACAGCCTTGACTAGAATAGATGTTCAACATGAAATACACAGTCCCTTCCAGCCTCAAAATCAGAAAGCTCTTGGGACAGGAAATAACGTTGATGCACCGCTTCTAAATATTAGTTAACCTGATACAACAAGCAGGCGGAATGATGTTCTTTTCCTTATCTTTCCTACCTCTGTAAGGGGCCACTTTTAATCCTAGAAGTCCAAACTATGGCACCCAGGGACACCAGTGCCACACCCAAGGCTCCTCCTTCCCAGCCAAGGCTCTCTTCTCCAGCTATTCAACTCCTCCCCAAAACACGGGCGTCACCTTTGACCCCGGCCCTTTTCTTCCTCCTGCAGCATCCAGGCCAGTTCTATGTCCTGTCAGCTCTATTTTCAAAACACATCTTATTTCAGTTCCCTGAACATGCCATAGTTTTTCCCACCTCAGGACCTTTGCATGTTCTCTCTCTTTTTCGGTCCTCAGCCCCCCTCTTGCTGTCTACTGTGCCTCATTTGAAACGCACCCTGCACAGACCTCTCAGACCCCTTGTCTAAACAGCAATTCTCTATCTAGATTCAACCTTTTTGTCTTAATTCTCTCAAGAGCGCTTTTCACATTATGTAATTGTTTTTGTCTATTTACTCATTTTGTCTGTCTTCCCAACTGAAATACTTGCTCCTAGAGGTCAGGGGCCAAAACTGTTTTGTTCATCTTATAAATGAATAAATACAACTCAAGTTTTTATAAGATCCTTTGGCTCTTAAAAAAAAATCCTTACATAATTTCTTCAAAAAAAATTCTATTCTTTCCAAGGATTTATTCTTTTAAAGAAATAGGAATCTAATTAGAGGAAAGATTGATGAGACTCGAATATCTGCTCAAGAGCGCTGATCTGAGCATTAACAGCCTAAATGGGGTAATTAGGTATACAGTCGGATTGCAGCATGTAGGCTTAAATTAGAAGTGTGTAATTGAGCCTCATTTAACTGCAGGAGAATTTCACTGAGAGAATTTTATTTACATAAGAAAAATGTCTTAGTGAGATTACTTTGGGAGAACTTAGACATATATCTGTCAGATCACTCCTTACTTACCAAGTCCAGCCCAGGGATGCTGGCTTACTCCTCACATCCCGTGTGTGGAGGGAACATCACTCTTTCCAGCCACGTGGGCTTCCAGGAGGCTCAAGGTCCAAGTTAGGGCTTCCCAATTTTCTTTTTTTTTTTAACTTTTTATTTTATATTGGAGTATAGTTGATTAACAATGTTGTGTTAGTTTCAGGTGTACAGCAAAGTGATTCAGTTATACATATACATGTGTCTATTCTCTTTCAAATTCTTTTTCCAATTAAGTTGTTAAAGAATATTGAGCAGAGTTCCCTGTGCTATATAGTAGGTCCTTGTTTGTTATCTTTTTTTTTTTTTTTTTTTTTCTTTTGTGGTACGTGAGCCTCTCACTGCTGTGGCCTCTCCCGTTGCGGAGCACAGGCTCTGGACGCGCAGGCTCAGCAGCCATGGCTCACGGGCCCAGCCACTCCGTGGCATGTAGGATCTTCCCGGACTGGGGCACAAACCCGTGTCCCCTGCATCGGCAGGCGGACTCTCAACCACTGCGCCACCAAGGAAGCCCATGCTCTCTATTTTAAATACAGCAGTGTGTACATGTCAATCCCAAACTCTCTGACTATCCCTCCCCCCAGCCCTTCCCCGCTGGTAACCAAAAATTAATTCTGTAAGTCTGTGAGTCTGTTTCTGTTTTGTAACTAAGTTCATTTGTATCATTTTTTTTAGATTCTGCATGTGAGTGATATCATGCAATATTTCTCTTTCTCTTGATACTTGATACTTTCATATCTTGATGTGTTGATACTTACATAAACATAGCAGGCCCTAACAGTACGATGCCTTAGTGTACAGAGCCTGTTTTGGGGGAAAATTCAAAGTATGCATGTCATCAGGCATTTAATTCAGCATTTGCAGGGTGAGGGGAAACAGTAGGTAAGTTAGGCCAACCCAGGGATTGCCTTGTCTTCGAAGATGTTGCCGTCACTTGAGGGAGGCTAACACATACATGACCAATTAGACTTAATGCAATTAGGTGTGAAGTCGTGTGTCACACAGTAGTTCAGGAAGATCAGGAGATCCTCTATCTAGTGGAGTAGACTTTGGGGTTAGGTGTCCGGAGTGGGAGGGTTACAAAGACCAGGAAAAGTATGGAAAGCCTCCCCTTCTGCCTTTAAGCATGCACATGTGTGATCAGGCTGAAAACCAAACAAAACAGAAGACCATCTTTTGACACATTTACTCTCAACGTAACTACTATCCTAGGTTTCTCTCCTTCCCCTCTGTCGTGCTGCTTACATGCGTTTGATCTACACCTGCTGCATCCTGTCTCTAAGCTCACCACTGACTGATACCTTCTTCAAAATAAATTTCAACTGCGCAAGTAGGACACTAAGAGGGTCTTCTTTTAAGATATTCAAAGACATGATACTATGAAATGAAACATGTAAGTCCCCCCTTCCCTTCTCCTAATTCAGTCATGACCTCAGAAGTGAAGCAACTACAGTTAACATTTTGGTGGATATCTTTTCACTTACATACACAAATTTACTACCCCCCAACACAAACACACATTCATTGTCTTTTGTACATAACATTATATAATGTTCTGTAATTACTCTATGTTATGTCTTGGAGATCTTTCCGTGGATTATACATAGATTTACCTTACTGTCTTTTAAATGGCTGCATAGTATGGATGTACCCTCTTGAGTTAATCTGTTTGCCCTTGATTGGCATTTAGGTTTGTTTTCCATTTTTCATTTTTTAAACAATGCTGCAGTGCACATTTTGGGTGTACACTGATGTGTGCACATGTATGAGTGTTCCCTAAGATAGAGTCTTTGAAGAGGACAAGCTGGATCAGAATATATGCAATTCTTACATTTTAAGTATGCTAGCAGATTGCCCACCAGAAAGCAAAAGCCCTCACCAATTTGCACTCCTACAAGTGGGTGTTCATTTCCCCATGCATATTATCAAATACTTTAATTTTTTTCTAGTTTCCTGGGTGAAACATGGCACCTTGTTTTAATCTGCATTGATTTGGTAAAGTTCTATGTAAATTCTGATCCTAAATCAGTTAAAATATAATTTCATTTGTGGAAAAATTGATGTTTTTACAATTTCACGTTGTCTAATCCTGGAATTTGATACACCTCCCCGCATTTATCCAGGTCTCCCCTTATCCTCTTTGGTAATGACTTGTAGTGTTCTTTAAATTCATTTTATATAGTACTAGCTCTTCGTAGCTAGAGATTTAATATCTTTGCTGATCTAGCAAGGTGGATATTTTACCATTATATTCTATTGAAGATTACAGCTATTCTAAAGTGCTTTTCTCTAGCAGGAACTTACATAGACATTCTTATTTAATATCACAATATTTCCAGGAAGGTAATATTGCCCCATTGCACAGATAAGGAAACTGAGGCTCTGTTAGGCTACATTTGTATTCTCAGTTATCCTGATAGGAAGACACAGAACTGAGATGTTTGCATTATCCTTTCCGGAAGTGCTCTCCTACCCCTGCCCACCACTCCATGCCCTCCTGGGTCTCCGTCCTCCTCTCTTGCTGTCTTTTGCTGACCTTCTTCCCTTACTTCCCTCCCCGGGGGCTCCTGGGCATCAATTCCCATAAAGGGCTCCTTGACATACGTAACTTGGTTCCCAAAGCTCTGTCTCCAACTCCATTGTATCATCCATACCAAGTCACCCAACATGTCCAGGACTGAACTCCTGTCTTCCCGGAGAAAGAGACAGCCTCACCCGACTTCTCTACTCCGTCCCTGCTACCGCAGTCCCGTCAGTCTTCAGACTCAGTACTTGGTGTGATCCTCTCCCCAACCAAGTTCTGTTGATCCTTTGTTTAAATACATTTCTGTGCAAGTCACTTCTGTTCCCCTACAGCTGTTCCTGCACTCAGCCCAGGCCTTCCTGCTCATGCTCCGGCCGTGACCAGGTCAGGGAGTGCAGTGGGTGAGGGTGTGACCTCCCAGCCCCATCATCAGGGTATTGTGCTTGCTGGGATGCTTCTAGTTCTGTGAGCACAGGCAGTCACTTCACCTTGGTCCTCACTTTTCTCATCTGTAAAAATGGGAATAATAACAGTACCTGCCTTCTTGGGTCATTGCAAGAACTAAATGGGTCAAAACATATAACATTTAGAGCAACGGTGGCTCACTGAACACAGAAGATCTACTGGCTCTGATTAGGATTAGGATTCATAGCCAAATGTCTCTGTGTCCACATTTCCCCTTTCTTTAAGGACAACCATTCCACGGGGTTAGGGCCCACCCTACTCCAGGATGACTCCTTCTTAACTAATGACATCTGCAGTGACCCTGTTTCCAAATAAGGTCACATTCTGAGGTCCCCAGGGTAAGGACTCAACTGGTGAATTTTGGAGGGAACGCAATTCAACCCATAACAACTGGTTAGATGTCTTACCTTAAGCGCCTACTCCTTTCTCTTTCATATATGAGGCTTTCAATGTAATTTTGTTAAACCATAACTTTTTATCAGGCCGCTCAATTGCTCGAGAAATACCTGTAGTTCCTTCATGCCTGCATCTAGTTATGGCCTGGCATCCACCCATCACATCACAGAAGAGACACAACTCAGAACCATTGGAATGAGTTGAATTCCTTTCCAATCTACATCTGAATTAAGAGAAATAGCTAACTTAAAGTTATCATAGATTACATATGTACATATATATGTATTTTATATGTATAGTTTTTTTCTACTTCTGTTTTAGTTAATGCTAATTTAACTTTCAAAATAAAGAAATATAAGCTATTCATGCAGAGGCTCATCTCAGTTCTAGCACTATATACTTAGAACTTGGATTTTATACTTGTGTTTCTCTCAGAAACTGATATGAAAACTGCTCAGGAGAAAGCTCTGTTTCGTTACACAGCATAGATGTCAATTGCAGGTGGCAGCACAGCTGATAGAAGTTTCATTGTGTTGTGCTACCATTTGGCATCTTATTAGAAGAACCATCTGTTCTTTTAATTACTATTAACTCAGTTGGGATTGCAATAGCAAAAAAACCCCTAAGATATATTTCTGACTAAATGAAATATCAAACATGCTTTTAAAATCTTCCTGAAAATAATATTGTCTCTATTGAAGATCTAACAGCCTGGCTGTACAGGAAAAAGCCAGAGAGCATTATGAAGGAATAATTAACATCCAAATCTGCAAATATGCTCATTTTCATATAAGAATACATTACAGTCATTCCTAGGGGGGGAAATACTCTTTCTATGTATTATACATGAGGAAGTTTCATGTTGAAATCCAAAAAGAGGAATTTTAGCTTTCTTTCTTTTTACCCAGACTTAAGAAGAGACATTTTGTATATAAATAATGATAGATGGGTTTCATCCACCCATCTCTTGAATAAATATTTTCAGGAAGCACAGCCAAACACTGCTCTGTGTTATGGAGATGAAAAGTGGGTCAGGACAATTCAAGTTTCTGCTGTTCTGGTTGGAGAATAGAAATGTTAAAGCAGTCTTCAACACACCTGAGATGACTCCATGTAGACATAATACAGTCAAGTGCTCTGAGCATGACCGTGGATGTGGTTCATGTTGACATTGCTGGAAAGTTGCTTTAGGAACTGAGGTCAGAATGAAGGGAAGGAGCCAGCCAGCTAGAGGTCTGGGCTCAGGGTCCTTCAGGTGGAGCAATTAGGGGAAGAGCAGTGTGGCCAGGGCAGAGGGGAAGAGGGAGAGAGTGCATGAATGATAGGGCCAGACCTAGACCTAAACCGTTGAGCTACCATGAATAACTGGGTCTAGCGGGACTCCATCAAGACACGGGACGGTCTGCATGGAGGTTGGGTGGCAAATGGGCTGAGGGGGAGCAGGAGTGGAGACAGTTTGTTGAAAGACTGGGATCCTTAGACCTTGGGGGTGCACGGAGAGGGAAGTGGGTCGTTCAGGATGTATTTTAGAAATAGGAACAGAAGGACATTCTGGTGGATGATATATGAGGGGCGAAGAATGATTAATTTGGAGAACTTCAGAATATATATCTTATGTTCAGATACTGGCAAACATGCCAGGGGATATTATTATTCAAATAATATCATTATGATGATAGAGGAGGTCTCTGAGTTTCCATCTACTCCAGATCCATCTATCTATCTATCTACCTGCCTATCATCTATCCATCATCTATCTATCTATCTATCTACTTTTTATCTATCTATCTACCTATCATCTATCTTCCTATCTATCTACCTACCTATCATCTATCTATCATCTATCTATCTATCTATCTATCTATCTATCTAGTTTCTATCTAATCCCTTTCTGCTGCAGAAAGGATTTCTTAAGACAGTGTCCGCATAGCCTCCTCCCCCAAGAACCCCACAGAAAGGGTGTATAAAGGCCCTCTCTGTGCCTCATTTATATCTTTCTACCCCTGTTAGTGCTCTGTTGTGTGACACTGGCCCAGAGAGGGTAGGAAAATTTTCGCCTGCGGTGACACAGCTCCAAGTGGCAGAATTCTGATGTCAAACTCACCATTGTCATTTCCACTTTGGTGCTTTTTCTAACACATGAGGTTGCTTCACATCAGGAAGCACATCCATGCAGAGTTAGAAGTGAGCCCCACTATGTAAGTGAACGTGGGCTCAGACAGGCCCAATGGCCTTGGGCAGTACTAGGTACACCTGTTGACCGGCTTCTCTTAGCAGGTCAGCTGAGTAACACACATGACATTTACTTCCAAAACTACCATTTTAATGCATGGCTATCTGTTAGAGGGCCTCTATGCATTAACCTCATCTCCAACAGTAGAACCAAGAGGATGTGACTCATCATCTCTTTTTCATAGCTGAATAATCCAAACGTTAAAGAGGTTGAATATCTCATCGGAGGTCACACATAGTGACATTGACAGGTTTGGAATTCATATCCATTGGATTCCCAAACTCAGATTTTTTTTTTCTTCCACAATGAAGAATCTCTCCAGGTGGGTGAGCTTGTTACACTTGGTACCAGGGAAAGAGCTTTTAACTCGATACTTTATAAGAACAGGAAAAAAAATAGCAGAGTAGATTGAGCAATCAGGTTAGTAAAGGGAACATATACAGCTAATTATTTGTATCAGAGTAATACACAAGGATGAGTACAGGTTTGGTGATAAATGTCAGTTTTTCCTCCCTCAGTAATGGTGTTTCCCTTCATCTGGATGAAGATAATCCTCTTCCCAGATTACAATCCAGCCTCTTCCCTCCCATCCTGTTTTCTTACCTGATGCCATGTCTCTAACCCTGAGACTCAAATCTGTTTAGATTGTAAGCTCCCTGAAGACGGAGGCTGTGTCTCATTCCTTTTTGGGTTCCCGGAGCCCAGGAGAGTGCTGGCCCAGTGAACTGATGTACTTCTCAGCTCTGGTTTCCTGTTCACCCAGAACACATGGCACCTCCTAGAATCAGCTCCCACACACTGCCTTCAGGAGGACACGCATGCCTGCTGTCTGCAGTTGACTACTCATAGTTCGGCAAAATGGATTTCTAGAACTCTTGCTATTTCTCTGCCTCTGACGCTGGTCAGAAACCCAAAAGGCATTGTGCCTGAGCCTTAGGACCTGCCATGCTCTATGTGTTCACTGCTCAGCACCATGACAGGAGGAATGTGGCTGTAGGACTTCTACCCTGAGTGTTCTACAACATTCCGAATCATGCAGATGCCCCATTTTCTTTGGTAGTTTTATGTTTCTAGATAGAAATATCCCACTAGTCCCTGGGGTGAGCTTGGCCAGGCTGGCTGAACTGGTACCAAGCTGTGGGTTTACTTCAGTGGCATTAACATACCAGCTCATGTCGATGAACATTGGAGAACCACGCCAGCAGTCACTTGATACCCATTTACTCTTAGTTTATGCAAACTTCTAACAGCTTTGGTGTGTCTAGTTTCTACCTCTCAGCATACTGAAGGCATCACATTGGGTGTGTGTCCACAGGGATACTGACAGCAGAGAGAAGTAACAGCTAATAGCCTTGTAGTAACAGAGGGAACAGATGAACTATTAAAGACAGAAGCAGAGGCTTGAATTCCTGGACCATTTAGTGCATGTTGAGAAGCCAACTTCTCAACTTCTGAGACATCCCTCTAATAACTGAGCAGCATGGATCAATAATCAACGCCCACAATGATGACCCTGAATCCAGAAATCACTCACTATTGTTAACTGACTGATTTGCAATGTGTTTAACATGACAAAATGTATCTACTGTATATTAGTAATGTTTCCACCTAAAGTGCTGATAGTTTTCCAAGGGAAATAAAGTTACCTATAGAATTTTGACTTTGCACAGTTGTATATTACCAGACAGTTCTGAGTAGTAAAGGGTGTATGTGTATATGTCTGTGTGTGTGTGTGCATATGTGTGTGTGAGAGAGAAAGAGACAGTTTGTGTGTGTGTGCAGTTTATTGCTATTAATATTTTGTATTTTAATATTTGCCTATTTTAACAGAAGCATGCTCTTCAATTTCATTTAAGGCTGTGAACAAACCCATTTATTGCATATGATACAAAACCCTCTGGTGATGTAAGACAGGAAGTGGGGTGAAGTGGCAAGCAAGGGGGTGAATGAGAAGATTCCTTGTCACTGTGAAGCCTGGCGTTCTAGCGACTGTGCTGTCCCTCACTGTCCTGAGGTTTCCACGTGTCTCGGGAGTTCAGACTGAACCTTGGGTCTTCACAGCCCTGTCCTAATCAAAGGCTTCTATTCTTCATCCTTATTTTAAATTTTAAAATACTGATTAGTTTGGGGATGTGTTTTAACGAGAAATAAAGGGTTAGACAGAGATGGTTCAAATTAGCCCAGGAATTCAGTCACCTCCTTCTCTCTTTCCTGTGAATATTTCAGAAAATGTTTCAGACAGGTTTCCTGTTTTTCTGAAACAACATGTCTTAAGAGAGTCTTATTTAGCATGCTAAGTGGGTAAAAAGAAGTCAGATATTCCAGGAGCAAAGTGAGTGATCAAATTAAATGTGCCTGGAGACCAGAGCTATCTCAGGAATCAGTGGAGTAATGAGTGCAGGCTGCTGCTGCAACCCTGAGCATCTCTCAGCGCTCTGAGCAGCCGTGCACATGATGCTTTTCCTTACATTTAGCCACTGCTGATGGCCTATCAATTCCAATGAAAAGACTCTGTGTTAGAGAGGTGACAGGAGTTAATACAGTATCTTTTTCATCCCTCTTTTCTGCCTATCACTCTGTACTTTAAAGGAACTGGTTATGAAAGCATTATGTAAGTATGCAAAATATATTGAAGGAGAAAAATGTTTCAATTATACACATTATATACTGGTAAGAAATGCTTGGCATGTGATGAAATATGACAAGTGGTATTTTTAGTTGCTTTTTTTAGGGGGAAGATAAAGCAAAAATATCTAGAATATACAACATTTGCTTTTTCAGCTATTCTAATATTTAGCATATTTATAGCATGTTTTAAAATAAGTAACTAATGCAGTTGTTTAAAAAGTAAATTTATTACTTAAAGATACTTTATCCTCCTTTATAGTTAGTTGGTGTTCTTTTGGAAAGCTTATGCTAGATCAGTATTTGTTTTATGATTTTTTTCTTGTTCATGTCCATGGAATTGCTTTCATATTGCATAAGAAGTAATAAGCCATTTTTATTTTTTAAAATTTTTTAAAGATTATTTTAGAAATTATTTTTACTTATTTAAAAATAAAATGTGTTGGGTCTCATTGCTGTGTGCAGGCTTACTCCAATTGTGGCAAGCAGGGGCTACTCTTCCTTGCAATGCATGGGCTTCTCACTGTGGTGGCTTCTCTTGTTGTGGAGCACGGGCTCTAGGTGCGCGGGCTTCAGTAGTTGCAGCATGCAGGCTCAGTAGTTGTGGCTCATGGGCTTAGTTGCTCCATGGCATGTGGGATCTTCCTGGGCCAGGACTCGAACCCGTGTCCCCTGCATTGGCAGGTGGATTCTTAATCATTGTGCCACCAAGGAAGCCCATATTTAAAAAATTTTTTTTAATGTCTTTATTGGAGTATAGTTGCTTTACAATGTTGTGTTAGTTTCTGCTCTATAACAAAGTGAATCAGCTATATGTATACATATATCCCCATGGCCCCTCCCTCTTGCGTCTCCCTCCCACCCTCCATATCCCACCCCTATAAATAAAATATAAGAAATAACCAAGAAATAACCAAAGGTTGGCTCAACTTAAATATCTGAGACCTAAAATTAATGAAGTCAAGACTCCTGGCAAATTCTGATTAAAATAAACCCAAGGCAGTTTCAAATGAACCTAAGGAAAACAGTTTAAAAGAAGGTGAATTTTTGGCATTTTAGTCCTTCCCCAAAGAGACAAAATCACATTATCTTTTAAGTAGAATTGCATCAGACACAGAAATATTCCATAGGAAAGACTCTAACAGTGGTAGAAAGCGTCTTGAGTCACTACCATGTAGGTGCAACGACTCACCTTGAGATTTACTCCTTAGCTTTTATTTGATGTATCATCAAGTTATAATTGAACAGTGAAAAATTATCTTTAGATATTTACATTTTCAAAGGAAAAATCATCTTTATTCTTTTTCAAGCAGCACTGATGCTTGATCTCTTAATGTTAGCCATTTCTGTACAAATAGAGTTGTATAGGCGAAAATCACAGGTCACGGAGAACACATTTTGTCCTGTGCTGATACGAAGGAGGAACAGCTGGGTGTGGCTTTTTTCTCCCTGAGAGGAAGATGTTACTGTCAATAATTTGAGTAGTAATTAGGAAATAGCAGTGTTCTCTAAAACACTGAATATAGGAGGAACTGATCTTTGTCTTAGAATATAGAGGTAAGTGTTGGTTATTATTGAGGAAATATGACAGTCTTTCTTGGGAAGATTGTGGAATGTATTATTGCTCTATAGTCTAACACTTTTGTGTGTTTATTGAAATATTTCAAACTGAGGCAAAAGTTTACATTTACATGAGGTAGAAATTTACAAAAGAAAATTAATACTCCTTTAATTTGTCACATTCTAGAGAAAAGTGATGATCAAAGAAAATATGCTAAATTAGCTACATACTAATTGTTGCTGTTAAATAAATACATGACCTAAAAAATTAATTCATGAGAGTAGGCTTTACAAGTATATATTTATTGGGTGGCATACTTACTAAACCCTCTTAATTTAGGGTAGTTGAAGAATTAATATATATCTCAGGCCCTTAAAGTAACACACACATACAAACACACACCTTTTATTTTCCTTCACTATTCAATGACTTTGTTTATATGACTCGGTTGCTTCTGTTCTGTTTTAATGGGGTAATTATTTTCTTTTATTTCAGGATCTAGATTTCTCATCACATCCACTGGAGCCTTGTATATTAAAGATGTACAGAATGAAGATGGATTGTATAACTACCGCTGTATCACACGGCACAGATACACCGGGGAGACAAGGCAGAGTAACAGCGCTAGACTTTTTGTATCAGGTAAAAATTCATCAACACTGTGTTTTCTATCTACCTCTGTCTTCCTTTGTTAGTGCTCTGGGATGACTCAACCAAAATTGTGGAATTCATGAATGAAATGAAGCCTTCATTATTTTCCCTCAAAATATTTTAGCAATTTAAGGTTATTTTTCTTTAATATAAATTTATTTATTTATTTATTTATTTATTTATTTCTGGGTGTGTTGGGTCTTCGTTTCTGTGTGAGGGCTTTCTCTAGTTGCGGCGAGTGTGGGCCACTCTTCATCGCAGTGCGCGGGCCTCTCACTATCGCGGCCTCTCTTGTTGCAGAGCACAGGCTCCAGACGCGCAGGCTCAATAGTTGTGGCTCATGGGCCTAGTTGCTCTGCTGCACGTGGGATCCTCCCAGACCAGGGCTCGAACCCGTGTCCCCTGCATTGGCAGGTGGATTCTTAACCACTGCGCCACCAGGGAAGCCCAGCAATTTAAGGTTTTTTAAACCAATACCAATACAGTACAATGCAAATATGGATATTTCAAGTGAAATCATTTCACCTTTTATAAAGCTCCAAATTCTGTTAACCCAATATGATTTCTGTTTTGCTGGCAATGCCTCCTTGCCCTGTTATTTGTATGTTATGTCATTGGCAATACCAACCAGCATCATGGTGCCTCCTACCCTGCATAGATCTGGGGGAGCAGGGCAGGGTCCTATAGAACAGGGATCCCCAGCCCCTGTTAGGAACCGGGCCACACAGCAGGAGGTGAGCAGCGGGCGAGCAAGCGAAGCTTCATCTGTATTTACAGCCGCTCCCCATGGCTCATGTTATCGCCTGAGCTCCGCCTTCTGTCTGCATTATGGTGAGTTGTATAATTATTTCATTATATATTATAAGGGAATAATCATAGAAATAAAGTGCACCATAAATGTAATGCGTTTGAATCATCCCTAAACCATTCCCCCATCCCCGCCAATCCGTGGAAAAATTGTCTTCCATGAAACCAGTCCCTGGTGCCAACTTGTTCCCTGTATCATGTCTAACAATAGTGGGGAAATTATCCACATCTAAAGTTAAAGAAATAATCACAGTCTCTTAACTCCTTCCAGGATTATTCTTGAGTGAAGAAAACCCCAAAGCAAGTTTATTCCTCCGTGATAAATATGTCCGTTTTGTACCTTTTTTAATGGGATTTATACTTTGAGAAAATATTGACCGTTTGCAGAATCTTTATAGTAGGCTTGCTATTGGCCCGTCTGTCAAACAACTCAGCAACCCATTCACACGGGGACACATTAGCACTTCATGCAGCAGTTTAGAAGCGTGAAATGACCATCATGGTATTAGAAATCAAGTGCAAAATATCTGACCTTCACCCTTATAGCTTTAGAATGTAAAGTCGATCCATGCAGTGAATATCTATTTTATTTGTCATGATGTTTTGTGCGGGAGATGTGACGGGAAGTTTTTAAACGTTGGGGTAATTAAAACAATGTCACCTGAACACCCACTTACTGTCCTTGATAATGTTGTATCTAAATTCCTCTTCCCCATTCACATCCTTAAAATAGCCAAAACCCACCTGCCTTTTCAGGTGTAGAACAAACATAAGTCATAATTAATTGATTTTTCCTCTGAACTTGAAAATATTTTTTTTTACCTGTTCTTTTTCATGTCAAATGATACTTTATCCCTTGTATTATAGTTATGTCTTGTTGCCTCTTTTAAGGGCAAGAATAATCATTACAGTAAAAATATGCTCACTTTTTTCAAAAATGTAGAGAAAATGAATTAGAAAATGAATAGCATCTGTCATCTATTCCATGGTAGCTTTAATGACAACACAATGGTCTACATGTTCAGAATACCTTAGGAAAGGTCTTGTTTGCATTAAAGAGGAACGTCTTTATGACAATATTGAGATAAGAAAGGAGCAGTCTCTGGGGGTGGCATGGATCTGGGTATGAGATTGAGCTTAGCAAAAGAAGCAAATAAACATTTCTCCATTGAAAGAATGTGAATTAAGTGATAATAATCTGGGAGCCCATTTTTCTCTAAAGAAAAACCTAAAAAGAGAGAAAGCCTGAAAAGGTAAACTTGTTTATCTCTACTCTAAATCAGTAAGTACTGATTTTCAAATTTAACTCTCAGAGTGGGAAAGGCAAATTTGCTTTTCTTAATCCCAAGGTTATTTAGTTATTTAGTTATTTAAAAAAATTTTAAAGCATGTTTTGCTGATGTTTCAAAAATAGGCAGCAGGACTCATTAGCATTGGGTCACCATGGAAGTGATGAGCATCCATGAGATCGCCCCATGAGCATTTGTGCAGATAAGTGAGGAGCATCAGAGCAGAATCTAGTGAAGGAATACCATACACTCAGATGCCAGCAGAAGAGAGGGAATAAAAAAAAAAAAAGAAGAGAGGGAATAAAACAATGTTTGGGGTTAAAGTTGGTATTTGCAAGAAGGGAGAAGTCAACAGGGTCACACATAATCAGAAGGCTCATAAGAGAGTCTGCTGCATGTGGTGAATTACGCTTATGACTTTTTGGTCACAGACATTTTAATAAAGTAGTTGAGGGAGATTGTCAGTGTTAGAAGATGAGAACATAGACACTGAGTGCGGATTATTGTTCTAGAGTTCTAAGCTTTGAAGGCAAAGAGAAATTAATTTTATTTTAAATTAGATTTAAATTCATTTAAAAATGTACACATGGGTTTGTATCATGGTGGGGGCATGTTAGTAACAAGGTTTATAATGACTCCAAACTCCTCCTGAAGCTGAAACGGATGCAATAGGATGACAAAAGAAAAAGCACGTGGATGACTTCAACAAAACTAGGTGATGGGTATTCCCCAGAAACTCTTAAATGTGGGGGGCTATAGACAAACTACTGACAACAATAGGACCAGCGTAAGAAGAGCAGCAGTGTAACATTAGGTGATGGATAGTGAAAAGAGAAGAGTTACTGGGATTACTATATAGTCACAGAACTGCAAAGTTGTCAGCAAATGTTCATCTCCAAAAAGCGGAAGATGGGAACTTCCCTGGTGGTGCAGTGGTTAAGAATCCACCTGCCAATGCAGAGGACACAGGTTCGAGCCCTGGTCTAGGAAGATCCCACGTGCCACAGAGCAACTAAGCCCATGTGTCACAACTACTGAGCCTGCACTCTAGAGCCCGTGAGTCACAACTACTGAGCCCACATGCCACAGCTACTGAAGCCCACATGCCTAGAGACCATGTTCCTCAATAAGAGAAGCCATGGCAATGAGAAGCCCATATACCACAATGAAGAGAAGCCCCCTCTCACTGCAACTAGAGAAAGCCTGTGCGCAGCAACGAAGACCCAACGCAGCCAAAAATAAATTAAAAAAAAAATAGCAGAGGACCATTTCTTGAATGGAAACCTAGGAAAATGTGTCTAAGAATATTCACAACAATTTGATAGACCTACACAAGCTCTGAGTTGAAGCTGAATGCAAAAGGGCCATGATATCACATAGTTTGGTAGTAGTCTAACTCCTTGCAGATCTCAGAAATATTTAGCAAATACTACTTTCAGAAGAAGAGAAACTCACCCTGAGGGAAACTGCTGGATTTAGGAATCAAATTGAGCCAGAGTGGAACACTAAACACAGAGAGAAGGCTCAGTAGTATGGGAATCCCTAGAAGAATTTCATCCTATAAAATACTATAACAGAGGGAAAATTAACTATGTTTGTATTATTTTTATTTGGAACCAGGATTTTCAGTGTAACAGAAAAGATAAAAATAGAAAACCAAAGAATTAATAAAATTCATGAAATATCCAATAGAAAGTATCAGTACACACTTGCTGTTTTTTTTAATATGTTATTCCAAGTTCTTTCCCTTTTCAGTGGACAGTGGGCAACCAACAGCAACAAGCACCTCTACCACCTAAATCATAGTCTCCTTTAAATATTATTCCCCAATAACAGGGACCATGTTTCCTTGGAAGAACAATGGATTATTGGTCTGGGACAGGAAACATATAAGATGAGCCTGGAACATAAATGGGGTCTTGTCACAATTGTATGTATGCATATATATATATATATATATATATATATATATATATATATATATATACACACACACACACACATACACATACACACATGTGTGTATATATATACACACATATGTACATATATATACTTATATAATCATTTACATATATACTTACATGTGCACACATACATATACATTTAATAATAACAAAAGCAATAATAAGAAACTTATTCATCTACTTAGAGGTAACTAAGGCAGGCACCAACTCTTGATTTTGATAATTAGTCATTAAAGATAACCACAAAATTTCTTCTTGTCTTTCTTGTAACTACTGTATTTCAAGATAACCAAATAACCCTAGTTCAGAGAGAAAAGTTCTTATTTACAGAATAATTACATCTATTGAATGTGAAAGAAAATGGAAATTTTAAAATTGCCATTTTCAACCCTTAATAAAATAACTTAATTCAGACAAACATTATCATCTGAATTTTCTGATCAATTTAGTCTCACTGAGTGTGGGAAAGCAACACGTGATATAGATGCAAAGGGAAAGAAAAAAGATTGAACTTGATCTAGATTATCCATTACAACTAAATTCCAGTTATAAGGGAAATGGCAATAGAGGAACAGGTTAAATGACACCATAAAGAAAGAAGTTCAAAATGTGAGATTTCTTGTAAGAAAACTCACCTGGTTTCTTCAATGAGTCAAAGACATGAAAGGAAATAGAAGGAGAGTCTTATCTGAATTAAAAGAGAATCAAGAGCCATAACAACTAAGACCACTGGTAAGGGGGTGTGGCCAAGATGGCAGAGTAGGAAGACCCTGAGCTACCTCTTGCTATGGGCACACCAAAATTAGCACTATTTGCAGAGAAACTATTGATGAGAATGACCTG
Organism: Mesoplodon mirus; assembly: GCF_964341445.2. Classification (NCBI taxonomy): domain Eukaryota; kingdom Metazoa; phylum Chordata; class Mammalia; order Artiodactyla; family Ziphiidae; genus Mesoplodon; species Mesoplodon mirus. The sequence goes on along the minus strand of NC_138982.1, from coordinate 142,273,337 downwards.
AAGACTAGTTTTCCACAATTAAAGAGATAAAGAAGGAACCCCAATGAGCTGGTAAGAAGGGCAGAGACGTGATATAGTCAAGATCACACCTCTGGACAGGCAGCCCACAGGGAAGGAGAATCACAATTGCAGAGGTTCTCCCCAAGGAGTGAAGAGTCTGAGCCCCACATCAGGCTTCCTAGCCTGGAGGTCCTGCATCAAGAAGATGAATCCCCAGACTCTCTGTCTGTCTTTGAAAGCCAGTGGGGCTTGTATACAGCAGGACAGGAGGGCTGAAGGAAATAGAACTCTTAAAGGGCTCATACAAAATCTCACACACTCTGATACCCAGCACAGAGACAGTAATTTGAAAAGAGCCTGGGTCAGACTCACTTACTGATCTTGGGGAGCCTCCTGCAGAGGCACAAAGCAAGTGGGACTCCCCCTGGGGAGATGCTGGTGGCAGCAATTTTGGAGAGCTCATTGTACCATGAGGACACTAGTGCTGGCAAGTGCCTGTTTAGAGTCCTCTCTCTCGCCTAGTAGTGTTGGAAGCTTACCCAACCATGGACCAGTTGGCAGCACACCTTGGACTCCCCGACCCAGGCTAGCAGCCTGCTGCATGGAGACCCAGCCCCACCCATTAGTGGGGCAGCAACCTCTGCATGAGGCAGGGCCTGCCAGCCAACCAGGCTGGGGTCCAGCCCTGCCTACCAGCACTCCCACAGTAGTGGGCTCAACTACAACAGAAGGGTGCATGCAGCCCACATAAGGGCACCCTCAGAGCATATACCTCTGGTGACCAGAGCAGAGTGTGCTGCTGGGACCCATAGGATGTTTCCTATATAAGGCCACTTCTCCAAGATCAGGAAATGTAACTGACCTACCTAATACATAGAAATAAAAACAGAGAATTAGACAAAATGAGGCAACTGAGGAATATATTGCATACAAAAGAACAAGATAAAATGCAGAAGAAGAACTAAGTGCAGTGGAGATAATAATCTACCCAATAAAGAGTTCAAGGTAATGATCGTAAAGATGCTCAATAAACTCAAGAAAAGAATGGGTGAACACAGTGAGAAGTTTAACAAAGAGTTAGAACCAAACAGAGCTGAAGAATACAGTAACTGAAATAACAATACACTAGAAGGAATCAATAGTAGATTAGATGATAAAGAGGAACAGATCAGCAAACTGGAAGACAGAGTAATGGAAATCACTCAAGCTGAACTGAAAAAAGAAAAAAGAATTTAAAAAATGAGGACAGTTTGAGGCCTCCAAGAAAACATCAAGCATACTAACATTCACATTACACGGGCTTCATAAAGAGGAGAGAGAGAGAGAATGGGGAAGACAACTTATTTGAAGAAATAATAGCTGACGACTTCCCTATCCAGGGAAAGTAAGCAAATATCTAGGTCCAGGAAACACAGAGAATCTCAAACAAGGTGAACCAAAGAGATCCATACCAAGACACATTGCAGTTAAAATGGCAAAAATTAAAGATAAAGAGAGAAACTTAAACATAACAACAGAAAAGAAATTAATTAAGTACAAAGGAACTCCCAGATGACTGTCAGCTCACTTTTCAGAAGAAACTTTGCAGGCCAGAGAGGAGTGGCATTATATATTTAAAGTGATGAAAGGAAAAAATCAAGAACACTCCACAAAGGAGAGGTAGAGTTTTAGACAAGCAAAAAGTGAAAGATTTCAGCACCCACCAGTAAACCCATTTTACAAGGAATGATAAGGGGACTTCTCTAAGCAAGAAAGAATGTACTGCACCTAGAAATATGAAAATTATGAAAGGAAAAATCTCATTGGTAAAGGCAAGCATACAGTAAAGATAGTAGATCAGCTACTTATAAAGCGAGTAAAAAGGTTAAAAGATAAAAGCAATAAAATGATTTATATCTACAATAAGTAGTTAAGGGATACATGAAACAAAAAGACGTAAAATACAAAGTTAAATATGTTAAACATTGGTAAAAATGCAGGGTTGTTAGAATATGTTCAAACTTAAGAGATCATCAACTTAAAATAATCATAATATATATATATATATATATATATATATATATATATATATATATATATATATATATATATATACACATATATATGTAGATAGATAGATAGATATCTATTTGGTGACCACAAACCAAAAATCTATAATAGACACACAGAAAAGAGAAAGGAATCCAAACATAACACTAAAGGTAGTTACCAAGTCACAAGGGAAGAGAGAATAAAAAGAAGAAAGGAACAAAAAAGAACTACAGAACAACCAGAAAACAATTAACAAAATAGGAATAAATACATAACTTATCAAAAGACATAGAGTGGCTGAATGAAAAAAAAACAAAAACCAAACAAACAAGACCCATATATATGCTGCCAGCAAGAGACACACTTCAGATCTAAAGACAGACACACACAGACTGAAAGGGACAAAGAAGGACATTACAAAATGATAAAGAGATCAATCCCAAAAGAAGATACAACAATTGAATCTATGCATCCAATATAAAATCCCCTAAATATATAAAGCAAATATTAACAAATTTAAAGGGAGAAATTGAGAGCAACACAATAATAGTAGGGGACTTAAATACCCCTCTTACATCAATGGACAGATCACCCAAACAGAAAATCCATAAGGAAAGATTCACCTTAAATGAAACATTAGATCAGATGGGCTTCAGGAAAGATCACACGCTAGGCCACAAAAACAAGTCTTAGTAAATTTAAGATTGAAATCATATCAAGCATCATTTCCAAACACAAGGATATGAGACTACAAATCAACTACAAGAGAAAAAAACTGCAAAAATCACAAACATGTGGCAGCTAAACAATATGCTACTAAACAACCAATGGGTCACTAAAGAAACAAAAGAGGAAATTTTAAAATATCTGAATACACACGAAAACAAAAACACAACAATCCAAAATCTATGAGATACAGCAAAAGCAGTTCTAAGAGGGAAGTTTATAGTGATGCAAGCCTACCTCAAGAAATAAGAAAAATCTCAAATAAACAACCTAACTTTATACTAGAGGAACTAGAAAAAGAAAAAAAAAAAACCAAAGTTAGTAGAAGGAAAGGGATTATAAAGATCAGAGCAGAAACAAATGAAATAGAGACTAAAAAAATAGAAAAAATCAATAAAAGTAAGGGCTATTTCTTTGAAAAGATAAAAAAATTATAAAATTTTAGCCAGACTCATCAAGAACAAAAGAGAGAGGTTCCAAATAAATAAAGTCATAAATAAGTGAGGAAAAGTTACAACCAACACCACAGAAATACAAAGGATCATAAGAGATTACCACAATTATACACCAATAAAATGGACAATCTAGAAGAAATGGATAAATTCCTATTAATGTACAATCTCCCAAGACTGAATCAGGAAGAAATAGGAAATCTAAACAGACTGATTACCATTAATGAAATCAATCAGTAAAAAAACAAAAACAAAAACAAAAAAAAACAAAAAAGAAAACTTTCAACAAACAAAGTTCCAGGACCAGACAACTTCCCAGGTGAATTCTACCAAACATTTAAAGAAGAGCCAATCCTTCTCAAACTATTCCAAATTTGAATAGGAAGGAATGCCTCTGAACTCATTCTGTGATGCCAGAATCACCCAATCACTCAGATACCAAAACCAGACAAAGACACCACACACACACAATTACAGGCCAACATCAAGAATGAATATTGCAAAAATTCTCAATAAGATATTAGCACAAACTGAATTCAACAATACATTAAGAGACATACACCATGATCCATGGGATTTATCCCTGGGATACAAGAATAGTTCAGTATACATAAATCAATCAATGTGACACACCATGTTAACAAATTGAAGAATCAAAATCATATGATTATCTCAGTAGAGGCAGAAAAAACTTTTGAAAAAATTTAATATTCATTTATGATAAAAAAAAACTTTTGGGTCTTCCCTGGTGGTGCAGTGGTTAAGAATCCACCTGCCAAGGCAGGGATCATGGGTTTGAGCCCTGGTCCAGGAAGATCCCATGTGCCGCAGAGCAAATAAGCCCGTGCACCACAACTACTGACCCTGCGCTCTAGAGCCCATGAGCCACAACTTCTGCATCCTCGTGCCATAACTACTGAAGCCTGCATGCCTAGAACCTGTGCTCCACAACAAGAGAAGCCACCACAAGAAGAAGCCCACGCACCACAATGAAGAGTAGCCCCCACTCACTGCAACTAGAGAAAGCCCGCATGTAGCAACGAAGACCCAACACAGCCAAAAATAAATAAATAAAATAAATAAAATTTTTTAAAAGTCTCAACAAAGTGGGTATAGAGAGAACATACCTCAACATATATATGGCAAGCCCACAGCTAACACCATACTCAACACTGAAGAGCTGAAAGGGTTTCCTCTAAGATTAGAAACAAGACAAGAATATTTCACTCTCACACTTTCATTCAACATAGAACTGGAAGTCCAAGCCACAGAAATCAGACAAGAAAAGAAATAAAAGTAATGCAAATTGGAAAGGAATAAGTCAAACTATCACTGTTTGCAGATGACATGATACTATATACAGAAAAATCCTAAAGATGCCACCAAAAAACTACTAGAACTCATACAATAAATTCGGTAAAGTTACAGGATACAAAATTAAAATACAGAAATTTCTTGCATTTCTATACACTTAACAACAAACTATTAGAAAGAGAAATTAAGAAAACAATCTCATTTACAAGTGCATCGAAAAAAAAAATACCTAGGAATAAATCTAATCAAGGAGGTAAAAGACTTGTATTCCAAAACCCAGAAGACATTGATGAAAGAAATTGAAGATGACACAATGGAATGACATGGAAATGGAAAGACACAACATGCTCATGTCTCGGAGGAATAAATATGATTCAAATGGCCACATTCCCCATGGCAATCTACAGAATCGTTGCAATTCATATCAAATTACCAATGGCATTTCACATATCTAGAACAAATAATTCTAAAATTTGTATGGAAACCAAAGAAACTGAATAGTCTAACCAATCTTGAGGAAGAAGAACAAAGCTGGAGGCATATCATGCTCCCTGATTTCAAACTATATTACAGAACTACAGCCATCAAAACAGTATGGTACTGATGCAAAAACAGACACATAGATCAATGGAACAGTATAGGGAGGCCAGAAATGAACCCACACTTCTATGATCAATTAATCTATGACAAACGTGGCAAGAATATAAAACGGGTAAAAGATAGCCTCTTTGATAAATAGTGTTGGGAATACTGGATACCTATAGGCAAAAGAATCAGACTGGACTACTCTTTCACACCATATACAAAAATAAATTCAAAATGGATTAAAGACCTAAACTTAAGTCCTGAAACTGTAAAACTCCTAGAAGAAAACATAGGCAGTACATTCTTTGACAGTGGTCTTAGCAATATTTTTTTAGATCTATCTCCTCAGGCAAGGGAAACAGAAGCAAAAATAAACATATGGGAATACATGAAACTAAAAAGCTTTTGTGTAATGAAGAAAACTATCAACAAAATGAGAAGGCAGTCTGCTGAATGGAAGAATATATTTGCAAATGGTATATCTGATAAGGGGTTAATATCCAAAATATGCAAAGAACTCATACAACTCAACATCAAAAAAAAAACCTAATTAAAAAATGGGTAGAAGACCTGAATAGACACTTTTTTCCCCAAAGAAGACACACAGATGGCTAACAGACACATGAAAAGATGCTGAACATCACTCATTATCAGGGAAGTGCAAATCAAAACTACGGTGAGATATCAGTACACATCTCTCAGAATCGCTATTATCAAAAAGTCCACAAATAACAAGTATTGGCAAGGATGTGCAAAAAAAAAAAATGAACCCTCATGCACTGAACAGTATGGAGCTTTTCAAAAAATTAAAAATAGAACTACCATATGATCCAGCAGTTCCACTTCTGGGTATTTATCTGAAGAAAACAAAAACACTAATTTGAAAAGGTATATGCACCCCTATATTCATTGCAGCATTATTTACAATAACTAAGATATGGAAGCAACCTAAGTGTACATCAGTAGATGAATGGATAAAGAAGACATGCTATAAATATACAATGAAATATTATTTAGTCATAAAAAATGAAATCTTGCCATCTGTGAAAACGTCGGTGGACATAGAGGGTATTATGCTGAGTGAAATAAGTCAGACAGAGAAAGACAAATATGGTACTATATGATTTCACTTATATATGGAATCTAAAACAACAAATGAATAAACATAACAAAACAGACTCATCAGCACAGAGAACAAATGGGTAGTTGGTGGAGGGGAGGAAGGAAGGGGAATGCAAAGAAAAAAAAGGTAACCATGTAAGGCAATGAATGCTAATTAGCTTGATTTTGGTGATCATTTCACAAAATGTATCTATCTGAAAGCATCACATTTTACACCTTAAGTATATACAATTTTTGCCAGTTATACCTCAATAAAGCTGGAAAAACATTTGAAAAGGAGACATAACAACAAAATGTTAACTGTAAAACAATCCTGATTTGATTAGCTCAATTATAAAAACAATAATAATGACTTTTTATCTCATTATGAAAAAATGAATGTGGAGTAGATGATAGGTGATACCAAGAGGCTGTAATTACTCTTGTGTGAAATTGACATTGCGGTTATACATGAAAACTCTTATTTTCATCAGAGAAGCATTCTAGATAACATAGATTTTATGACTTGACTCAAGCATGTTGGCACCAAAAGCAAAGGCTATAGAGAAATAAACAGAAGGAGGATAGAAATATTGTGATGCCTGTTGTATCTGGGTGATGACTATATAGGACACGTTATATCATTTTCTCTTGTTTTGTGTGAGTTTGCAAATTTTTGTGATAAAAACTGATTTTTAAAAATGTAAATAAAAGGTTTGAAGACACGGAGATGGAAATTAAATCCAATGTTGTGTGGTTGTACTAAGTCTATGTCTGACCAAATGTCTCCACGAGAGCATGTTATCAAGCATCACTTAAACTGTCTATTTAAAATGTAAAAGAAATGCCCCATTCCATTTTTTGTAAAATATTTTTATTGAGATTTAATTTATCAACCATAAGCTTCACTCATTTTAAGTATACAGTTCAATGATTTTAGTAAATACCTAGAGTTGTAATCTAATTTTAGAACATTATTTTCTACCCAAAAAGATCCCTGCTGCCCATTTGCAGTAAATTCCAATTCCAGCTCTGGGAAACTACTAATCTACTATCTGTCTCTACCGATTTTCATTTTCTGCATATTTCATTTAAGTCAAATCCTGCAGTATATGGCTTTGTATCTGCCTTCTTTCATTTAGCATAATCTTTCGAGGTTCTTTCATGTTGTAACATGTATCGGTGTTTCACTCTTTTGTATTGCCGAATAGTATGTATGTATATTCACATTGTGTTTATCCATCTTCTAAACAATGGTCCTTTGGATTACTTCAGCTTTTTGGCTGTTATAAATAATCCTGCTATGAACGTTTGTGAACAAGTCTTTGAGTGAACATAGGTTTTCCTTTGTCTAGGGTAGATACCTGGGAGTGGAGCTTTTGGGGCCTTACAGTAAACTGAAGTTTTAACATTTTAAGTAGCTGCCAAACTGTCTTCCAAAGTGACTGCACCATTTTACATTCCCATCAACAATGTATGAAGGTTCCAGTTTCTTCTCCACATCCTCACAAGCCCTTGCTCTTGCTTGTGTTTTTTATTACACCCATCCTAGTGGGTATGACGTAGTATCTCACTGTGGTTTTAATTTGTATTACCCTAGTGGCTAATGACACTGAGCATCTTTCCATGTGCTTATCAGTCATTTGTATATCTTCTTTAGTGATATAACTGCTTCACCCTTTTGTAACTTCTGAGAAAAAGAAATTTATATGAATAGTGTTTTTTTCTGTTCATATATATATAATCTTAAAGATCTGTATCAATAGTTGGAATGATACATAGAATATGAATTATACACAAGGCCCTATGATTCCGAATGACCACTTTAACTCATATCTAATAGGCTTTTCTTTTCTTCTGCAGACCCAGCGAACTCAGCCCCATCCATACTGGATGGGTTTGATCATCGCAAAGCCATGGCGGGGCAGCGTGTGGAGTTGCCTTGCAAAGCGCTCGGCCACCCCGAGCCAGATTACCGCTGGCTGAAGGACAACATGCCCCTGGAACTTTCTGGAAGGTTCCAGAAGACCTTGACTGGGCTGCTTATTGAGAATGCACGCCCCTCAGACTCAGGCAGCTATGTGTGTGAAGTGTCCAACAGATATGGAACTGCTAAGGTGATAGGCCGCCTGTACGTGAAACGTAAGTTGGTTGGTAACTTGCAGTGGTGATGGTGGAGCTCTTGTTACAAGCCGACCTCCGGGCTTTCTCTGTAGCCCCCACGAATCCTCACAGCAGCCCTGCTGAGACCCACAGTAGCCCCATTTTACAGATGAGGAAACTGAGGCTCCGAATTCTCAAGGTTACACAGCTGGAGAGTTGGGAGCCACAGGATGTGTTTCCAAGATAACGTTACCTAGCTGTTGAATTCAGAGTGGTCAGCCTGTCTGCAAGTCAGTGGAGGGGGAGGGGCAGGGTGGTGCTGTCAGCAAAAGCAGTGGTGATCAGATCAAAGCAGTTGTCCTTGGCCTGTTTCCAGATGCTGCTTTAAATTTCTAAATGGGGCTATTATCAGCTCTCTAGAGGGCTGTATATAAGGTTGTAATTATCCAAATATTGGACTTGGACTCAATATTATAGATAAGTTAGGCCAAGTATGGTAGATATATCTCATTTCTAATTGATTTCTAGTGACTGATGTGAGGAAGATGTTGAGAAGGATGCCAAAGGTAGACTCGGAAGAAGGAGGGGTGTGATTGCAGGGGGAAGCACTCTAACCTAGTTGAAAAGCCTTAATTTTGCTCATGCAGAAACCAAATCAAAGTGAGTTACTCAAGATCACATGGCCAGAAATGAGTGGCAGAACTCTGGTCAAAATATATGGCTCTCAGTTGCCAGTGTGCTATCGTACATATCTGTATACATAAAAATTTGATGAACTGAACTGAGCAAACTGAATATGAGTCTGACATTGAAAAGGGAGGCATTTTCTTACCCTGGCTTTTTTCCAGCCTTATGCCTGTTTATGGAACTGCCTCTTCAGTGTCACCCTGGGCGTAGACAGCTTTAGCACAATACCAGCCCAAGTGAATACATTTGAAATAAATATCCCAATGACTGCCTGGAATCGGCTGTCCAGACTGAGTCCTGCAAATGTCATTCGAACATGCTTAGGCTGAGATTAGAAAGAAAAGGAGGATAATGTCTGCACAGTTATATTTTGATGGCTGAAGAACCTTGTAGATGAAACAATGCAGCATTGGACAGCCAATGAGAATCACTCCAATATGCAGGCTCAACACCACCTTTCGTGGCTCCCCAGTTTCTGTTGAATAAAGTTTATATCTTAGGATAGTATGGAAAGCATCTCAAGTAAAGCTGTACGGTCATACTTCTCATAGTTTTTCTTCAAAAAACCCTGCTCCTGTGAAATCTAACTTCTTCCTATTCTCGTACAAACCTGTTCCTTCCCTAATTGCAAGTCATATGCTGCTCTCTCCTCATATAACGTAAGACGGTTTACAAATACTTGAATGTCTAAAACTTCCCATCTTTCTAAGTCTAATGCAATGCCTCATTCTCAAAACATCCCCTGTTTCCCTCCTATTTTCTGCTCAAGGCTCAGAGTATTTTACTGCTTTCTCTGTAAAGGCATTTACCACTGTCTACATTTTAAAAGTTATTTGTGGAAAAGTCTTAATTCTGACTGTGCTTGTTTTCATCTTTGTACTCTGCCACGCCTGGAAAAGTTCCAGATATGTCTCTAATGCTCCCTTCCTCCCTTCTGACTATTCCCTTTGTTTGGTCTCTCTTCTCCAGGTGGAAAGGATGCTCCTGGGTTCCAAATTCCGAAACTTCTTCTATTCTATCTTGTCTCTTTTCTTTGGGTGCCCTCTTATTTTATGGCTTCAAGTTCCTCCCCTCTGAAAATAGCCCTGAATTTGCATGCTCACCCTCAGCCTCCTTGTTGAGTGTCAGGAGAGCAGCGTGTCTCCCAATTTTATATCAGATGCTTAGCTGGCACTTTCAAAGAACAGTATCACAAACTTCTCTCCACCATCTCTCTACCATTTACCAGCCTCTTGTTATTCTAGACATCTTTCAGCCTCGAAACCTGCAAATGCAAACTTTAAGTCCTGGATCCTCTTTAAGACTTTTCTTTCATGTCCAAGTCCTGCCAAGTCCTAGAGATTGTATCTCACCGTGTTTCTCAGCTGTGCTCTCCACCTCCACCCAGTTCTAGATCAAGTTTTGTTTTGTTTTTTAAATTAATTTTTATTGGATTAGAGTTGCTTTACAATGCTGTGTTAGTTTCTGCTGTACAGCAAAGTGAATCAGCTATACGTAAACATATATCCCCTCATTTTTGGACTTCCTTCCCATTTAGATCACCACAGAGCATTGAGTAGAGTTCCCTGTGCTCTACAGTAGGGTCTCATTACTAGATCGAGTTTTAATTGCACCTCAATGAGACATCTGCAGTGCCCCTTTTCTGACCAGTTTCCCCACTGTCATCTGTCCAACACAATATGATCAATGGATTCTCCTAAAAATGTGTTTGTCTATAGCACTTACTTGCTAAAAATTCTAGAAAGCTTTCTTTAGCTCCCTCTGATTTGATTCCAAAATCTCGAGGTCTTTTGTGGTCTTGTCCCAGACTGCCTGTGTAAGTTATCTCCCACTGTTCTCCTTCAGAGACCTTGTGTTGCATCCAAACTGATCCAAAACTCTTCCTGAGACCTGGCAGTGCCTCATGCTCTAATTCCTGCAGTTCCCACTCTTCACGAGGCCCTCTCTTCATCCCAACTGGCCTCAGTCCTATCCATCCTTGATATCTGAGGACATTCTTTCGATCTTCTTCCACACAGTGTACGTCTCTAACGGACACTTTGGGTTACTATCTTCCTTCTTGTACTTGTATTATCCATCTGGAAGACTGAATTCCTTAAAGACTTCACAATGTGGTGACACCAGAAGTCAGTAATAAGTGGGGTAAACAACCGTTTTTTGCCATTTACCTGTTGAATGGATTTGGTTAAATTAATTGATCTCTCGAGACTCGTTTCTCCTTCTGTAAAATGGAGATGATAACACAAAACTTGCAGGACTGTGGGAAGACTGACTTAACTAATGTTCAGAAGATATTTGGTAGCTTTATGGCACATGCTAGTGTCACCACAAATGTTATTCATGTTTGTCTCACCTGTGAGTTTAACCCCATCCTTGGCCTATAGTAGATGTTCAATAAATGCTTATGGCATTCAATTGGGTCTGCTGAATGAAAACACAGGAAGTCAAAGATGAGAGTTACCACCTATCCAAAGAAGTTAGCCTCATTTTAAAGAAAAAAAACCATGTTTCATGGTCACGAATCCTAATATCTACCTGCTTTCTTACAGCTGTGTGTTACTGGCCCTGGTTAAGCCACATAGGGGAGGGGAGTGAGTATGTGTGTGTGAGAATGGCCCAGAGCAAACCCATCTGTGCCACGCTGGGAGGCGGCAAATAGGATTTAAATACTCAAATATTTCTGTCCTTGCTGGCACCCAGCATATTGCATTTCTTACCGTCAGTGCATTAACACTCACATTTACTCAGTGAGAAAGCAATCTGACCCACGTCAGTCTATTTGCTATACAATGAAAGAAGCCCAGAAAAAAAAAAATAGCGATGAGCGTGTTCCCAAACAAAATGGTGCACCATGAAATAATACTGAGATAAGAATATATGGAGTGTGTTCTTTTTTTAAGTTTCTTTTCTTTTTATTTTTGCAATGTCATCCCTTACAAAAGCAATAGAAAGATAACAGTCTTAACAAGAAATTTACTTCAACAGAAAATCTGTACACATTATCACTTACAGCAACTGTACATGGTAAATTAACTGTAAAAACAAATGTTCTTTCTAAATCCCTCTGCTGCCTTAACTCTTGGAGTATTATAGGTAGAAGGCCTACCTACTGCTATTTACAAGTCCCAAATTAAGACTGTATAACTTACATAAAACCTATTAACTTATCAGCTCAGTTTAATATCTTTGACTATTCAGTGCCCTGTATGAAGAAGAAACCCACCTTGACATATTGACAAATGGGCAAAAAGTGCTTGCGAAGATGCTTTTGCCTGTCAAAAGTCCAATGTGTTGTTGAAATGATCTCTACCTGTGTGATGTTTTTACCTTCTTTTTTTCTCTTCCCCAAAACTCCAGAGCCACTGAAAGCTATCATCAGCCCCAGGAAAGTTAAAAGCAGTGTGGGCAGCCAGGTTTCCTTGTCCTGCAGCGTGACAGGAAGTGAGGACCAGGAACTCTCCTGGTACCGAAACGGTGAAGTCGTCAACCCTGGAAAAAATGTGAGGATCACAGGGATCAACCACGAAAACCTTATAATGGATCACATGGTCCGAAGTGACGGGGGCGCATACCAGTGCTTTGTGCGCAAGGACAGGCTGTCTGCTCAAGACTATGTGCAGGTGGTCCTTGAAGGTCAGTGGGCCTCGTTACAGGGTTTGGTGAAAAAACAGCCCAAACCCAGAGCACTCAAGAGCAAGAGTAAAGGGTGAAACACTGCTCATATCTCACAGTTTTAAGATTTCTGTCTATCTGACCAGCTAATAATTCTACCCTAGTTTTTCAAGCTCAACTGGGCAAATAAAAGAATAAGTTCTGGTGAAATGAACATTGTCTATGGTAGAAGTAACATAAGTAATGTGATTTAACTTAAAGTTAAGTAACATAAATGTTGCCCACTCACGTGTTTAAAGTTACTTGTCAAGATATAGACCTTAGAAACTTGAGATTTATGGTTTGGTTGACAGTTCATTGTCCTCTAGACCAGGGTTTCTCAGGAGTGCTTGCTTTGGAAGACTGCTTTATGCACTGTAAGATGTTGAGTGGACTCCCCTCACTAGATGCTAACAGCGCCTTCCTCCAGTGTGACAAACAAAAATGTCTCTAGGCATTGCCAAGTGTCCCCTGGAGTGGAAAATAGCTCCCCCAAAATTGATAAGCAGAACTTTGGAGGCAACATTTAGAGCAACATTTCAATGTAGTGCTTGGTGGAGTGAAAAGATGGCTTCTGGTTTGTGGGGTTGTCTATTTGGGTCCATAGAGTCACAGAGTTAGGTGAATGGAATTTTTGAAGAATTACCTTGTGTTATCATAATAGGTTTTAGGTATGTTATGTTGTTTTATTTTCTTAACTGCCTGCTGCCTACTTACATCTTCAAGCTTATCAATCAGCCAGGGAAAGAAGCTATTAAGGTAACAGTCAAGCGAGAGACATATGTTTATCACCAGATAATTGAACTAGCTTTTATCTGTGTATTTGCATGTCTTGTTGGAAATTGTGCCTTCTTATATAATTTAAAATTCATCTGTTATCAACTGATTAAAATAACTACATGAGTTTCATGTAGCCTAAAGGAGGAAAAAAGAAAATCCATTTATATATGAAAATAAGTTTAAATATCTCTTGATGCTAAGAGGATATGAAACAGGCTTAGAATGACATTCTTATTTTGATTCAAGCATTTCCTTGCAGACAGTGAGCATTTTAAAGCAGAGACGAAATTAGCTGAAGGCACGGTACTCATATTAAAAGCCTGGCACTGTGCTCCACATAATAATTAAGTGCAGACAGTAATCAATTTGCACAGAGCCAGTTTGCTAATGATGATGCCCTGTAGTCCTCACATAGTCCCTATTTTTAGATTCTTTGTAGAAAAGGGAGAGATTACCTGTCTAGGGCTGGTTACCTTGGCAACCATCTCCTGTGACGAAGAAAACCTAAAGAGCATATTGATAATCCATAATTATGTCGAAAGAGGTGAGGTTATCAGAGAGTGACAGCAAGAAAGGTTTCAAAGACACTCAGGTCTTACTGGGAAAATGATGTCTGCTTTCATCTCCAAAAAAGCCTGTTGCTTGAATAAAAAGGGGGCCGAGGAGCCCACTGAGCCCACTTACGGATTTATTTGTTGCATGTCAGTTTCCATTTGGGACAAGAAGCTTCACTTTATGTTTTCTCGTCTGAAAGATGATAATGCTAATGTCGCCAAAGAGAGCAGAAATGGAATTACAAATGCATAGCTAGTAACTGCCTTTAAATGGTGTCTAACTAGTACCCTTGTTACGACATAATCTCCTATAACAGCTATGGACTAACATGGATTATAAAAACCCACAATACTGTGAACTAAGAATGGCCACTGACATAATGTAGACTCTTGGAATATTTCCTATGAGGACAAAGAAACTGGGATGGAAGCTTAAAGAAATTGGAACCTAATAATTATAGGTTCAAGATCAGACCAGAACACCTGGAAAATGGAATCATAAAGAAGAATAAGAACAAGTCCTATTTCTGGAAGTGATGGAGTAGCAGGTATCAGACTAACCTTCAAGAAGATGAAAAGTTTGAACTTTGGGAAAAGCAAAACTGTTTGCAGACACTGGGGTAACACCCGAAAGCAGGCAGAAAGAATTTCACCCTTGAAAGAAGGGGAAAATATTAGGTGATTTCTACAGTAATACCACATTTCCCCTGAGGATATTTTCCAGTGCTGGTGGGATGGGAAGGTGGGGAAACTAGAACACAAAAAGAAATGCAAAAACTACAGTCTTAATGAGATTGAAATGAATTTTTTTAACTTATTCTTTTCAACATCTAAAAAAACTATCAATATACATGTCTATATATATCAAAAATAGTCTTTAAAAGTTAAGGCAAAATAAAGATATTTTCAATAAACAAAAGCTTGAAGAATGTTATGCCAGAATACCTACCTGCACACCAAGAAATGGTAAATGAAGTTATTCAGGGTGAAGAAAATGACCTAAAATGGAAACTCAGATCTATATAGCATGAGAGTATGAGAAATGACAAATATGTTAGTAAACATTTAGCAAAATTGTTTTCTCTCTTTTAATTTCTTTAAACAGCAATTGACAAAAAACTACACAATTACAATATTGTGTTACAGAGTTTATAACATAAATAGACAGAATAACACAATGGACAGAATATAAATTAAATTCTTTGAAATCATTTGTTGCAAAGGTCCTCCATTTCACATGAAGAATGATAATTTTAACTTTTAGTAGATGTGATTAAAATTATATGTACATATACATATGTATAAATTTGCATGTACACATTAATGTTAACATATGTATAAATATATATGAAAATGAAAAGGCAAATACGGAATGAGAGAAAATATTTAACACAGACTTTATATATAGTATATACTATATATATATGTCTGACAAACATTATATGTAATTTGTATGAGATATCTGACATATATGCATGTAAAAGTAAACTTGTACTGACTTGTATATGTGTATGCATATACCTTGTATCCAGTATATATGTATATATTATATATATACTTGTATTCAGTAGACATAAAGAACTCCTACAAATCAATAACAAAGGCAAATAGTCTAACACAAAAATGGAAAAAAGATTTGAGCAGACATTTTAAGAAAGGAAATACACAAATGGCCAATAAGGACAGGAAAACAACATCACTTCCATGGTATTTGTCAAAAACGCAAAACTTGTATCTAATCACCAGGAAATATCAAACTGAATTTGAGCAACTGGCTACAAAGTAACTTCAAACATGTCAAAGTCAAGAAACGCAACAGAGACTGAGGAATGTTGCATATTAAAAGTGACTAAAGACAGATTCTAGGTCCATCCACCTCACTACAAATAACTCAATTTCATTTCTCTTTATGGCTGAGTAATATTCCATTGTATATATGTGCCACATCTTCTTTATTCATTCATCTGTCGATGGGTATTCAGTTTGCTTCCATGTCCTGGCTATTGTAAATAGTGCTGCAATGAACATTATGGTACATGTCTTTTTGAATTATGGTTTTCTCAGGGTAAGGGCAGGAATAAAGGCATAGACATAGAGAATGGACTTGAGGACATGGCAGGGACGGGGAAGCTGGGGTGAACTGAGAGTAGCATCAACATATACACACTACCAAATGTAAAATAGTTAGCTAATGGTAAGCAGCTGCATAGCACAGGGAGATCAGCTTGGTGCTTTGTGACCACCTAGAGGAGTGGGGTAGGGAGGGTAGGAGGGAGATGCAAGAGGGAGGGGATATGGGGATATATGTATGCATATGGCTGATTCACTTTGTTGTACAACAGAAACTAGCACAGTATTGTGAAGCAATTATACTCCAATAAAGATCTATTAAAAAAAAGAGAGAGAGAGGGAGACTAAGGAGTCACACAAATAAATGTAAGGTGTGAAACTGATAGAACTTGGGAAAATAGCTGTAAGGGACGCTATTGGTCAATCGGCAGACTTTGCGTTAGATAACAGTACAGTTCCAAAGTTACATTTTCTAATTTTGCTGACTGTCCCGCGGTTATGACAGGTTACATGAGTGTGTAAAGAGGGCACACTCAAACATGGGTTTGAAGCCAAGAACAGGCAAAAGTAATGCATGGTGATAGAAATCAGAATGTGATCAGCTGTGGTGGGTGAAGATTGATTGAAAGAACCCCTACCAACTTTGTGGGGTGATGGAAATGGTTTTTATCTTGATCGTTTTGTGGTTACACAGGTATACATATTTAACAAAATTCATTCTGTTTGTAAGCTTAAGATCTATACATTTAACTGTAAGTAAATTTTATCTAAAAAATAAGTGTAACTGAAGAAAACTTTCCTAAATAGATTTTAAAAAAAGACTTGAGATTTCAGTGCTTAGTGTAAAAATCAGTGAAAAGAAATTCACAGCTAAACACATCCTGACAAATACGTTGAATTGTAAGGTCAAATAAAATAACCTGAACATTCCCAAGCACCAGCAACTGGTTATGTACAAAGTGTAAAGATCAACATCACATGTAACTTCTCTGTAAATTAAATGTAAAGCATGTTGTAGTCATGTCTGCAGTGTTCTACGGGCAAAAGTGCAGGTTCTTTATTTTAATATTATGAAGTTACTTTTGTCATCTTTGATAGTAAAAGAAAGATGTTTGCAATCCAAGGACTTTGAAATATGCTACTTATGAATGCATCTGGGGAAAAAAAATACTTGAAGGCTTCCTCCAGCCTCAAAACGTTGAGTTGGAATGAAGAAGTTAAGATTCAGGGATTTGCAAGTGAAAAGATGGTAGAAGGCTCTAGGGAAGCAACCCAGCTCAGGCCACAGAAATAGGCTTCAGGGTTTTGTGGTGATGAATAACTCTTTCTTCAGGGATATTTGAAAATGTTAACACTTACCCTTCTGTGATGGAATTGCAAGATAGCTTCAGTTTTATTTCCAGTTTTTCTTTTGTTTATATATACTTTCAAAATTTTCAACAATGAATACATGTAATTATTATAATTAAAATTAAAAACTAAAAACATCTGTTAATCATTATCTTTCACTATGGTTAAACCCTTGAAATTAGCACCAAAAATTTTTTTTTAAATATCTCCTCCAGCAAGGTTTATTACTAGACTCAGAAATTCTGTTGCATGTGATCACAATTATGTCAAAATGACCTACCTACACCTAGAAATAAATGTCACTGTTGATTTATAGTGCCTGCAGCTGGTAGACCCACTGGTAACTTTTCCTTCTTTTGACTTTCATAAATTTTTCTCTCTTTCTTTTCTTTAAAGGAAGCCTATATATATATATATATATATATATATATATATATATATATATATACATATATATATGTATATATATATGTGTGTATATATATATATATACACACACACACACATATATATGTGTATATATAAAGAAACATGTATTTGTGATTATTACCATATAACATGAGGGAGAGTGTCAATATATGTGATAGAAAAATAATGGAATATGAAAATTTGATCTTTGTCAAAAATAGTG
The DNA here is from genome assembly GCF_964341445.2 of Mesoplodon mirus. Lineage (NCBI taxonomy): Eukaryota > Metazoa > Chordata > Mammalia > Artiodactyla > Ziphiidae > Mesoplodon > Mesoplodon mirus. The sequence continues at coordinate 142,255,302 of NC_138982.1, read as the reverse complement.
GAAATTACTATGGAAACTTTGCTTAAGATTAAGCTCCTTGTTTGCCTGGGGCAGTCTTGAGTTGCGCCTGTTCTCCTGGTATCTGTTTGTTTGTTTGTTTGTTTTTTGCGGTACGCAGGCCTCTCACTGTTGTGGCCTCTCCCGTTGCGGAGCACAGGCTCCGGACGTGCAGGCTCAGTGGCCATGGCTCACGGGTCTAGCTGCTCCGTGGCATGTGGGATCTTCCCGGACTGGGGCACGAACCTGTGTCCCCTGCATCGGCAGGCGGACTCTCAACCACTGTGCCACCAGGGAAGCCCTCCTGGTATCTGTTTTATTCTCAAAAGTATTCCAGGTTAGATGATAAATTAATGGCCACCCTACTTAAGATACTTATGGAATCTAAAATATGACATAAATGAACTTATCTGTGAAACAGAAACAGACTCACAGACTTAGAGAACAGACTTGTGGTTGCCAAGGGGGAGGGGGGTGGGGGGAGGATGTATTGGGAGTTTGGGGTTAGCAGATGCCCACTATTATATAGAGAATGGATAAACAGTACGGTCCTACTATAGAGCACAGGGAACTATATTCAGTATCTTGTGATAAACCATAATGGAAAAGAATATGAAAATGAACCTATATATGTGTATAACTGAATAACTTTGCCTACAACAGAAATTAACACATTATAAATCAACTATATTTCAATAAAATAAATTTTTAAAAAAAGAAAGAAAGAAAAGATACTATGGAGATATTTAATAATACTGAAAGGGTCAAATTTATTTAGCTTCTACCATTATCAAGGCCTTCATGAAAATTTACATGCAGTTATTTGTCATTCAAACTATAAAACATGATTTCTTAGGAGAAAATTATAAAGATGAGATAATCAATCTCTTAGTTCCTTTTTCTTCTAAACAATTCCCCAATTGAGGGACTTCTCTGGTGGTCCAGAGGTAAAGAATTCACCTTCCAGTGCAGGGGGATGTGGGTTCAATCACTGGTCGGGAAACTAAGATCCCACATGCCACGGGGCAACTCAGCCCGTGTGCCACAACTACTGAGCCTGCGCGCCACAACTAGAGAGAAGCCCGCACACCGCAGTGAAAGATCCCGCATGCTGCAACTAAGACCCGAAGCAGCCAAAAAATAAATTAATTAAAAAAAAATAAAAAACGATTCCTCACTTGAGCAATCCCTAATTAACTTGGGGGAAGTAGAAAGCTAAAGTGACCATTGGAAGTGTGTGGATTTCCTCTATGTTTATAACTTTGGGTGGGGATATACCAGTTTTAAATTATAAACTTCTTGGGAGATGACACCTTTTACCATGAACATCTGAGTTGCATTATCATTCTTGTTATGACTTCATCAAGAAATATATAAGAAAATTATTAAAGCTTGCTAATGCTGTGTTTACTTATTTGAAAAATGAAATTTTGTCCTGATTGGAACTTAGCTTTATCAATAAAACCAGACTTTTGAGTCATGTCTGAGAAGCACTACATCCACATCCTAATCATTAAATAGAAGTACTCGGAAGTTGTTTAATTATTTGTATGTGTCACTTCCTTCCATGATTTGTCTTCCTGCAGATGGAACTCCCAAAATCATTTCTGCCTTTAGTGAAAAAGTGGTGAGTCCAGCAGAGCCTGTCTCCCTCATGTGCAACGTGAAGGGAACACCGTTGCCCACGATCACGTGGACCCTGGACGATGACCCCATCCTCAAGGGCGGCAGTCACCGCATCAGCCAGATGATCACCTCCGAGGGCAACGTGGTCAGCTACCTGAACATCTCCAGCTCTCAGGTCCGTGACGGGGGAGTCTACCGCTGCACTGCCAACAACTCGGCGGGAGTCGTCCTGTACCAGGCTCGAATAAACGTAAGAGGTGCTTGTCAAATCAGCTCCTCAAAAAACACACATAACTCATTGTAGTGGAGAAGAAGGGTTCTGCATGCACCGAGGCGAGTCTTGGAATGCCAAAAACAGATTAACTGTCGCTTCCCATTTCCTACCCTCTGCTTCCTACTCAGGAATGGCAGTGACTGGGTTACTGTTGGAGATGGCATTTTGGTTTCTTTAGTCAGCGTGTTCTCTTGTTTTATTCTTAGACTTGTCCACTGGAGCTTTCCTTTCCTGGTTTATGCTGTGCATGCTCTTTCCTTCCTCCTCTTCCATTCTGCTATGTCCATGGTAACCCTTCACGTACCTGGTATTTAACTGACATTCACAGTGCAACATGGCATAACCTCCATCTTCATAACCTAGTGTACAGAGAGAGTTAAACAACTGAATGTCTACCAGAGTTTTCACCAAAAGAGCATGACTGTTCAGTGCAGCTAGTTACCTTTTATTGATTAAATTGCCTTTTGTCCTATAATTCAAAATGTCTTAACAGACGTAGTTGATAATTAAAGTATTTAACGCTCACTCAATTCATTTGAAAGTAACGAAATTAAAAGGAAAAAAAAAAACCTTCTTGGTAGAAAATGCCGAATGCAGAAAAAAATGTGCTCAACTGAAACAGATGTCCTTACATGAAACTAATCTACATTTTTAACTCAAGGAAAAGTGTACCCATTTCCACACATAAGAGGTACCCTTAAATTATTTTCAAGAGTTTCTCTGTGTCTCTCCAGGGCCTGCAAGCATTCGACCGATGAAAAATATCACAGCAATAGCAGGACGGGACACATACATTCACTGTCGTGTGATTGGCTATCCATATTACTCCATCAAATGGTACAAGAACTCTAATCTGCTTCCTTTTAACCACCGCCAAGTGGCATTTGAGAACAATGGTACGCTAAAACTCTCGGATGTGCAAAAGGAAGTTGACGAGGGGGAGTACACCTGCAACGTGCTGGTTCAACCCCAGCTCTCCACCAGCCAGAGCGTCCACGTGACGGTCAAAGGTAAGGCTGTCCCTCGGTCCCCACACAGCTCACCATTACTAAGCTTAAGTGTTTCACCAGACCAACCGTTAGGAGTGGGGTAATCTCAAAATCTGCATATTCAGGATAGGACAGTTACAAAGACTGAAGAATGATAAAGTACGTTAGATGTTCTAATCTCTTTACCACTGCATCTTCACCAGAGTGATGGTTGATATGGTCTTCTTTTCACATGAACTTTTGGCTGGCTTTCCCAGGGGATTTGTGTTTTTATAAAGTCATAGAAAAAAGAAACATATCATTGACTTGGTTCTCTAGTTGTCTGACAGATTGTTTTAAAACACATAGGTTTGTTTTCCTAAAACCTCCTAAAACTGAGTTCTTTTAGAAGCCAACTAGAAGAGATTTTCTGTAATGGATGAGGACTTCAAACAAAATAGATGAGCAGGTCAAAGCAGCAACATAGGAATGCTATGTTTAAAGGACTCCACAGAAAATTTTCCTGCCTTTTAAATTATTCTTGACATCATGACATCATGACGTGGACTGTCACGGACTCTAACCGTCAAGATGAGTTTTGGAGATCATGCAGCTCAACCTCAATCTCCTTGTCAGTAAAGATCTATAAAGTGACAAGGCTCCCCCAGGGACATATAGCTTTGTAGTGTGGCAGACCCTTAGGGGAACCCATTCCTTCCATTTTCCAATCCAGTTTCCTCAAGTGAACATAAAATGAAAATTTTCAGTTATGTAAATAATTGCAGGAAACAGGTCATGGAAATAGCTCTAATGCACCATGAAGTAATACCAAAAATATGTGGAAACGGCCTCCTGCCCTGCTAAGCTTCCTGCCTGAGCTACACGGTTATCTCCCTAGGTACCAATAATTGTCTTTTAATGTCCTGGTTACAAAGCTGCATAGGTTTTCCATGGTCTTCCCCAACCATCTTTTCTCACAAATCCTGTTAGTTTACCTGTTTAGGAACACCTATAAATACACACACACACATGCACACACACACAATGTACTGTATTATGTAGTATATGTTAGGTAACCTGTATTATGTATTACATATTACATACACCTGCACATAACTTTGAATTTTTTTAATAACCACATATCTTAAGAAATTTCTCAAATCATTAGAAATTCTTAGCAAGCCAGATTGGTCATAGCTGCATAAAACTTCATTTTGTGATTGTATTTATTTCTTTAACTATGATGGATGGAATATCTACTCTATGCCCAGTAGGTCAATACCTCAGAAAATAAGTTCTACTTGATGATGAAGAATTTTCCCTAAAAGAAACCAACCCCAGGGATAAAAAGAAGCCAAGCAAAGACCATTGGTAGGGAGGGTGGGAGTGGGCGCCAGATCGAAGGAGGCTGTCAGGTGTGGCAGTCAGATCAGAGAGGCAGGAAGCAGAATGCCCTCCAGATGCAAGATGATATTAAAACCAAAGAGATCTATAAAACTTACAACAGCCAAATGATCAGAGATAGAGACGTGCCCAGCAGTCTCTAATGATAGCCTTCCAGATGACAGATTAGATGTCTCCAGGGACCCTACCATATGAGAATATCACACACTAACAAAAATTTGATTAGAAAGACTTTAAACAGTGGGTTTACAAAGAAGCTGGGAATACAACACTTGCTAAAGATATCTGTATTCCACTGCTGTGCATTCATTGTAAGTTAATTTTTTGTGCACATGCCTGGGCAGAGGAGAGAGCATATACTTTTTGTTAATCGTTGCTTCAAAACATGCTTTCTTCTGTTTTAAGGATCAATGTCTAAGCTAAATATAAATACAGTTGTTGGCTATTAATACTACAATATATCCCACCTTACTTTTACTGAATTTTATCTTTTTGGGTAGACAAATGAAACTGCAGATACTGCAGGCTGAGTGGATATGGTTAAGCCTGCTTAAACCTGTGTAGGGCTTCCCAGGTGAAAAATAATAAATTCTGGACTCCTATATGTCAACCTAGGGCATACTTTTTGGAGAGAGTCATATTCACATGCATTGCACTCTAGCAAAGATATTTAGAGTAATTCAATTTAAGATACCACTTGCATTTCTTGCTTAAAATGACATCAAACTGTCAATATAGAGTAACAGTTATACACCATTAACAATTTTAGCCTTTCCTCAGATGTCAGTAGAAAGTCGTAACCATATTAACTTCTGAGCATTTAAATTTGAATTTTAAAATGTTTTGAAATGAAATATGTAAGTTAAATCACACTCCAGTGGTCAGGTTTGTAGCCCATCAAAGCTTTTAAAAAATTAATAACCTTTACTATTTTCAATTATGATAAGGATTATGATAAGGGAGAGATAAGACATCAACTGAATTACAGGAAAAGACTGAAATTTTTGACTCTCCCTGTGGAGCAGGATTGGAAGACAGTCTTCCTCATTTTATTTATATATAGACAGCTCCATTCCCTCTGTGGTTAGACTACACAGTGAATACTGTATTCAGTTCATTTTAGAAGAGCAAATATGATACCTCAAAAGTTGGCTTCATTTGGAAGTGGGCCCACTTGTTTCCATTAATAATGCTGTGAACTGTAAAACTAAACCACTTTTATCTTGTTTCCAGGAGGTTTTTCTTTAACACTAGAGTGGTGTGTGTGTGTGTGTGTGTGTGTAGATGACATTTGGAAACAATACTATTTTTCAGTCATGTCTTTTTTGCTTCTTTTTTCCCCCTTCACTTATTTTGTATCATATGACTTGGGAAATTTAAAAAAAAATCAAAGATTGATATAAATAACATTTTGATCATTAGTAGTGCCTGAAACTTAAGAAGTTCTAAACTATATTAACGAGAAGCGCAATTTTGCTGCCTTCAAACATGTAGGGAGAAATGAAAGTCAAAATCCCTTTTTCACTTCATTTCAATTTAACAAGCAGTGTTACATGTAACACAGTACAGAGCTCTTCCTGCCTCATTTTAGGTGCCACACTGAACTTGAACAGTGCCCAGTTGAATGTTCTAATTGCTAGGGACCAACACTGCCAGGAAAGTTAATTGGCTGCTAGATAAAAATGTCACCTTCTATTTGTATTTATATAAAACTTTGTCGTTTACAAAACATTTTCATAATTGTAATCTTAATTAATACTCACAGTGACTCTGTAATGTAGATAAAGCATCACCAGAGAAACAGAATAAGCGAGAGCAGGAGACCTGCTCAGGGTTGTCCAGTGATGTATTCAGGACTCAAGTACACATCTTTGCTTTCCAGTACCAACCCACAGTGTGTTTTTGAAAAGTAATTCACATTTCAGTGGGAAGGCAGGATTGAAGTGAGGAGAAATTAACTCAAAGCACCTGGGAAGAAAGCTGTTTAAAAAAGCAAGAAAGGAGATTATCTTAGAAGCAAGGACATGAGCTATTGAGTGCCTAATGTAAGAGAGAGGGAGAATTAGTTAAATTGAAAAGAGGAAAAGGAAGGAATGGATTTGGTGAGGTGAGCATGGGTAAGAACCAGAGGACTCCAGAAGTTCTAGTCTGGATGATGGAAAGTCCAAGAGTGAGAACCTAAAATATCTTATGAACAGTAGGCTTAGTATCATGTGTCTGTGGACCACCATTCTGGATTCAGACCAGGGGAACTTTGATATAAGAATTTGGGGAGTGGGCTGAAATTAGTAGAGAGCAATGGTTGAAATTGTAACCTGGCAAGTGTGTCTAAGAAGCATCAAGCTTTTGGAATTGTATTTTATGAGTTTTTTTAAATTAATGTTTACCAGCTTGTTGTATTTTTTAGATTCCACATATAAGTGATATCATACAGTATTTGTCTTTCTCTGTCTGACTTACTTCACTTAGCATAATGCCATCCAAGTCTATCCATGCTGCTGCAAATGGCAAAGTGTCATTCTTTTTTATGGCCAAGTAGTATTCCATTGTGTATATATATGTATAGGTATCACATCTGCCTTATCCATTCATCTGTTGATGGATACTTAGGTTGCTTCCTTGTCTTGACAATTGTAAATAACACTATGAACATTGGGGTGCATATATCTGTTTGAATTAGTGTTTTTGTTTTTTTCAGATATATACCCAGGAGTGGAATTGCTGGGTCATATGGTGGTTCTATTTTTAGTTTTTTGAGAAAAAACTGCAATAAACTAGTGAGTAAAATAAAAAAGAAGCAGACTCACAGATATAGAGAACAAACTAGTGTTTACCAGTGGGGAGAGGGGAGGGGGGAGGGGCGATATAGGAGTAGGGGATTTTTATTTATTTTTTTATTTATTTTTATTTTTATTTTTATTTTTTTTGTGGTATGTGGGCCTTTCAGTGTGGTGGCCTCTTCCATTGCAGAGCACAGGCTCCAGACGTGCAGGCTCAGCAGCCATGGCTCACAGGCCCAGCTGCTCCATGGCATGTGGTATCCTCCCAGACCGGCGCACGAACCCGTGTCCCCTGCACTGGCAGGCAGACTCTCAACCACTGAGCCACCAGGGAAGCCCAAGAGTAGGGGATTTTTAAAAAAGATTATTATGGGATTATATGAAATCATGTGTGTGAAACTTTTGAAAATTATAAAGTGTTATAAAATTTAAAGAATCTTTTATTTGATAAAAAAAGTTTAAAAAATTAATATTTGTCAATAATGAGATGAGATGGTGATGCTAGAAAGGAAATAAAAGCAGTCACAAAATTCACTCTTTCAGGGCTTCCTTGGTGGCGCAGTGGTTGAGAGTCCGCCTGCCGATGCAGGGGACGCGGGTTCGTGCCCCGGTCTGGGAGGATCCCACATGCCACAGAGCAGCTGGGCCCGTGAGCCATGGCCGCTGAGCCTGCACATCTGGAGCCTGTGCTCCGCAACAGGAGGGGCCACAACAGTGAGAGGCCCGCGTACCGCAAAGAAATAAAAATTTTAAAAAAATTAAAAATAAAAATAAATTCACTCTTTCATATTTCATTTCATTTTCTAAATGTAGCACTTCCCAGTTCTAATTCGAGACAGATTTTTATCATGTCCTGCTTCAAACTGATGGAAGAGTTAGGTGTCATTGACAGCATTTCCGACTCATGGTCATGACCCTTTGTGTTCTGCAGCCTAACTGACACACTCTTCTGCACCATCCGGCAGAAAGCTCCTGCTCTCACTGCAGCTTTTGATCATAGGGTGCATCTCACCTCGTCTGTCATCCTAGCGGCCTCACAGAGCTAATGTTAGTGCGGTTGGGGAAATGAACACCCTGTTAAAAATGGCGCTGAGAATGCATCTGCTTTCCTCCACCTCTCAGTGAGCGGCCAGGAACGTAGTCTTCTAATGACATCATTCTTCAAGGGCTCCTGACAAACGAATGTCGCTTGACCCAGGCAGAGCTGCAGTTCTGTGCACGGAAACAGCCTTGGCAGTGTCACCCACTCCCAATTTGTGACTGACATTTGCTCATTTGCTCTTCCAGCCAGAGCACCATCAAACTCCACCAGGTTCCAAACCCAACTCTGTCAGGGATGAAGAGTCTTCTCTTTATCACTTTCACTTTCTTCCACTCTCCTCTTTCCAGCTACTGGAGTCATTTATAATACTGTTCATAGAAAACATAACATTTCGAGGTTATTTTTCTCTTTTAGGTGCCTCATTAAAGTTGAGCAATGTTTAATTTAAGGTCCTATTTGCTAGGGTCTTGTGTGAGCATAAATTTTAGTCATTTGCAAAACTCTTGTATTGATTTTCAGCAACTACTTAGAGAGTGTACAGTTTCTATTGTGAGTAATATGGGAGAAAATAAAGCTGGTGGGGGAACATAAAGGCAATACATTAAATGTGTAACACTTTCGTGGTAATTTATGACTTCAAATGGGAATTTAAGTTTTCTTTGTTAATGTAATATCCTAATGTGGCAAAAGCAGGCTGATTATGTGGGGAATTTTCACCATCCCTCCTTTGTAAACTACCAAAGATGCACTCATGTTTAAATGTGCTTAAATGGCTGTAGCTTCTCACCTGACCTGAGGAGAGGTTCTCTCACACTTCCACAGAAGAGAAGTTCTTTACTTTGGTTAGGATGTCAAGACTGAGTTCCAAAATCAGCTGGAGCACTTGCCTTCAAGCAGATTTGTCCTGTAGATAGGTTGCTTTGTAATTTTTCTTCCAATCTGGAAAATGAAGCTGGTACCTTTCTTTTTTTTTTTAACCTGTTTCCTGTTACATTTTAATTATTTATTTATTTTTAAAATTAATTTCTATTGGAGTATAGTTGCTTTACAATGTTGTGTTAGTTTCTGCTGTACAGCAACGTGAATCAGCTATGCATATACATATATCCTTTCTTTTTTGGATTTCCTTCCCATTTCAGTCACCGTGGTACATTGAGTAGAGTCGCTCATTAGTTATCTATTTTATACATAGTATCAGTATTGTACATATGACATTCCCAAACTCCCAATTCCTCCCACCACCACCCTTCCCTCTTGGTATCCATACATTTATTCTCTATGTCTGTGTCTTTATTTCTGTTTTGCAAATAAGAGAGGGTGTGGAGAAAAGGGAACCCTCACGCACTGTTGGTGGGAATGTAAATTGATACGGCCACTATGAGAACAGTATGAAGCTTCCTTAAAAAACTAAAAATAGAACCACCGTATGACCCAGCAATCCCACTACTGGTACCTTTCTTTAAGGAAACACCATATAATTTTTTTTTTTTACAAATAACATCTCAAATTGGTTTCCTCTAAGTAGACAAAAAGAAAAAGAACATGTATTTGATTTGCTATGAAGTCAAAGAATGCAAATTTTTATTCAGTTAAAATTAAAATTGTGGGAGAAATAAGGTTTTGCAGTATTTGTTATGCATGTTAGACACAGGGACTTCAAGAAGGAGAGAATGAAGTAGAGATGAGAAAGGAAGAAAACATGACAAGAAGATTACTCACACTTTCACTGCCTGACCCATAGTCAATCTCTCTGGATATACACACACTTGTATGTGCACACAAACACACGCAGGGAAAAAAAACCTTTGGTAGTGCTTAAGTAATAATGCCCTGATAATATTTTAATCAGAAAAATTTAAACTCATTAAATATGGACTAGTACAAACACAAGTTATGGTCAAAATATATAAGTTCAACAGAATTTATAGTTTATGCACGTGCAATATATAACAAATATTTGTTATTACATTTATTTATAAATATAAAGATATTACATTCACACATAAAGTGTTCATATATGTTAAAATCATGTGTAAATATTTATGTGTATTATATTCAAATGTAGATGGACTTAAGTATATATAAAATATGCCTACATATGTGTAAATAGATGATACAAGGATAGAACCTTAGGGATATAAATAAACTTGGGGTTCATCTAGACCAGCATCCCATGTGATACTCAACCTGCCCTTCGACTGTACTCAGATTTTTCCGGACTGTCTGCACGGGGTCTCTGCAGTGCCCCCAGTGAGCTCTAAGCCCCTTCTGATTCTGCTTGGCCATGATGATCAGACATTTCTTCCTCCTGTTGAATACAAATCTGTCTTCTCTAATTCTTTCTCTTCTTTCTGGTCCCATTGTTTCCTCTGGGGCAGCTCAGAGGAACGCTCCTCCTTCCCCATAGAAACTACCCAACACGGGCAATGATGAGCCACTGCCTTCCTGACTCACCATCTTTAACATCCTCATTCGTTCAACTGTGTTGTGTACAACAAAGCTCAGAAACTGGTTTCCTTTGTAAGGACACATGGATGTGTCCGTCTACTCTCAGAGAAACACAGCCTTCTAGGAATTGTCTAATGTCTGAAAGAGGGAAAAGAGAATATCACCTCGATCCTGAAGATAAGACTTCTTTGTTATAACCCGAGTCCCCACTGTTGAGACATTCCTTTGGGCTCAAGAACAAAAACCCAGGTGCTGATTGGTCAGATGGGAACTTTGTTCTATTTTGTCAATATTTGGTTTATACCACACCTTTATCATCAGTTCATACAAATTCCCTATTTTGCTTTATCTTTTTTTTAAACCATTCACCAATTCTGGTATTGCTCTTCCCTATTTCCATGCCACATATTTATGTTTACTTAATATATTTATCTTTTTAAAAACTTTTTATTTTATATTGGAGTATAGCTAATTAACAATGTTGTGATAATTCAGGTGCACAGCAAAGAGACTCAGCCATACATATGCATGTATCCATTCTCCCCCAGACTCCCCTCCCATCCAGGCTGCCACATAACACTGAGCAGAGCTCCCTGTGCTGTACAGTAGGTCCTTGTTGGTTGTCCATTTTAAATACAGCAGTACATGTCGATCCCAAGCTCCTTAACTATCCCTTCCCCCTATCCTTCCCCCCAGTAACCATAAGTTTGCTCTCTAAATCTGTATGTTTCTGTTTTGTAAATAGGTTCATTTGTATCATTTCTTTGTAGATTCCACATATAAGGGATATCATACGGTATTTCTCTTTCTCTGTATGACTAAAATTAGGGCTACCATATGATCCTGCAATCCCACTCCTGGGCATATGTCTGGACAAAAACATAGTCCAAAAGGATACATGCACCAAAATGTCATTGCAGCACTGTTTACAATAGCCAGGACATGGAAGGAACCTAAATGTCCATGGACAGAGGAATGGATATAGAAGATGTGGTGCATATATTTATCTTAAATACGTTTTCTATGCCCTTATTAAGATAAAGATAAGATAAAACCATAAAAGTAAACACTTAGGTTGTCTCCTAGATCTTTGACTCTATATATCATGCTACAACGAATATCCTTGTAGATGTGCCTATATGTAATACTAAGTGTAGGATAGGAAATAGAATTGTTGCATCATAGATTTTAATTTCACTAATGACTGAATAGCACTCTCCAAAATTCCTATACTAGTTTATGCCGCCACCAGCCATGTGTAGAAGGTCACAGTTCCCTATATCTTTGCCAATAATTAGTATTATCTGCCCTTCTTTTTTTTTTTTTTTTTTTTTTTTTTTTGTGGTACGCGGGCCTCTCCCTGTTGCGGCCTCTCCCGTTGAGGAGCACAGGCTCCGGACGTGCAGGCTCAGCGGCCATGGCTCACAGGCCCAGCCGCTCCGTGGCATGTGGGATCTTCCTGGACCGGGGCATGAACCCGTGTCCCCTGCGTCGGCAGGCGGACCCTCAACCACTGCGCCACCAGGGAAGCCCTGCCCTTCTAATTTTTGCAGTATAATGGATGTAATGTTACTTTTAATTTCTTCCATCACTACTGAGGTTGAGCATCTCTTTATACTCTTTTTCGGTATTTGGGTGTCCCATCTATGAATTTCCTTTACCCATTTTGCCATCAGTCTTCCTGCTATTTCTTCCTGCTTTGCTATAGTTCTTTAATGTAAGTATGAGTCTCTTGTTACTTATAAATAGTTGTGAATATATTTTCCAAGATCTCTTGACTCTTTATCTTTGATTGTCTTCATTGGGATCTGGTTTAAGAAGACTCTGGGCTCATGGAGGATCCATGCCTACATTTTCTTTTCTATATTCGCTCTACATTTACATTCCACTGTCCACATTTAGGTCTTCAGTCCTCATTGAGGATTGGAGATATAGTAGGAATGTGCGTCCAGTTTTTTCTTTATTGATTGAGTCCGTAATCCTGATATAATTTATTAAATGACCCATGCTTTCCACTCTTCTACGTATATCAAGATATCATGGTGGTGTGGTCAGAGGTCATTTTCGTTCTGTGAAATGTATTGAAGCTTTCTTTACGGATGTTTCCTATATTTTAATAAATGTCTGTTTTTTCATATATTTGTTGGGCATAAGTTTGTATGTGTTAGATTAAATTTAATAATTGTGTTATATCTCATCCCTAGCTTTGCCAATTTTTTTATTCCTTTCATTGACCAGTGATCAAAGTGGGTGTTAATATTACCAAATGTAATTGATGTATCTATCTTCTGCTACAATCTCTGGTAATTTTTTGTCTTGTAATATCTATTATATGATTGAAAATTACTCTTCTTGCCTTCTTTGTGCCTGGTAGGTCTTTTCCTATTTCTTCAACTCCTGCTTTTATGTAGCTTTTTATTCTGTGATGTTGCTTGAACCCAATTTTTAATCCAGTGTGTGTGTGTGTGTGTGTGTGACTTTTGATGCATGTTTAACACATATATGTTTATTTGAATTGATCTTGTATCAAAAGTTGTTTTAGTCAGATTATTTTATATTTTCCGTTTACTCTCTACTTCCTGTTCTCTCTCTTAATTTGGCACTGAACAGGATCACTCAAGTATTGATAATTAGGTTTATAAAAAGATCTGTTGATACTAAGTGCTCATAAATATGCTGCAATCATATCTCCAAGCACATAAACGTCCTTGTACTAACTATTCAATTCAGTGAAAGAATTTGTTAATTTCTTCAAGAAAGAGCCAGTTGCTTATGATGTGTATTAATCTGGGTGTGGCAATAAAATACCTTGGTTTTGCAGACCTGAATCTTCCAAGTTGTCCACAAGTGATAAAAATACTTGGAAAATTTCACTCTGTACCTTTCAAAGAATCAGAACACGTCTACGCTGAAAGCCATCTTGTCTGAGTCTTATCAAGAGGAATTAGAGACCCCGAAAATTGAGGAGACTCATGAAGGGACATACAGTTGGCTGAAAGTGTAGAGAGGGGTCTGTATAATTAGTTTTGCATAGATCTATGCTGATGTGAATATTGGGTGGATGGAATATAGAGGGACATATCTTTCATTAGTCTATATTCATGCATTTAACGATATCCCTCCTTCATTGTATCACTAATTCAATGCCTGAAATGTGCCAAAATAATTTCACTGACTTACAGCTTTGTTGAAATATCATAGTTACCTTTTGATATCCTTGTCTTCTCTCTGACATATTTCATAAAAAAGAATACAGCCACCTGAAGTCAGTTACAGTTAATAACCAAGCTTTTAAAGAAGGATGACCTTTTCTAAGTCAAGGTCATGAAAAATATTTCTCAAGTAAATACCTTGCTATTACTAGCAATTATTGTAAAGAAGCTAATTGGGAAAAGAAGTTAAGCTTTAAAACGAATGCCAGCGATTTTGTGAATTTTGGCTGTCCTTGTCATTTAGCCTGGCTGTCATCACCTCTAGTTTGAGTCCCATGGCTTTGCCTGCACTAATAGTCCATAGAAATAAAAATAAAATGAGTACAACCCATCTGGAAGAGTCTTTTCTCCACCTGGGTTTGTACAACACGAGAGCTATGTTTCACTTTCTTGGTGTCATTATGATTCAAATGGCTTTTCTTTAAATATTAGAGATGCAAGTTAGTTTGGGTTAATCAGAAAACTACTCAGTTTTATTACCAAGTCTCTATATAACCATGTTATTGACCCCAGACAGGAGAAAAATAACCTGCCTATCTATCTCCTCAGTCCAAGGTGATTCTTATTGTTAAATACAGAAATTCTCATGAATTCTGCAGGTGTTCACCATTTTTAAGTGTTAAAGAAACTATTTATTTCAACGTAATATGGTTATGGCTATCAAATGCCTTCCATGAAAATCCTTGAAGAAATGTCTCATATGGTTAAAAACTAGAATTCCCCTGAAAAAAAACACCGAATTCCTACCCCTATATCCCACTGCAGGCATCTATATAGGTGGTCCATTTTTCCTGAAAGTGCTTTGGAAGAAGATGCTGTCCTGTTTCTCATGGCTCGTTTTAGTGTTTTATTTCTGAAAATTTCAAGCAGTTTGTCTTTTCTTTATATCTAATGTGTATCTTTCCAGCTGATGAAAACAACAGTTCCTGTTTCTTTTTATTATAATTCTACATTATGCCTTAAGGATTTTTTTTTCTTCCTAAAATGTTTTAAGTGTATTTTCTCCCATGGACTTAATTGGTATTTTAAAACATTTTTAAAGTTTCTCTTACCTTTATACTTATGTTGCCATATTTATGGCTCCGTAGTTCTTCTCATAATCTGGTAGTCCAAAATAGGCATCCTACGTAAGAACGACCTTGTTTAAAAATCTTAGTAGGAGAGTTAGCTACACTCATCTCTGATTTATTCCAAAGTTACACTCTTCTTATGTCAACTGTGCTATTCTGTTGGGTTGTATTTAGCTTATGAAACCTACCTATGCTTTTGGCTTCATCTACTGGAAACCCATTATCCAGTGCATGCAGTATGTGTATGTGTTGGGTATTTGTGTGTGTGTGTGTGTGTGTGTGTGTGTGTGTGTGATTAATGTTTGCCAGGTTTTCTTGTGTTTTTAAGTTGGGACTTCTGGGATTCTTGGGTTCTAATTCAGATATTGGCATTGAATTCTTCCTCATTTTTGTACTGTTGGACATACACATACACTTACCGAGCTTGTGAATATGCATAGCCCCATGTTAAAGACAAAGACGGAAGTTCGGTGCTGAGCACTGGCTGAGCTTAGGACAGGTAAATGAGTAAAACAAACAAATGAATAAACAATACAGACTTAACTTTTCAAATTATTGTTTCCCTTGCTTCTGTCATCCCTCTTCTGTTCTGCAGGAGAATAGGAAAATACTGAGAATCACGTACAGAGGGGTCTTACTAAAAGAGAACCCAGCACACATGATAATTCTTCCCTGGTCACAATCCAAAATGAATAAAAGCAACATGGATGGATGGATGGATGAATGGATGCAGTATACAGAGGCAGTATTACAAACAGACCTGGTTTTGTTATGAATAGTAGATCAATTTTTTTTTTTAATATTTTAGATGAGGCAAACTGTTGTAGGTTGTATTCTCCCGGGATCAGCCTCTGAGATGGAGTTTGGTGTGCAGGATGTTTACCAGGGAGTGTCCTTACCATCAACACGTGTGGATGAAGGGAAAGGGAGAAGGACTGGGCACAGGGGGAAGATGAGCAGGCCCATTACAGCCTCATCTGACTCTGCAGGGGGCTCTGGAGTGTTCCTTCAGAGTTGTCCTGAGTTGGGGCAAAATTGCCCTCTTCAGTCACTCATTGGAAGGGCCTGCACTTGGGTGAGGGGGATCTCTGCAGCTGGGCCCACCTTTGAAGTAGCTGATGACTGAAGGGTGCCCCCTGAGGTCACACACAGAATCTGGGGCTCATGTCTTTGAAGGAACCTGGGCCACATGTCTTCACGTACATCAAATCCTACCACTTATGCAGATGTTAAATAGCTATCGATGTGCATCTTAAATACCTTTTCCTAAAAAATAGTTTTCATTAATTTGCTCCCACTTTCTCTAATAATGCTAGTCCAATATTTCAAATAGGAGATGAAAACTGTCACAGTGTAGGGTAGTAGCATCATTAGACTAGATGTTTTGTTACCAAAACAATGTTTAACTCAAAGAATCTCTTTGATTCCTATGATTTCTTTAGTTTATTCAGGCCATATCAGTGCATCTACTGTTAATGAGATCAAATAATAATAGGATGGTCACCGCTAACACAGGGTTGGGGTCAGTGGGGGGACCTATAGACAAATAACTATAATACATGACAGGAGGTAACAAGTCTTGAGGAAAGTGGCACAGGGTGGGAAAAAAAAACATTTCAGCTAGCGATGGGAGAAGAGTGGGCAGACAAGTAAGAAAGCCACTGATTTCAACACAATGGCATCAAAGAAATATATGGGAGGTGTTTTGGAAGTACGGAAGATGGACATCTAGCTAGTTCTGGGCATAAACTCTGGAGTCAAAGAAAAGGTTTTTAAGAGAAACTTAGTTGAGTCTCAAAGGGATTTATAGCCTGAAAAAATCTCCAAAGCAGGTAACAGCTGAGCTGAGTTTTCACACTTTAAGCTGGTAGGGGTGAGAATGGGCACTGCTGGGGCAGGGGACAGAAAGAGGGACAGGGTGTAGCCCTTGACATTCAGAGTCAATGTGGCTGAACCAAAGGACACTTACTGTAGGCAAATGGTGTGAGTCGGCACAGAGACAGTATCAGATCTTGTAGCGTTCGGTGCCTCCTGCGCCATCCTAAAGGCAGCGAAGTGATAGAAGCAGAGGGAGATACTCACAAAGTGTTTTAGAAAAACTAATCTGATTGAGGTCTATGAGGTGGATTATACTTCAGAAAGAAAACAAATGGGGAGACCAATTAGGACAAAATTGAAAAGTTTTAATACAAGATGATGGGAGGTATGCATATGGCTGATTCACTTTGTTGTACAACAGGAACTAACACAGTATTGTGAAGCAATTATACTCCAATAAAGATCTACTAAAAAAAATAAAGATGATGGAAGAATGCTTGGGGAAAAAATGAGCCAGATGCAAGAGGTACTGAGAGGTGGAGTAGACAAGACATCACAGCCAGTGAGAGGGGTTGGGGATAAAGAGAAATGTACAGCTAGGAATATTATATGAAATTGTATCGTATCATATCATACTATGTTATATTATAAATAACATTAATGTAATAACTTATTATTCTGAGCTTCTTGCAGCTGGGAGATTTTGCTAGAGAACTGAAGGAGAGGCTTAGATTAAGGGGAAACATGACATGTTTGGTTTGGGATTGGAGATGCTTCTGGGACATCCAGATGGAGGTCTTAGCGGACAACTGAACAAGTAGGCAGGAAGCCTGAGAAGGAGTTTTGGATGAAGATGCTGATGAGGCAAACCACTGCATCAAGCTCACACCTGGCAGGGAGGCTTTAGGTGAGACCGTCAGGGAAACAGAGGGAGGGAGCCAGGCCAGGGCACTGAGGAACAATGTCTCCATTTGTGAGGGGCACAAAGTCTTCCTTTGAATCACTGAACTATTTATTTAAGGTTTTTAATCTCCTTCTTACTTTGTGTGAACTTTTCAAATGGAAGAGGCAGCTACCCTCATTATCCCTTTGCTATGGGATCTATGAACTCTTATAAACTCTTATAAACCATCTGTCTAGGATTTATAAATACCCATAAGCAAGCAGAGATGGTGACAACATTTATTATTCCTGAGAATACATTACTAGTTCATAGTAATATAGAGAGATATATAGATAATTTCTGATCACATTGATCACACAAACATTGTGTAATTCAATTCTAATAATTGAAAAAAACCTAACACCTCATTGGCTGTATTGGACCCTTTGTTGAGTAAAATGAGGACAATATTCTATATAGAAAAACTAACATGCATTAGGAAATAATACCAGAAAGCAAAATAGTTTCCACTCACTGTAAAACTTGCAATATAACCTGAGAAAAGATGTGTTTTATCACAGCAATATCTACAGCAGATGGTGTTCTAACAACAGTAGGACAAATGTGAAGTAGGTGCTCATCTTGAGTGAGAATTGTGAAATTCGTGTATATGATTTTGCATGTTGTATGTGTCACTTGTAAATAGGCCTTCAAGTCACGGCAGGTGTCTTGAACCTGGAACTTTCTGAAACTGGGGTAAATATGTGTGATTTGTTCCCCTATTGTTTTCTGTCCATGAAGGAGAATGTTTATCACTTAGAATGTAGCCAGAGCTGAGTAATCTCGGAAACTCCAATTTATGTTTCTGCTATGACACCTGACTTAAAGAGTTCTAAGCCAAACAGTGATTATTCTCCTTACCTGAGCACGCCTTAAATAATTCACGGGTGTGAATTTCCCTAAATACACCCAAACCGCCTACTTAAATAACTCAGCCACAGAAATTTAAGTGTGGTCATTTCAATCTCTGGCTAAAGAAAACTTATTTATTTTTTTATGTTTTATATGGCTTGGGTTGTTGAAAATATGCCCAGGAAACAGCTCTCTAAGGGAATTTTTAGAGATGGACCCTGAATGCCATCCTACCACACGGGAGAGACAATGACTCACTCCTTCTCTGCTTTTCCCACCCAGCAGCAGCGCCAGAGAGCACCCTGCTGGCTCACTCCCACCTTTGATTTCTAGGTCAGTGTTTGGGTGTCAGTTAAAATCAGTTCATATTGAACCCCAAGGGAGCTTAGAGAGAAAGGTCAAGAAGGGCTTGCAAAGAAGCCCACATTTATGTGCACGTGCTTAAGCCTCTGTTTATTTAGCACCTGCCGGCTCCCAGCAATGCCCTACTTACTTGTGCGTTGTACCCTCCTGAAGCTCTGGAGGGCTCTGGTCGTGCCCTTCTCACTTCAGCAGGTACAGGCCAAGGACCAGCAGCCCAATTCGTGGTGAGCCAGAAGCAGCTTTGGCAGAAGTCACTCAGCTCAGGGGAACAAGCTCACAGAGTGGTTCAGAGTTGGCACCAGTGGCTATACCTGAATAAGCAAGGCCAGGTCTTGACTTTGTCTCCCCAACTTGCCCTCACAGTAGGGGGAGGGGTGGCTCAGACTAGTTAGAAGTCCTGGGCCCCTAGGACATGTGGCATGTAATATGTGTGCACGGAAAATACTTGTTGTCAGAACATGAATGCAAAAATGAGTAGAGTGATAGGTATAGAAGTAGGTATATTAGACAATCCTGGAGGGTAAAGGATCTTGGAAATTATACTCTAGGAACACTTGGAGGTTTTCAGGTGGGTTTTGCATTTCAGAACACTTTGGTGGTGGATATGTGGGACATGCATTTCAGGGAGAATAAAATAATTATTATTTTGGTGAGAGATAAGAGAGGACTCTGGCAGTGGAAGTCGGAATGCATAGAAAGGTCCTGATTCAAAAGAGATTTAGACCAGGAAATCTTGAGGGATTTAGTGATTTATTAGATGATACAATTGAGAACAAGACAGAAGTATGCATGCCTCTCAGTTTCTAGATTTAGTGACCAACCACTTGGGAATTGCTTAGTCTGCTCATTCTATCACATCATAAACTTCATGGACCCCAAGCCTACTCAGGCTGAATAGCAGCCTCACCTTTGTCCTTCCCATCTCACCATCTCATCATTGTTATGTCCTGGATGTATCTCCCTTTGTATTCATAACTCCAGGATTGTCTAATGTGCAAAATGTAGACACATGTTCATCATCACCTCTTAAAAGGTATTTTCAAAAAACTATTATGCAGTTAATATGTACAAGGCACCATTTATTCCACTAGTTGTGGGAAGTATAAAAGATAAACTCGATATATCTCCTGCCTCCTGGGTCACTCTACTTAGGAAACAGCCTCATACATAAATCACTATATTCACGTGTCATACATTTTATTATAAAATCTTGAACAACAGGCTCTTGGGGTGGATGGAGAAAGATTTTAATGTGTTGTGTGAACAGAATGGAGGACTACATCACATAGGGGCAGTAATCTACAATTCTGTACTCTAAAGCATACTGTAAAGTAGCAGAATTAGACAAAGAACCAATTCTATGGGTAGACAGTCCATTGAGCGATGTGCTCGACCCACAAGTCACACGTGTTCACCAGCCTCATGGTTTTTGAGCCACAGCTTGTATTTGGATGGACAGTACAGAGCCCTGAGCCTACGCAGGTTCTAGGCATCCCTGATGGGCATACGGATTCTAAAATGGGAGAGTAATTGGGACTGAACTCTCAGAGATCAGCCATGGGATTTGAATTCCCACAATGGGCAGGATTAAGAGATGCAATTTTTGGAGACCTTATGAAACATGTAAAATGTTATAAAAAGAAAATGTCTTAAAGGATGTGAAGAAAAGGATTGTTAAACAGGATGGAGAAAAGGAGCTAGAAAGATGAAAATAACCACAGCCTTGACTCAGAATACTTTGGCTTGAGGCAGGCTCCCTGAGCAACCTGATACCAAAAGCTGTCAACCTGAGACTTCTGTATGGAGACTCATGGAGTAAAATTACCACTGGACGTGAAATGACAAAATGTTGGAATTGATGAAATTATATATGGCAATGGAAATAGAGCCTTATATGTCTCAACATGCATGAAATGTATTTGATTTTCCCAGTGAATTATGGGCCTTGGGACAAAAAAAAAAGAGTTAAGAAGAGGAAAGTTAGAAGGATGCTAAACTGAGCTACTTCTAGGTACCACCTGGGCTCTGGGGCTGGCATGTTACATAAAGCCCTCTCCTGGCACTCATGAATTGTGTCACTGTCACCATTTTATACATGAAGAAATGGAATCATAGAGTTAAAAAAAAACTGGATCAAGATAACACTGCTAGCTACTCAAGACTGGCCAACACACAACTATGTTTGTTTCAGTATGTCATCCTCCACTCTGGGTGAGGGGGAAAGTAAAACTTGTTTTGTCCCCTGTGAAAAAGAATATACAGTTAGTTAATTTTTGAGGGACAAGACACAGAAATGTATTAGCCTCATTTAATGTTCTTGTTAAGGGTTTAGAAAGAATAAGAATCTAAACTAACATTTGACAGTATTCAAGGGCTCAGCACTGCCTCAGAGAACGGAACCCCCAGCACTATGTAGAATGAAATACACAAGCCTGGTAAGAAGTGACATTTAGCAGATATTTATATACTTTATGAAGGACGGTTATGTGGAAACCTGCTGCAGGTCACATTCAGAATTTCTGCTCCTGTATTGTTACAAGGTTTTACTGTCAATAAGATTCAGAGAATTTACCTTAAAAGGTGACATAATGACTCAGACACAATAAACAATGTGCCTCAAACAGGTGATTTGGCTTCACCAAAATCATTACAAGAGTTTTTGAATCACTTGGTTTACTTTTTGCCTCTAATTTTATATCTTATACATGCAAAATATAAGATTCTGGACCCCTTAAAATATTTTTAAGCATTTTGTACAGCAGACATCTGTTTCGTGGCTGAAGCAACATATGTAGTAAGAAGTGACATTACACACAGGTCTTTTAATTTGTGTTAAAAAAATAAAGTACATCCCAATGTAATGTGGCAGGCAAAATAAGAAGTTACAAACCTGATTTTGACATTATTCTGGGAAAATGACCTTTCCCTCTAACTAAATCCTTCCTTTCATCATGAAAATTTTATTTTAACTATCTTGGATAGTTTCTGTTTATAAATACATTTTTAAATATTTTAAATATGATCTTTTTCCCCTGTAATATATTAACAATAACTTATGAGTCAGAGTCTTAATTATGCACTATGATATTGTATTAATTGCAAAAAAAAAGCTGGCTATTAAGAGCAGTGTGCCCCAGCAAAAAATGTCCCCAGGTGCTGTGTGTTGCATTGTATCTACTCTTTATAGTTTATGCTTCGTTTCTCCCCACCTTTACCTTACCAGTTGTGGCTTCTTACTGAGCCCTCATCAATATGTCTGAATTCTCAGCGTCTGGTTTAGACCAAGAAAGGAGATAATAAGGGTGCCGCAGAAGTTTAAAATACGATGTTCAGAGAGAGGGATTATCCTTTGAGTGACATGAGTGAGGGTTAGTGCCTGGACTTTCTGACCTTTGTTTTCACTGGTTTAGAATCTTCATTTCCAGCAGTGTCACTTTATACCTAAACGTTTTGAAATTTACTTCTTGAACTATAATTATACTTCTTACAGTTCTATAAACAAGTGAATTACATATATTTTAGAATTATGGAAAGCATGAATTTTTAAAAACTGATTCACCTGTAGCTACTTCTTGCCTCTGTTCTTCAGAAATAATATGCATATGCCCTTTCTCTGTCCTATAACTTTCTTCTGCTATAAAAAAGACACTTGTATTTAATAATTATTAACGGCCTACAGCCCATATTGTTTTCTTATTAAATAGATAGGTCAGAGGTGCTACATCTTATCTTTCTTTCTCTCTTTTTTTAAAATTTATTTATGTATTTTTATTTTTGGCTGTGCTGGGTCTTCGTTGCTGTGTGTGGACTTTTCTCTAGCTGCAGCGAGTTGGGGCTACTCTTCCTTGTGGTGCACGGGCTTCTCATTGTGGTGGCTTCTCCTGTTGCGGAGCACGGGCTCTAGGGTGCAGGCTCAGTAGTTGTGGCACACGGGCTCAGTAGCTGTGGCTCGTGGGCTCTAGAGTGCAGACTCAGCAGTTCTGGCACACGGGCTTAGTTGCTCCGCAGCATGTGGGATCTTCCCAGACCAGGGCTCCAACCCGTGTCCCCTGCATTGGCAGGCGGATTCTTAACCACTGCGCCACGAGGGAAGCCCTTACTTTTCTTTCTTGATCTGGGGCTTAGAAAGTAAGTCCTTATATATTTCTTCTCCATATTGTAACTAATAAGGGAAATGGAATCCTTTCCCTTGCCCACTAATATTTTGTTTAACTGTTCTGTTTTTTTCCTCATATTAAAGGCTTACGAAATAGAATCGGTGCTAAGAAACTAATTCAGGTGCATGTGAAAGTCTGTGACCCCTGTGCTCATTTACTGCTCACAGCAGCCCCCCTCACTTTACAAATAAGGAAACTGAGGCACGTAGGGGTGCTAATGACTTTAGTTAGTAGCACAGCTGAACTTAAACCCAGGTAGTCTGGCTCCAAAGTTCTTATCTTAGAAAAATGATCTGCAATTCAGATAAAAAGCACCAAGCCAACAATGGGTGCTTAGGGTTATCTGAGTAGACTCAAAATTAGGTTTCTGTGTGTAAGTAAACCAAAGAAGAGGAAACATAGTTACTTTTTATTTTTAAAATGTCAACTTATTAAGTGTTAATACTTAATATGGAGTAAACATTTGTAACACTTGGGGCAAGATTTAGAGAAATACAAGCACTTTTGCTACAACTTGGCACTTTCCCTGCCTAATGACAAACAACTATGAACAAACACAGTGTAATCCAACTTGATCTATGCAGGGTGTAGGCTGTCAATATTTATTAAGCATGAGAATATCTTCTTATAGCAGAAGAAAGTTACAGGATAGAGAAAGGGCTCTACTTTTCAAGAACAGAGGCAAGAATTAGCTAAAGAGTGATCAGAATTTAAAAAGAAAACAAAAACAAAATTCATACTATCCACATTTCTAAAATATCACTAACTCATTGGTTATAAGCACCAGGTAGAACCTCATCCTGAGATCTTTTTCTCTTAGCGTCAGATCAACTTGTTGCAGACCCAAAGTTCTAACTTTGCAATGAGGATCCACAGCAGTTTTGACATGGAATATGCTTGTCTGTACTTTCAGCTCTCTGTTTCCTTGCTTGCTTGTTTGTTTGTTTCTCTGGTAAAACCTAACTTGAGTCACCTGCTTACTAACTCTGGCTAATTTGCAATTTGGCTAATGGCTAACTTGCAATTCTAACTTCCAACTTCTTTTGAAAGCATACAGGGGTAGTAATAATAATATTAAATTACAGAAAAACCACTGCTATACTTTGTTGACATCCGCTGCCTGTGACTGTGAATGAAAGCTCCACTGGGTACAGATGTATATCATGTTCATTGCTGTCTGTCCAGCACACAGTGCAGTACTGAGCACGTACCAGGTGCTCAGTAAGCACTTCTTGAGTGAATGAATGAATGGATGAATGGTTTCCACTCAGATGTTTCTCAGCTGGATCCCTTTTGTCTCCCCTCACTTGATAATTGAAAGGAGACTATGACTGATTTAAAGAATAAACTTTGTAGACATCCTGCTGTTTAATAACTTCATTTTGTAAAATCACCTAATATAATAACTGGTTTATATTAGGTTATTATTGGCTTAATAATCTTAATAATCTATGAATAACTATCCCAAAAGGCTGATAGGAAGAGGATAATGATAACTAGCCCATGACCCCATGACAAATAAGAAGGGTGAATAAGAGTTTATTAGGGAAATTAAATCAAAAAAGAACATTCCAGACTGAGCTTGGCTGTGTCCAAGGCTGGCCGAGCTGAAGACTATATAACCTTATCTTCAGTGGCAACACATCTCCACAACTCGGAAAACTGGCCACGGACCAGTTCATAACTTAAGGTCATGTGCAAGGAATGTGGAAAATTGAGGGGTGCAGAGTAATGATGCAAGTATCCTAACACAAATCTTTTAAATTAACATTTGCTATTAGGTGGATGTTAGATATTTAAAAATGTTAACAATTAAACTGGAATCTCTGCTTCTTCAGTAGGCTTAAAGTATTAACAAGATGTGGAATGGATTGAAGAGGGAACAGTAATTGTACTCCTAATATTAGCAAAGCAGGAAAGAAATCTCCTCTTGTACACATCATTTTTAAAACCTTCTAAGAGAAAACCAAACCCAGGTCCCTCTTTCATAGTATTTACACTGAAAAGTGCAGAAACTGAAATGTTTCCTTTAAAAATGATTATTGAGGGCTTCCCTGGTGGCACAGTGGTTGAGAGTCTGCCTGCTGTTGCAGGGGACGTGGGTTCGTGCCCCGGTCCGGGAAGATCCCACATGCCACAGAGCGGCTGGGCCCGTGAGCCATGGCTGCTGAACCTGTGCATCCGGAGCCTGTGCTCCGCAACGGGAGAAGCCACAGCAGTGAGAGGCCCGCATACCGCAAAAAAATAAAGAATAAAAATAATAAAAATGATTATTCAATTTTTTTAAAAAATTATCAAAATAAATGTGATTAAGCATATTTGCTGAAGTACAAATCAAGCCATGCTTTTCATTTAGAACAATGAGAAAATTCAAATAACAAAAGAGCACAATTTCAACTCTTCTACCAGTTCATATACTTTTATGCTATAGCCGTGATTTGTATTACTCTTTCAATGTCATGCAAAAGGGTTAAAGAAAAAAATATAGAGTATTTACACAGTTCATTATCGTCTTTCCTCTCTTACTTTTTCTTTCCTTTTCTTTCAGTTCCACCTTTTATCCAACCTTTTGAGTTTCCAAGATTCTCCATTGGACAGCGGGTCTTCATCCCGTGTGTTGTGGTCTCAGGGGACCTACCCATCACCATCACCTGGCAGAAGGATGGCCGGCCAATCCCAGCGAGCCTCGGGGTGACCATTGACAACATTGACTTCACGAGCTCCTTAAGGATTTCCAACCTCTCCCTGATGCACAATGGGAATTACACCTGCATAGCCCGCAATGAGGCAGCAGCTGTGGAGCACCAAAGCCAGCTAATTGTGAGAGGTGAGGAGACACTTAGGATGCATGGCACCTATGCAGTCAGATTCAACAGCACTCACCAATGGTGTTTCCCTGAAATGTTATGAAAATAACCAGAATTCATAAGAATTCCCTGTCTTCCCATTCAAACACACACACACACACACAGAGCTATAGAAGCCAACTATGAACTCCCCTAAACTCCAAGCCAAGGTGTATTTACCTAAAATGTGAAGTTTCAGAAAATTAGCAGAGAAGAAATGTGTGAATGAGATGTGGGGACCTTGGGATTTAATTTGTGAAATAAGGCTTCCCTACATTAACCCAGTGACTTGTGAGGCCCAAAATCCATGAGCTCATGCTGTGTTGTATTTATTTTATATAGCACTTTTTATATTATCATTTAGATTGATGGCTTTTAAAAATAATATTTGCCAAAGCCATATATCACAGTTTTTCTAAAGTCAAAAAATAGTAGCTTTTTATATTTTTATAGTTTAGTTTTAGAAATATGGTTTTCTTTGTTCCTCCCTTCTGTTGAGCATTAAATATCTATTTTGGAAGGGTATTGAATCATTTACTAAATTAAGCAAAGTGTGACAATATTTATGGAAAAAATTAAAATAAGATGGTTTAACTTATAGAAAACTTTGCCAGGGCTCTCAATGCACCTAAAATGTAAGCAACAGTCTTATTTCAAATCTCTTTGCAAGTCAGCAAATTCCCATCAACGTTCACACTTGTCATCTTCAAAATGAGAAGCTAGTGTTCTCCAGTGTCTGTTGAGCATGGATGTTCTGTGATTTTATGGTTCTCCTAGAGTTGTATGTGTTCATCTACCGGTAGAATATTCATCCACATTGCAAAAGTAACTGTATGAAATTAAAGATTTATATTAATGTTGATTGTTTGCATTTTAAAGTCCTCGAACACAGGACTCTCACTGTAATTGTCAGGAGGGGATGATTTCCATTACCTGCAGGACAGTCAATAGATGTAAGCAGACTCTTTCTTGAGCAATAGTTTCCCATGTCCTTCCTCAGTCCTTACACCTTGTCCACATGACCCCTCTCCTTCCTTTCTTGTTGAAGAGTAATGCTCATTCTGTCTACTGGCCAACAAAATAAAGTGGAGCATACTTAGACTTCATATGAAGGCACCAACTTTGTATCTGTGAAAAAGCTTTTCCCTGAGTGAGTAAGAAAATCTACCTTCAGTTAGGTACAAAACAAAGGTACAAATGGCCTTATGCTAATAAAATTGGAATACGTGAAATTGTTTTCCCATTTTTGAAGATGCATAAAAATGGGAGCCAATCTAGTACTGCTTCCCAAGTGTTTTCTTATAAGGAGAACTGACTCTTACTATCATTTGTGAAGGGCAAAGCAGTGAGTACATTAGCCTGTCTCCGATATAATCTGCTCTGAAGGATCCAGGTCAGAGAACAGAACTGCTACATAAAAATGTACATGAGTGTTCTGTGAATCACTTGCCTTCGCAGGAAAGGCAACCAGACTTTTTTGACCAAGGCAAAGGTCAGATGACCTGGATTTGAGCCTAGCCAATCAGGATAATGTAGTGGATCACAATCTGATTAGTATCTCCATGTGGTTGTTTTTTAAATATGTTAAATAAGGTTCTGTGAAATTAACATTAAGTCACTAGTTAGGTGATATAGCCCCGAGAAAGGAAATGTGCTTCACAAGCAGGTCAGTAGCTGGAGAAATAGTAAAGGACAAGATAATGTGAGGGGGCAGTGGTTCTCAATCCGGGCTTCACCATAAAATGTCCTGGGAGATTTAAGAAAACACTGATGACCATTTTCTGGTCCAAACTAAGCCCAACTAAATCATTATCTCTGGGAGTAGATCCATCTCCCAGATCTCTGGGGCATTATCCTTTTTTTTTTTTTCAATTCAAAATCACCTGTTAGTGGTTTTTGAATTTTGTCACACATTAAAATTATGTGGGGAGCTTTAAAAAATTCCTGATGTCCAGATTGAAGTCCAATTAAATAACCATCATTGGAGGTGGGACCCAGGCACCAGGAATTTGTAAAATCCCTGAGTTGATTCTAATATGCAGCCAAGTTTAAGTCCAAGCACCCTGGGTAATTTGAATATGCAGCTATTTTAGAAGTCTGGAGGTTTTTTTCTAAATGCAAAGAGGGGCCACTGGTGACTTTAACTAGGCTAGTGGCCTGATTTGTGTTTTTAATCATCACACTAGCAGCTGTGGAAAGAATGGATTCGTCCAGAAAGCCAGTAGGTAAGAAGCTATTTCAGAAGTCGAGGCAAGATAAAAAGCACCTTGAGTGAAGGTGGTCACAGTCAAGGTAATGAGAAGCAGACAAATTTGCAATATGTTTTGGAGATGAATCAAACAAAACATGTATATAAAGTGAGTGTTGCAAAGAGAGAGAAAGAGGAATTGTTAATTGAGGTACATATTTTGCCTAATAAGGTAAATGAAAGTGTCTTCTACAGAAGTGGAGAAGATACAAGGAATAGCAGTTGTCACAAGGGAAAGAATGATGTGGGAGAAACAAGAAGGTCTAGACTCAAGGCATTCCAAAATTTAAGGTTCCAGAATAAGAGGAGGAATCAGCAAAGGAGACAGGAAGAAGGAGCAGCCGGTGAAATAGGAGGAAATCCAGTGGACTGTGGGGACCTGAAAGCAAAATAGGAAATAATCAAGAAAGATAGGTGATAAAGTATATCAAATCCCACTGAAAGTAGAAAAAGAGGAGAACCAACAATTGCTCACTGGGTTTTAGGAAGGTGGATATTGTCTGTTACATTGTAGAGTGGCATGGCTGCAGTGAATCCCAGATTAGTGGGCCTGAAAAAAGAAAGGGAGGTGAATGTGTGGGAACTCAGGAAAATACAACTATTTTTGTATTTTCAGGAATGTTGGTATGACAGGAGGCGAGGTGGACATGGGACAAGGGAAGCTTACATACTGATGGGAATGAGCCAATAGAGAGGAAAAAAGTATGTGGCAGGATAAAGAGATAATTACAGGATCCAAGTCCTTGACTTAGTTAATTGGGTTCTTTGAACCAGTGGAATATGTCCAAACTAGTGTAATAATAGCCTTGGTGGGGCTCCAGAAAGTAGAACCAACAGAAATGGTTGGAAATTTCAGTGAGACAGATTTTGAGTCAAGTAACTTAAAAGATAAATTTAAAATTCATCAAATGAGATCATCAGAGAGTAACATGCGGTGGATTTATCCTCCTACCATCAACAATTATAAAACTGGACAAAACTTTATAAAGTATCCATTTTCCAAATATAAAACAGGCAGTACAGGGCTGTGGTCCTAGAGAGGAGAGAAATATATGAGTTAAGCCCCAAATTCACCCCATATTTTTTCTTGGTGCACTTTCCAAACCATGATAGATGGATGCAGAACCCAAATAGATAATGTTGATTTTTATGGTGATGAAAAACAAAGATAGACACTTAGAACTATTGAGGTGCTGGATATTTCAGGGCAGAGTACTAGAGAGTGGGGAGTTGTTCAAAGAAAGATTTCTAAAAATCTGTATAGGGCTCCCTTTGAGTCTTTAGCTTAATACTACACTTCACATGCATAGGGCGAGACCCTATGAAATCTAACAGAGAACCACTTCCAGGAGTATGTGAGATGAATAAAGATTCCAGCAGTCACACAGTCCTGAGAAACGTTGGAGTTCTGATTAGCCAGAGTGGAGAACACACAGGGAATTCAGTTAAAATCTCAGAAGAGGCCACACACTAAGAGAGGCCTAATCTAGCCCTGGGATAAGGGCTACTCTAGACCAGCCCTAATAGAAAGCCTACAGGTAGCCTTGACAGGATTAAATTTCTTCACTGGTAAATCGACTGTTTGCAAGAATAACATTCAGTGTTCTTAAAAGGAAGACAACAAAATCCAGACTCTCAATGTCATAGCATATCTGCAATGCCTTGCACATAATTACTGGCTATGAGAAGAAATAGGAAAATGTGAGCCATAAATAAAAGGAAAAAAAAGAAAAGAAAAGAAACAGCCTAATGGGCATACAGATGTTGGAATTAGCAGGCAAGGTTTTAAAGTAGCTATAATAAGCATTTTCAAAAATTCAAATGAAAAGATGTGTGCAATGAGTGAATACATAGGGAATGCAAGAAGAGAAGTATAAAACATTTTTTAAAAAGAACCAAAGGGAAATTCTAGATCTGAAAAACACAATATCTGAAATAAGAAATTAACTGGATATATTAAGTGGGATCTTGGATACTGCAGAACAAAGGATAACTGAACTTGAAAAGAGGGCACAAGAAAAAGATCCAAATTCTTTAGAGAGATAAAAGACTTAAAATGGCAAACAATGCCTCAGTGAGCTTGGAGTAATGTCGAAGAGTCCAATATAAATATAGTTAGAGCCTCAGAAAGAAGGACAGGAAAAGCATAGATCTGAATAGTAATGACTTGAAAATTTTCAAATGTGGTGAAAAATATAAATCTGGTCAAAACGATTAATGAAACTCAAGTAAAATAAGCACAAAGAAAAACCATGCCATAGCACATCATAGGGTGTAGATTTTACAGATTTTTGCATAATCTATCAAACTGTACATCTAAAACCTGTGAATATTACTGTATATAAATTGCACCTCAATTTTTAAAAAATTTAAATGTAAGTTTTCTAATATTCAAAATTCTTCAAAAATGAAATAATTTCCTTCACAAAATATTAACTTTTCTGACAATGGAGGAGACATCATTTATCAAAACCCGAATGATATTTTGAAAGGCACTGTATGAAATAGGTGTCACAGGTTAGTGGCTGGCCTCAATAAAAAGTAGTTTCCCTTCTGGCCTTAATACTCAGTGATTTAAAGCTAAAGGCTCTTATTTGTACTCCTTCCTCACGGGCTGTATCATATTTTATAACACATATGGAAAATATTCTAACTTCAACATGACTTTTGGTAAATATATCTCTTTGTTAGTTCTATTTAATAGAATATATAAGGCACATAAGGTACACAACTTTCCTTAGCCCATGCTACAGTGGAGATGGTTTATGATTCATTGAATTAAAATTTAAACCTGGGCCACTTCTTGAGCTCATGTTGCATAGATACCATAATAGATCATCATGCTGATTTCAGAAAATAATCACCTTTAAATAAACCTTAATAAAGTCAAGGCAGCTTTCTCTGGGCCTACTCTTCTTTTAATTACAGTTGGAATGGCAACGGCTAAAATGAATTAATTAGATAAGGGTTACAAGATAACCTTAACTCTCTAATGAAGCTTTCTCTATTTTAAAGTCCTTGTCTGTAGCAATCATTATTTTGCTTGCTTTTTTCAAAAACTTAACAGTCCCATGAGTTCAGTATTTTCTTGTGTCTTACTTGTCTGCAAAAGAAAACAAAAAAAATCACTAAGCTTTATGTCTTCCAAATATCAATGGATAGATATAAACTTTTACACCCACTCCCAAATGACTGCATTTGCTCTGTCCTTCATTGCTTCATCTTCCCCTTATTGCATCATGAAGCAACAAAGGACTTAGCACATACTCCTAACCACCAGTCCTTGGGGTAGTCACTGGGATGATGAAAGCTCATTTCCTCCCATTGAGAACTCCTGCTCCAGCGGGAATGAGGCAGATTCCAGAAGGGAGGGAGAAATCCTGAAGGATTAGAAAATATAGCAAGTAGTTAAGAGGAGAGGAAGGAAGACATCATGTTCCTGGAAGAAGGTCTGTTACTTTCAATGGCAGGAGGGCTTGACAGGGCAGATACATCTGTGTCTGGGGGAATGGTGTGCAAAATGGCAAAATGAAGGGTGAAACTTGAGAGCTAAGTCTGGTCCACATCTTGAAGGCTTTCTGTTCTATGGAAGAGGTCTGGAGGCCATGGAAATTTATGCAGAGATTTAAAGCAGAAAAATCATATGGTTCATGGCAGGACGAGTCACGCATTGGAATAAAATGAGTCTAGGTAGGACGCCTGAAGGGGAGTTCTTTGTAGTCCTCATGAGAAGTGATGATGTCTGGAGCTAAGGTGGTCATAGGATGGGCAAAACAGAAGATGCTTTGCAGGATTTAATGGCCAGTTGTGTGAGGGAAATGTGTGAGGGCAATATTTGAGAAGCCTTGAGGACAGACGTGCAAGAATTCCAGGCAAGGACTGTGCTGGGTGTTGGGTTGGGGAGTCGCCAACTCATCTGTTTCCCCTCTGCCCTTAGTACACAGTGATTGGAGCAGGGCACTTTCTCCCTGGATGACTAATGCCTGCCGTGGGTGACAGCCTCTCTTCTTGTATAGCTAGAGATCAGGCAGCTGCTCTCAGAATTTCAAATTTTAGTTTGAATGGTCAAGAGGTGGAATTTTATCACCACTTCAGCTAGATCACATTCTGGATAAGCTAAGTAGATCTTTTTTTGGTAAAATGAAGAATCTTATTTATTATTGCCATTTGGAATGAAGAGTGTTCCATACTGCACACTGTAGACTCACTAACTTTGGAACATAATCCGTCCTTTGATTCATGAAAAATATGCAAAGATATAGTTGGAGAAACAAAACCCACATAAAAATAGCAAGCCATGTTAGAGAATAATTATATGGGTTTTTATTTAAATCTTTAACTCAAATTAGAGAATGTTTTCCTCTTAGGGGCTTTAAAGTTTTCGGCCTGAGATGTAGCTTGGGAAAAGTAGAAATAGAATAAGGAGTTCAGAGACCTTGAAGTTGCCTTGTCTCCGTGAGGGTGGTTGGACAGTCTCCAAGTGACAGACTGCTAATGACAAGAGCTAATGACTTCTGATAAGGGAGAGGTCAGTGCCGTTTGATAGACTTCATGGAAGGAGTGAGCGCCATCAGCCTTGATGTATAAGTAAGGTTTAGAAAGAAAATAAAAAATATAGCAACAGAGTTTCCCTGGTGACGCAGTGGTTGAGAATCCGTCTGCCAGTGTAGGGGACATGGGTTCAATCCCTGGTCTGGGAAGATCCCACATGCCGCGGAGCAACTTAAACCCATGTGCCACAACTACTGAGCCTGTGCTCTAGAGCCCATGAGCCACAACTACTGAGCCCACGCACCTAGAGCCCGTGCTCCACGGCAAGAGAAGCCACCACAATGAGAAGCCTGCAGGCAGCAATAAAGACCCAACACAGCCAAAAGTAAATAAATTAATTTAAAACAATACAGCAACAACACTGGAACTTTCAGTAAGTAAACCAAGGTCCACATTTTTGCTTGTTCATTTTCTATATGACTGGAAACATGATTGAGTTTCTCTGAGTCTTAGTTTCCTCATCTGTAAAATGGAAATAATGAGACTTACCTCTTGGAATTGCTGGGAGAATTGAATCAGGTAACACTTGCTATGTCCTCAGCACCCAGATAGTAGCAGGGCTCTCCAGTTTCTCTTCATTTAATGAATGAGTAGAAGGAGGCCAGAGGCATTCAGACACATTTTCTGAGGTCAGTGAGGGATAATCAGCCCCAGTTAAGACACAGAGGCTGTGCCATCATTTATTTATTTATTTATTTTTAACATCTTTATTGAAGTATAATTGCTTTACAATGGTGTGTTAGTTTCTGCTTTATAACAAAGTGAATCGGTTATACATATACATGTGTTCCCATATCTCTTCCCTCTTGCATCTCCCTCCCTCCCACCCTCCCTATCCCACCCCTCTAGGTGGTCACAAAGCACCGAGCTGATCTCCCTGTGCTATGCGGCTGCTTCCCACTAGCTATCTATTTTACATTTGGTAGTGTATATATGTCCATGCCACTCTCTCACTTCGTCCCAGCTTACCCCTCCCCCTCCCCATATCCTCAAGTCCATGCTCTAGTAGGTCTGTGTCTTTATTCCTGTTTTACCCCTAGGTTCTTCATGACATTTTTTTTCTTAGATTCCATATATATGTGTTAGCATACGGTATTTTGTTTTTCTCTTTCTGACTTACTTCACTCTGTATGACAGACTCCAGGTCCATCCACCTCACTACAAATAATTCAATTTCGTTTCTTTTTATTCCATTGTATATATGTGCCACATCTTGTTTATCCATTCATATGTTGATGGACACTTAGGTTGCTTCCATGTCCTGGCTATTGTAAACAGAGCTGCTATTGTGCCATTATCATAGTTAGCCCGCCTGCTTGTTGCCTTGAACAAATACATGCTTGATGTGGGAAGTGATGGGGAACCTCAGAAGTCCTGGAACTGATTGCCTTTAGGGGTGGGAGACCAGTCTGGTAGCAGTCAGTGGGCTGTGTCTCTACAGATAAGGGAACCCAAGGAAGACCCCTTGGCCTGTCAACTGACCCCCCAGACCCCATTCCTGCTTCCTTCGCCTCTCTTATTCCTTCCATCTCTATCACAATTTGGACACCTATTAGCTGTGTGATCTTGAGTAAATTCCTTAAGCTATTTTTACCCCAGTTTTCTTATTCCTAAAATGGGAGAATAGTTAATAGGGGTTTTCTGAGGGTTTAAAAAGAAGAATGTATTTATCACAGCACCTGGCACATAATAAGCCAGCAGGTGGTAACTCCCTTTCCAGCTTTTCTTCTGTTTCTCCCTTCCTTCCGCTCACGTCTGCATGACTTTGGTGCATGATTGAGGACACATTACATAGAAGAGGCTGGGGGTAATCCCAAGTACCAGGCAATTAATTAGAATGGTGGCCTAGGGAATACAGTCAAAAAGGTAATAGTGCAATATATTTTTGCAGAAACTGAAGCAGTTGGGGATAAATTGTGTGTGGAAGATAGAGGTGATACCTGAGACGTTAAGGCTGAGGTATAGGATAAAAGAGTAGGATTGAACTGGAATTTGGGAACCCAGTTCTTGTTTATTCCTTACACCAGAGTCATATGACTTTGGGCCATTGTAAAGCTAAGCACATTTTAATAGTTTGCGTCACTGGGAAGATTTATGAGGACTTAATTTAAAATAAATTAGCTGTTATCATAAGGGAAGTTAAAAGAAAAAACCCTTAGCACCTATGCATGTGCCTGATGATTTACACTGGCAGTGGATGGATGATCACCCTAATGTCACATGCAGTTGGGTGACCTTGGCATAGATGAAGCCATTTTGAGGGAAAGGACTGAACTTAGTGGCAAAACACGCCTGCCCTTTGGTTCCTATTATTGGCTTAGCACCACAGTGAGGAAAGCTACCAACACTATGATTTCCTATCTGCGATTCCAAAGGTCAGTTTTCTTATACTTCTTTATACCTTATGACAGGTCTGTTGTTTCTGGCTTTTAATGATGAGCTGGCACATAGTGAAACAAACATGTTATCTAAACAGCCCTTACTTGACCTTTATTTGGCAGGAAAAAGAAAACTTATACAAGGCCACTATCTAGTTGCTGTTTGTGGACCCAATTTATGATACTGTATTCATGCTATCATTTTGCTTCATTCATCCATTCATTTTTCCAACAAATACTTGTCAAGCACCTATTTTATAATAGATGCTGTGAGTGCTGGGGATACAATGGTGATCAACACACAGAGAGCAAGTCCCTGCCCCATAAAACTTAGTAACAACCTAAATGGGAAAAGAATTGAAAAAAAGTAGATACATATGTATATGTATAACTGAATCACTTTGCTGTATACATGAAACTAACACAACAGTGTTAATCAACTACACTCCAATATAAAGTAAAAAGTTAAAAAAAAACCCTTATATTTCAGTGCAGGAGAGAGGCAATGAACATACAGATGATGTCAGGTGTCTACCTGTGGTATGAAAAGTAAAGCTTGATAGGAAGATTGAGAGTGATAAGGGAATGGAATTTTCAGATGCACAGGGTAAGCCTTTCTGAAGAGATTTTTGAAAAGAGACTTGACCAAAGTGAGGGGGTGAGTCACAGGTCTCTCTGTAGGAAGCGAGTTACAGGCAGAGAGACAAACAGGTACAAAGACCCTGAGTCAGGAGTGGGTTTTGTGGGTTCAAAGTATAGCAAGAGACCAGTGTGCTCACTGTTTAGTAGGAGAGAAGTGGGGGCCAGGTTATCTATTCTGGGCATGACAAGAAGCCACTGGAGTTTAGTTTCCAGTGTCATAAATTAACTCTTACCTAGACTTTGATCAATTACTATCTTGACTAAATGCCATACAACAGAGAATGGCAATATTTATCTACACAGGACCCCCATCCTCCGCTGCCACCACCAAGTAGCTTCGGTTTACCTTCAATAAAACTGAATCCCTGTCCCTGTTGACAGATAGTGAAACCTACATCCATTCTTTGGAAATATATAGCTACTTAGAGGCCATGAGTTCCAAACATAAAACTCTGGACTGCACCTAACACTGAAAAATTCCTGTCCTATTATATACCTGTCCTATTCCTCCCTAAAAACAGCAAAAATAATTCTTCCCTTTAATAAACAGACAAAAGCCCCAAATCACGTATTTTAAACAACCCTCATCTTAAGCATCATGAAGCAGGCAGCTCTCTCAAAGGAATCCCTTTGAAACTTCAGACACTGTCAGGCTACATGGGTCCCATGACAGGATTTGGGTATTTTAGAACATATACATCTCACGTGACTCTTTTCAGGGGGACAGGAGTATTGCATGTGCATGCAATTATGATTCATAGAAATGTATGGCAACAGTGGCCTGCATTGCCTTTTGGGGATGCGACATAATTATTTGGTTGAACCCATCCCTTCTATCTCTTTAATCACCCTCATCCCCACTGGAAAAGTCTCTCTATTGGAAAGCCAACTATATTGGTGGATATGTTCACCACAAATAAAGTGTTCTGCAAATAAAAGGAAACCAAAATATAGTTAAAAAAAAAAAAAGGAAACCAGCAACTTTGAGGAATTATAACCGAGACAATACAGAGTCTTCAGTCTTTAGGTCCTATCATAAGTTTTGGCCAAAATCATGACAGTGCCAACTGTCTGCATCCTTCCAACTCCAGTTCTGTATCTCGCTGGCCAAAATCCTCCTGCAGTGCTCTCTGCTTTCTTCTGTTAGATGGTGCTTCTAGACCCATCCTCCTCAAAGACCTTGTGCATTGGGGTCACTCAGATCTGAGTTATTAACTGAGCCATGCTACTTTGGATAGGGTCTGTTTCCTAGTCTTTAAAACTGGAACAATAATATCCATTTATTGATTTGTCCATTCAACAGATATTTTCAGAATACTTTCTATGTTCCAGCACTGTGTTATGTGCTGGGGTGCGATGGTCTGCAGAAAGGCATGGTTCTTGTTCTCCCAGGTGTGCAGCCAGATGTGGGAGATGGGCATTTAAACCAGCAACACCAAACGTGTGGTAAAGGCTATGACGTGATAATGCAGGGTTCTGTGGAGTCACTCAGCCTTGTCCACAACATCAGAAAAGGTGTCCCAGACTACGTGAAATTTGAGCTGAGATGTAAATACAACTAACTGATCATTTGTTAAACAAAGAAATACAGAAGCCTATGTGAGGACCCAGGGGGAGCTGGAGAATAGATAGACTGGAGCAAAGCTTACAAGAGGAAATGTCAAGAGATGAAGCTGGAGTGCAAGGACCCAAGTTATAAAGAGCCTTCAAAATATCGTAAGGGGGGGCTTCCCTGGTGGTGCAGTGGTTGAGAGTCCGCCTGCCGATGCAGGGGATGCGGGTTCGTGCCCCAGTCCGGGAGGATCCCACATGCTGCAGAGCGGCTGGGCCTGTGAGCCATGGCCGCTGAGCCTGCATGTCTGGAGCCTGTGCTCTGCAACGGGAGGGGCCACAGCAGTGAGAGGCCCACGTACCGCAAAAAAAAAAAAAAAAAAAAAAAAAGAAAGAAAAAAATATATATATATATCGTAAGTGTTTCAGTTGTGTCAAGGGACAATGTGAAAGCACTGATGATTTTAAGCAGGGAAGTCACATCATGTGATTTCTCTCTTAGAAGGATCTTTCAGGCCACTGTGTGCAGAATGCATTCAAGTGGGCCAGTAGGTAGCAGGTAGACTAGTTAGGAAGCTGTTTCATAAATCCAGATAAGAGCCAGTTTTAGCCTTGTCTCAGGTTAAGTTCCGCTGAAAGCAGAGTGTGACGTATAGGACTGGCTGTAGATCACTTATTTGAGATGTAATTCCTGGATCCCAGAGTGAAAGAATGAAGGGAAATGAGACTAGGAAAGGAAGGGGAAAGTCAGTAGACGTTGCGTTCATGAGCTGGTTGCTGCTGTGGGCAACTGGGGCTCTTTCCTTCTGGGAACCTTCCAAGGCGTCGCACAGAACAGTTGTTCTCAAAGGTCGTCTCTGGATCTGCAGCCTCAGCATCACCTGAGAGCTTATTAGAAAAGGCAGTGTCTTGGATCCTGCCTCAGACCTACTGGGTCCAAACTTTTAGGGACCCTGGTCCAGCAACTTGGGTTTTAATCAGCTCTTCAGGTGATTCTGACACCCTCTGATGTTTGAGAAGCACAGACATAGAGCACACCTTAGAGTTGTCCAATAGGATTGGAGGATGGAGAAGCAGTACATTTATCCCGACGCCCATCCCTCACTGGTTGCACCCATGAAGGTGAGTGTTTGTTACTTTAGAGAAGGCCCTGAGACAGCAAAGAAAGACTCATGTTCTTGGTGTGGTGCCCTGGCAAAATGCATGGAACTGTCCACCCTGCGGTGCTGAAACCAGATGGATGGAGGCACTTCACCACACACCCCGTCTACCCATCATGACTAGGACACGGCAATGAAGATGAAGAGAATTTGAGGATATGTGACACATTTGCAAGAAAGAATCATCAGTACCTGATACAAGGAGATTAAAGAGGGGCATAGGAAAGATAATTCTCAATTTTATGGGCCATTTCCTTCAGTAATTGCCTTACACTTACAATATGTCAGTGGTTATTTTCCATGTAAACCTCTGTGATCGGTTTTTAAATAATATTGCTTTGGATTAGAACCAAATCGAGGGGAGGGATCATGGATCAATTATAATTAGACATTCTTCCAGAGGAAATGCAAGAGATTAGTTACCCTGCCCATTTGACAAGAGATTTCTTGCTCTTAGCAGAATTTGAGCCAGATAGACAGAATGTACATGATTGCCTATTTACCTTCCACCCTGGACAGAATGATTCTGACATGATGTCTTAAACTTTCCAATCTCCCCTTGTGGTTGTTAGATTAATTTTACTAGAAAACTTTGCTCTATAAAATCTCCAGCATGTTTTTCCCTAGGAATAATTTTCTCACCATGAGACACACATCCCTTATCACTTTTTAAAAATATATTTACATTTTATAGACTACATTTGTCTCAGAATACCACCTAAATGAAATAGAATTGCTCACTATGAAAAGACCCATTGGCTGTGCAAATTATTGAATTAAATAGTTTGCACGTTGGAAACTGTGTTTATTAATGATATGTTAAAGCTGGACACACCTGCATTTACTAAATTAACCAACACTCCTACAACACTTCATATCTTCCGGGCACTTCTGACAACTTTTATAATCTTAATTCATGTTATCCCCATACCAATGCTATAAAATGAGTTCCTGGTTTACAGATAAGGAAATCGAAGCTAAGAAACATCTGACAGCTTACACAAGATGACCCACCTAGAAGTAGCAAAGGTGGAGATCAAATCCAGGTGTTTAGCCTTTGCCTCTGTGCTCTTAGCCATCACTCTGTTATTTCTTCCAGAAACACAGCAGTGAGTTCCATCTCTAGCTGCTTCTTGTCTTGATTTTATTCCCCCCTCCTTGGCTGTTTGATGGGCAGAGTGATGTTCACTGTGACTCATGCCATTTTAACGTGCTCCTAAGATCCTAACCAATGTAGACTCTAAACTTCTCCTCAGTCCATTTCATGGGGTGGCTGGAATTCCTATATATCTCTAACACATAGGACCACATTTTTGCCTCAAAATGAAGAATTCTGGAAATTTCAATGCAGAGATTAGCCTTATCAGGAGTTGTGGAAAGTTGTGGGAAGAACTCCCACATTTGCTAAGTATCTGATATATGGTGGACATAATGTATGTCCTCTCATCTAGTCTCGTGACAGTCTCATTGAAAATCCATCCAGTAATTAGTCACTGATCTGCTGGAAAAGAGTTCTGGATCCTAACACCTTTAGATGCTACCTTTCCTAGAAGAATCTGTTTCTTCTCTTTAAGAGAAGACTTGAATACTCTTAAAATCACAATAACAACTCAAAACATTTATGTTCTCTTGGCAGGTATTTTTTTAAGCAGAGTACATGTGTATATTTTGGGTAGGGATGGTGTTTTTTTCAGCATCTCACTAAACTCACCAAATAAGCAGTTACTTGATCTGCTTGGTTTTTTTTTCAAATTGGTACTCTATAAAGCCTTCCTGGCACCTCACTTCAATTGGCTTCCATAGTCCCTTTTTGGCTCAGAAGGGTACTGATATCAGAAATAATGGTCTATGTGTCTTTATCAGATTTTTAGGAAACGTTCAATACCATGTTGTGTTCTTTACTGCCTTTAGGAAGAGACTATTAATTCTCCCTTCATCTCCTGTTAGAGGAAGAATAGATATTGGATGCTTTAAAAACATTTCATACCCAAAAATTCATCCCTGAAGATCTTCCATAACACAGATCCAAAACAAAATGTCACATTCCCTTGGTTTAGTCAAACTGCCACACTCCAGAGTCCAGTGCAAAGCAACTTCCATCTGCATCAGATCATTGATATAATATGAAAAATCACCTGCACTGAAATTGCTTCCTTAATTGGTCCCTAATTACAAATCATCTGCTTTATTTTCACATATATGTAAAGCATTCTTTGTACTTTCATGCTTGTTAAAATTCTTGGATTTCTTAAAATCACAGCTTTAATAATCTGCAGTCTTGTCTGAATAACTGGTGGCATTTCTCTCTTTTCAGTTCCTCCCAAGTTTGTGGTTCAGCCACGGGACCAAGACGGGATTTATGGCAAGCCTGTCATCCTCAATTGCTCAGCTGAGGGTTATCCTGTACCCACCATCGTGTGGAAATTCTCTAAAGGTATGAAGTTACTTGATTTGCTTGTTATCTACCAAATGTATGTCATATTCTAAAGGATGAGATGAGCATTTCTTGCAGAGATGTTTCTTACAAATATATACGTCCTGACCTCCACCAAGTGTATCCATCCTTCACATACACCCCTAGTAACCCACCTAAGTGTTTTCATTTGGGCCATGAAATAAATGTTCTTGTATAACATGCCCTTGGAAAGACCGCGTAGGGGACGCAGTTTATTCATGCAAGTTATTTCAGCACCTGGGAAAACTCTACCTTGACTATCTGGGAAAGCTCTACCTTGACTACCTATGTTGGATAACCATGATCTGCCTGGGGACCCCTGCAAGCCCATACACATGGAAAAAAAAGTATAAACTGTCAGAATTACTCATTGTTGGAAAATTATTTCCCCAGTATTTAGATAAGTAAGGGTAAGTGTCTTTAGAAGGTTAAAATAAAACTACTGGTTGTTTTATTTACCTAGATACCATAGATATAAAAAACTACCTATCATCTCCTTGGTAGTCTCTTTTTAAAAGCAAAATTTCACCCTTAATCTTGCTTTCTCTTCAAAGGCAAAGCAACGTTTCCCAGTATTAAGGTAACACTGTAAATGGTACATAAATTAAAATGAGCAGTGTTGGAAACCAATGAGGGAACCATTCTAGACATGGTAAAAATAATTTATTTCTATCTTATCACTTTCTCCAGGAAAGTTTCCTTAACTATGCTTATGAATGTGTTGGGAATTCTCTTTCCTTTCTCATTCACATAACCTCCTTCGGTAATTTATTAAACAGGTGAGGGCCAAATATATACTGATAGGATGAACAAACAACAAATACATAAATAAATCATGGGGTTTTTTTCCTAACAATCTTAAGACTTAAGGTATAGAGTGTGTTGCACTTTCTTATTGTGAAAGTAACAACAATCAGAGAAAAACAAATGACATACTTGTCACAGTTCCTTTTGGTGTATTTCCTTTAGGGCGGAGGAACAGAGGGAGGAAAGAGAGGGATAGACACCATTTGGTTGGGGGGAGAATTGATTAAATTTGTTTTAAATCCCTGAGATTACTCCCCTGTAGCATGCCACATACATTGTCCATGTGAAAAGCACTTTATCCCAAAATAAAAGCCTGTTATTCAGAGTATCTGCCTGCGTGACTTTTTATTTGGGGCCATACTTGTAGCCCTATGTTGCATTACATGGAAACAAGTAGCATACATTTGATTTAATGTACTTTATATCGATGTGCATGTAGTTTATATAGATGGTGTTACAAACATTTTCCATGGTGCTCATCTTCTTCAAAATTATTTCTAATGCTTGACATTGTGTGGATGTTCTTTCTTTCTCTTGGGTTGTTTTCCATTTCTCACCATTACAAACACTGCAGAAGTGAACATCCTCATGTGTTGGTTCAATGTGCATCTGTGTGGTTGCTTTCTTTTTCTTTTCTTTTCTTTTTTTTTTTTTGAGGGACCTCCATACTGTTCTCCATAGTGGCTGTATCAATCTACATTCCCACCAACAGTGTAGGAGGGTTCCCTTTTCTCCACACCTTCTCCAGCATTTATTGTTTGTTGATTTTTTGATGATGGCCATTCTGACTGGTGTGAGGTGATACATCATTGTAGTTTTGATTTGCATTTCTCTAACAGTTAGTGATGTTGAACGTATTTTCATGTGTCTGTTGGCCATCTGTATGTCTTCTTTGGAGAAATGTCTATATAATCCCTAGAAGTGAAATACTGTGATCACACTGAAGGCTCTTGGTCTGCATTGGACCAGGACACATTGGAAAATATTAGGGCAATTT
This sequence comes from Mesoplodon mirus, assembly GCF_964341445.2. Lineage (NCBI taxonomy): Eukaryota > Metazoa > Chordata > Mammalia > Artiodactyla > Ziphiidae > Mesoplodon > Mesoplodon mirus. The sequence goes on along the minus strand of NC_138982.1, from coordinate 142,212,713 downwards.
ACACACTGACCAGTAGTATGAAGATGTGTGTGTCTTGCACCTTCGCCAACTAGATAGTATCCTTTTTTTCCTTACTCTTTACTATGTGATGGGTGAATTGTTTTAATTTACAAATTCCTGTTTTAATTTACAAATTTAGATTACTAATAATGTTGAAAATGTTTTAGCCTTTGTTTACAGACCATTTCATTTTCCCATTTGGAGAATTTCTCATTCATGTTACTCTCACACGCATCTCCATGTCTCATTTATTTGAAAGAGTGTTTTTCATAGATTCAATAAAACTTTGTCTGTTATGGGTGTTATAGACATCTTATTCCTTCCCATCACTGAAGTGCAAATTAAATTATAGAAGCCTTTTTACCTTTGAACTTGATATGCAACTTAAAATCATTAATGAAAAAATTAAAAATTGCAGCAAACAAATTTTTAAAAGTTAAAATCCCCCTTTAAAAATATCACTCAAAAATAACCAAAGATAAATACTGCAAACTTTTTTTTTAAGATTTTTTTTTTGATGTGGACCATTTTTAAAGTCTTTATTGAATTTGTTAGAATACTGCTTCTGTTTTATGTTTTTGGTTTTTTTTTTGGTTTTTTTTTTTGGCCATGAGTCATGTGGGATCTTAGTTCCCTGATCAGGGATTGAACCTATACCCCCTGCATTGGAAGGTGAAGTCTTAACCACTGGACTGCCAGGGAAGTCCCGATACTGTAAACTTTCATCTAGCTTTTCAGACCTGTCTCCCTGGCAAATATATATATCTGTAGATATACATATAATTTTGTGTTTTTTAAAGCATTGCGAGCATGTGAGTCTTCCTGATCTACAGCCTTCTTTCTTCAGTTAATAATAGGCTATGAATGTCTTTCCATGGCAACAAATATGGCTGTTCACTGTGACTTTTTAATGTCTCTGTTGAGTTTCTATTCATACATCAATAAATACATCTAACTTCTCTTGCCTTTGTTAGGACTGAATTCAGTGACTTAATGCCACAAGGGTTTACTCCTTCTCATAAGAGGAGTCTGGGAGTAGAGAGGGCAGGATTAGTTTTGCTCTCCTGAGTCATCAGGGACCCACACTGTTTACAACTATCTCTTCTGTCACTCTTCAAACACATCTCCCACCATCAGTCAATGGCTACTAAGGTCCAGTGGCCACTTGCACATTTCTGTGGATGAGGAAGACCACAGAGAGAAGGCTCTCACACCCACCTGAGTCAGTTCCCTCTAAGTACCTCTCCAGACTGTGTGATGAATCAATTCTGCTCATGTCTCACCGGCCAGGTCAGCCCTCGCCACAGGGTTACAAGTTGTGTTATAGCTACGCATACGGCCGTCATGACTACAACCCAGGCTATTTCACTAAGGGGGAGGATGGATGCTTGGCAACCAGGTGTGTCCAACACTACTGTTGGATGTTGTGTTTTTTCCCAGTTTTTCACTATCGTAAAAATGTCACAGTGACTTCTATCTCATTGATCTCTGTACACATGTCCATTTTCTCTCTGGTGATAAACTTCTACAAGCAGAATTGTGGTTCAAAGAGTAAGCAATTTCTATAGATTTCAATACATATCGGCCACTTGTCATCACCTTTTTCATCTACCCTCCTTCCCACAGTTTATAGTAGTGCCTCTTTCTTATGATGAGAATAATGCCAGGTATTATGCTTGGTTTTTTAATATTTTTCAATAGAATAGGGGAAATGGTATATTATTATTTTAATCATGCAAGTAGCAAAGATGTTTCTTAAGAAAAATTTAGCCTTGCTTATGGAATATGTTTCCCATAATCAAATAGTCACTAAGAGCATAAGTGCAGTTCTTCTATGTCACACACACACACACACACACACACACACACACACACACACCCCAGACTCAGGCTGTTTCTCCAAGAGATGCAATTTAATCCTGAAGCTTCAGAATTCCAGAGTAAATGGCAGTGGTTTAAGGGCAGCTATTGCAGAAATGAAACAATCTTTCCTGAAAAATAATGTTATTACAGTTTTGACCTTGGGTCTGGATACACAGTCTAAGACATTCAATTCTGTCTCCTGATTTTTTTTTTACATGAACAAACAAGGCTGCTTGTCAAAAAGATATTTAAAAAAAAATCAGGGTTTAATACCATGGTGGACCTTACCTGTGCTCATAGAAATCGATAGCTAAGCAAATGTATGCCATTTATAGTGGAGGAAGTGGGTTTCAATTGCTGTCCTGGGGACCTGGACCATCCCCTTGTTAGCTGCTAAAGGGGAAAGAGGGGCTGCTGATGCAAGAAATAACTGATGCCCTGGCCCATGTGCTGCCTGGACATCTTTTGCTCTCTGGCCATCCAGAAATAGGGCCACTTCTGACCTCCAGGGATGCTTTGGTCGGAGGAATGTCCAAGGACAAGAGTCAGGGCATGCCTGGTGTAGAGAGTGGGAGAGCAGTGGAGAGTAGTTTATATTTAAAATAGGGATATCAGAGAAGGCCCCAGAAGAAAGTAATGTTTGAGCAGAAACTTAAAAGAAATGGGAGATGAACCATGTGCATATCTGGGGGGAGCACTGAAGGTCAAGGGGTCAAAGCCGGGGCAGAAGTGGGTTTATACCTGGAATGTTCCAGAAGCACCAAGGAGGACACTGGAGCTGGGTCCTGCTCACTCACTGCAGTGGAGTGAAAGGAGGTTCTGGAGGTCCCAGCAGGTGAGATTCCTCATTGATGACCCTAAAGATGTGGCTTTGCCTGGCGGGGGTGGGCGGGGGGAATGCAGGCAGTGGGTCAGAGTTGTGACAGCGACGCTCTCCTTTCTTCTGCTGCCCTGCGGACACCAGAACTTAGCAGGCTATTGGAGTAATTAAGAGATGCCATGTGCTCTGCCTACAGTTTTCAAAGGACCCTGTCGGCCCTAGGTGGAAGGCAGGAATTGCAGCTGGAGACCGGTTAGCAGGCCTTTGCTGTGATGTGGCCTGGACAAGCTGTCAAGAAGGGACGAGTAGTTGATTTCTGAATTCATCTGGCTGATGGATTGGATGTCAAAGAGAAAGGGAGCAGTCAAACAGGATGCCCGGGTCTTTGAGGACAGTGGAAGTGCCACTTACTGAGACAGCAATGTCAGGAGAGCAAATCGGCCCAGGATCAAGATCAGGAGTTTGGGCCTCATTCTCTGTAGACACAACCCAATTCTCAGCATACGCAATGATACATTTTCTAAGTATCCTAATTTTTTATCAATAAATGCCTTCTCCATGGTCAGGGCTTATCCTTTCCACGTTCTGCTCAGCCAATGTATGCCCCACTTTGGTATCACTTCAGTTCTATGTTAGATTGATCCCCTGCTCAATGCTACTCCTTTAGCTATAGTTTTCCAACGAGGAATATTCCAGATTCATTCTTCACAATGGCTTGCCTCTTGCCTTTTTGCACATAAAGTGAGTTTAGCTTGTAGGAGTTGGTAGCTTGCATTATTTCCTGGGAGGGAACAGAAGCTGCCTGATTTCTCCTTAGAAACGACTCTTTTTTTTTTTTTTTTTTTTTTTTTTTTTTTTGCCTGCATGCACTGAAGAGCTGACTTTGAAGTCCAGTAAATGTATAGTCTATGCCTTGATGTTATGCATGTGGGGTCACTTTTCCCCCAGATGTGTCATATTCCTATTTAATATGTAGATTCAAATCATCTTTTATGTAAGAAAATTCTTCTTGAATCATGTCTGTAAATATTTGTTCTCTTCCGTGCTCTGCATTTGTGGGTGTGTGTATTCAAAGTTTATCTCAAGTCACAGAAAATATACAAACTAAGACAACAGAATGAAATGATTATGTTCCGAGAGAAGGTGATGGGTGACACCTGGCACCAATTTGGGTCGTTTCAAGGGTTAGAGTGCAGAAGTCATCTTTTTGCAACATGTCAAGAAAGTTGTGGAATTAATTTCCAGATTTGTTCCCAGGTATTTTTGAAAACATTTTAAGGTGCTCAATAGATTTCTGTCTTTGTTCCTTTAAGATACGGATATTCTGTGTCTGCCCAGGAGGTAGCATGGTGACCTGGGTCTCCGATTATGGAGCCATCAGATTCCCTTCACCTGTCTTCCAGAGGGTGTCATGTCCTCTCTGATTTTTTAACTGATTTACTCCCATTTTACTTTGTTTGATATTTTCTCATGTTTATTCTCTACATCGTTTTCCCCACAAAGTCTGTTCTCCTTTGTGCTCTCTCCAATTTTGCCTTCATTATTGTGATTTTATTTTTTCCCTTCTTTCTCCACTTCCGCCAGCTCACATTTCATTCTCCCTTGAGCTCTTGCTTCATAGACAAATAGCTATTTTATTCACAGCTTTCATCTCAATCATGGCGTTCTTCTGAGGAGATTTCATTATAGATTTCTGTCTCTACTTTATTTTTCTATTTTCCTTGTAGTATCTTTGCTAGATCCTGGCTTCATTTTGAGTGCTCACATTTGAAGAAAATGCATATCCCCAGGAAGAGATTGCTTTGTGCAAGTATGTGGTTCCTCCCTAAACCCTCCTTCACTGATCTAAGGCACACAGCAGGTCCAGAGAAGCTGCTGCCACACCCAGCCTGTGCACACCATGGTCACTGATGTCTCTTGCCCCTCAGATGTGCTCCCCGCTTTCACGATGCATACCCTGCGGATGTTTGCTCAGAGTCCCAGCTGTGATCCATCTCTGCTTGTCTTTCTGCATGTACCTTTTTTTTAAAAACATCTTTATTGGAGTATAATTGCTTCACAATGGTGTGTTAGTTTCTGCTGTATAATAAAGTGAATCAGCTATACCTATACCTATATCCCCATATCGCCTCCCTCTTGTGTCTCCCTCCCAGCCTCCCTACCCCACCCATCTAGGTGGTCACATAGCACGTAGCTGATCTCCCTGTGCTATGCGGCTGCTTCCCACTAGCTATCTATTTTACGTTGGTAGTGTATATATGTCCATGCCACTCTCTCACTTTGTCACAGCTTACCCTTCCCCCTCCCCATATCCTCAAGTACATTCTCTAGTAGGTCTGTGTCTTTTTTTCCATCTTACCCCTAGGTTCTTCATGACCTTTTTTTTTTTTTTTTTTTAGATTCCATATATATGTCTTAGCATACGGTATTTGTCTTTCTCTTTCTGACTTACTTCACTCTGTATGACAGACTCTAGGTCTATCCACCTCATTACAAATAACTCAATTTCATTTCTTTTTATGGCTGAGTAATATTCCATTGTATATATGTGCCACATCTTCATTATCCATTCATCCGATGATGGACACTTAGGTTGCTTCCATGTCCTGGCTATTGTAAATAGAGCTGCAATGAACATTTTGGTACATGACTCTTTTTGAATTATGGTTTTCTCAGGGTATATGCCCAGTAGTGGGATTGCTGGGTCGTATGGTAGTTCTATTTGTACTTTTTTAAGGAACCTCCATACTGTTCTCCATAGTGGCTGTACCAATTCACATTCCCACCAGCAGTGCAAGAGTGTTCCCTTTTCTCCACACCCTCTCCAGCATTTATTGTTTCTAGATTTTTTGATGATGGCCATTCTGACTGGTGTGAGATGATATCTCATTGTAGTTTTGATTTGCATTTCTCTAATGATTAATGATATTGAGCATTCTTTCATGTGTTTGTTGACAGTCTGTATATCTTCTTTGGAGAAATGTCTATTTAGGTCTTCTGCCCATTTTTGGATTGGGTTGTTTGTTTTTTTTGCTATTGAGCTGCATGAGCTGCTTGTAAATTTTGGAGATTAATCCTTTGTCAGTTGCTTCATTTGCAAATATTTTCTCCCATGCTGAGGGTTGTCTTTTGGTCTTGTTTATGGTTTCCTTTTCTGTGCAAAAGGTTTTAAGTTTCGTTAGGTCCCATTTGTTTATTTTTGTTTTTATTTGCATTTCTCTAGGAGGTGGGTCAAAAAGGATCTTGCTGTGATTTATGTCATATAGTATTCTGTCTATGTTTTCCTCCAAGAGTTTGATAGTTTCTGGCCTTACATTTAGGTCTTTAATCCATTTTGAGCTGATTTTTGTGAAAAACTGAAACTATTTCCACTAAGATCAGGAACAAGACAAGGTTGCCCACTCTCACCACTATTATTCAACATAGTTTTGGAAGTTTTAACCACAGCAATCAGAGAAGAAAAAGAAATAAAAGGAATCCAAATCAGAAAAGAAGAAGTAAAGCTGTCACTGTTTGCAGATGACATGATACTATACATAGAGAATCCCAAAGATGCTACCAGAAAACTACTAGAGCTAATCAATGAATTTGGTAAAGTACCAGGATACAAAATTAATGCACAGAAATCTCTGGCATCCCTATACACTAATGATGAAAAATCTGAAAGTGAAATTAAGAAAACACTCCCATTTACCATTGCAACATAAAGAATAAAATATCTAGGAATAAACCTACCTAAGGAGACAAAAGACCTGTATGCAGAAAATTGCAAGACACTGATGAAAGAAATTAAAGATGTTACAAATAGAAGGAGAGATATACCATGTTCTTGGATTGGAAGAATCAACATTGTGAAAATGACTCTACTACCCAAAGCAATCTACAGATTCAATACAATCCCTATCAAACTACCACTGGCATTTTTCACAGAACTAGAACAAAAAATTTCACAATTTGTATGGAAACACAAAAGACCCCGAATAGCCAAAGCAATCTTGAGAACAAAAAATGGAGCTGGAGGAATCAGGCTCTCTGACTTCAGACTATACTACTAAGCTACAGTAATCAAGACAGTATGGTACTGACACAAAAACAGACATATAGATCAATGGAACAGGATAGAAAGCCCACAGATAAACCCACACACATATGGTCACCTTATTTTTGATAAAGGAGGCAAGAATATACAGTGAAGAAAAGACATCCTCTTCAATAAGTGGTTCTGGGAAAACTGGACAGGTACATGTAAAAGTATGAGATTAGAACACTCCCTAACACCATGCATGTACCTTTGCTCAGTGTACACTGTCGACTGCCCCATCACCTATTTTGTAGTTGAGATTTTAGCTATTTCCTAATTTCGTGCATAAAAGAGTTTGCATTTTCTATTCATCTTTCTCCCATTTGCCTTTTTATGATTTCCAGGAAGAAAAGAAATGTTGTTTCTTAAAAAATTTGATTTTCTTTTTTTTTATACAGCAGGTTCATATTAGTTATCTATTTTATACATATTAGTGTATTTATGTCAATCCCAATCTCCCAATTCATCCCAGCACCACCACCCACCCACCCCTGCTTTCCCACCTTGGTGTCCATACGTTTGTTCTCTACATCTGTGTCTCTATTTCTGCCTTGAAAACTGGTTCATCTGTACCATTTTTCTAGATTCCACATATATATGTTAATATACAGTATTTGTTTTTCTCTTTCTGACTTACTTCACTCTGTATGACAGTCTCTGGGTCCATCCATGTCTCTACAAATGACCCAATTTCGTTCCTTTTTATGGCTGAGTAGTATTCCATTGTTTATATGTACCACATCATTTTTATCCATTCGTCTGTCGATGGACATTTAGGCTGCTTCAGTGACCTGGCTATTGTAAATAGTGCAGCAATGAACATTCAGGTACATGTGTCTTTTTTTTTAAACATCTTTATTGGAGTATAATTGCTTTACAATTGTTCATGTGTCTTTTTGAATTATGGTTTTCTCTGGGTATATGCCCAGGAGTGGTATTGCTGGGTCATATAGTAGTTCTATTTTTAGTTTTTTAAGGAACCTCCATACTGTTCTAATGCTGGTTTTATGCTGCCATCTTTAAACCCTTTGAACTTAAATCCTATTATTTATGTATTAAGCTTTATTAAATTTGAACTTTACTTCAGAAAAATAAAGGAGAAGTAGTAGAAATCATCAGTTAAGAGAGTGGGCTGAGTTCAAACCCCAGACACACACCATCTGTCTGTGTTACTCCAGGAAAATTACTTAGCCTGCGTGAACCACAGATTCCTCATATGGGAAGCAAATGAAATAAGGGGAGTAATGTGATGATTTAATAAGATGGTTCATAGAAAGCATTTATTATGGTACCTGGCATAACAATTAGTCAATACACATTTGCTGTTATCAGCATCATCACTGTTGTCATCACCTCAGCTCACACAGTTAGCCAATTGTACTAAAGCCATTTATTTCCTAGCCCAACCTTTTCCCACTAACTTTAATTCCTTTATAGTCTATGAAAAAATGTGTCTGTTGAAATCCATTTTTTATCCCTCTCTCTCTTGTACTGTCTGGCATCAGGACTGTGAATACTAGAAGTTTATCTCTTCCTAATATGTTTTAATATCTCATACAACACTCCTCCCCTCATTGTTTTTCTTTTTCAAAAATGTCCTGGATTTCTCACATGGATTTTTATTTGCATATTTCTTCTAGGTGAAAGTTAGGCTAATTTTATCAAGTTCCCCCCAAAATATTCTGAAACATTTGGAACACTGTAATAAATGTAAAGTTTAGCATGGAGAACATCAATATCATTAAACTATTGAGCCTTCCCTGCCAGTATCATGGACAGTCTTTCCATTTATTCAAATCTTTTTATATGCCCATTATAAATTCTATTGCTTTCTTACTATGGTCTGTGGTAGTGAGTATTTATAAGCTTCTGCCGATAGTTCTTTTTGATCCTCTTTGGTTTTCTGGGTGGAAAGGTGTTACATCTATAGCCAGTTTTCGTTGACTCTCTGCAGCTCTCTGTGTCTCTTTTCCAAGCAAGGGAGAAGTGCTCCTTAATTTGGGGGGAGTTCCTATCTTCTTCCACTCTCTAGTACATAGAGAGGCTGCAGTGGGATAGGACTCCCTATTTCCTGCCTATTTCTCTCACCCACTCCCTGTGCCCTTCCTTCTCTTACCTATAGCACATTCACATGAGACCAAAGTTTCCTCAACTCCAGGTTTTCCTGGAGACATCAGAGAATCCATCACTATTTGGTGCACAATAGTTTTGCTTTTGCTCAGGCATCTCCCTCTCTCCCCAGAAAGCTGTTGGAAGTTGTCCTTCTGTTCCCACAAGGTATACTCTACCAGGGGTCCTGGCTGTCCCTTACCTCCTGGGTCCCAGAAGTGTCCTCTTTTGTTTGGTAGCAACCCACCTGACAGAACCCTCCCATTTTGCCATAGACTTTTTTATTTTCTTTTTTTAAAAGCAGCTTTAAAAATCTCATGATTTTTGTGGATTAAGAGTCTGGGCACATCTTAGCTGGGTGCTTTGTTTCGGAATCTCTCATAGGGCTGCAGTTGTTGGCCAGGGCCAAGTCTCATCTGAACTGGAGGAGGATCCACTTGTAGGTTCAGATGGTTGTTAGCAGAAGCTGTAGACTCTTTATAGGGGCCAACAGGGACTTCAATCCTTTGTTCAGAAATCCATAGGAAAAAATCTGACACAACAGTTCTCTGGACATTTCCATGCAATGTACTCAATTCTAGACTGAGAAACAAATGTGTGCTCAGTACGCCTGGTCAGACTGCTCAGGTGACCCTTCTGGAGCCTCCTCCTACCTCAGGGGCTCGCTCTGGAATGCTTCAACTTGGTCCTGCTCACACCCTCTCTCCCACGGTCAAGGTGACATCCCAGCACCCTCCACAGTCCCCAAGGCCTATGTCTCCAAATGCCATGAAGAATGTGAAGCATGGGACAAGCCCAAGTTCTCAAGTATGTTAATTGTAGGACATTTTTTCTACCAAAACCAATTCCAGACCTCCCTGCTGAGTTGACCATGGCCACCTCTTCCTCAGCAGTCAAGAGATGGCCCCCACTGCAGATCCCCTGCTTCCCATTCAAAAGATAAGTCCGGATGGGGACAAACAATCAGGAGACCAAAATAATAATAATAATAAGTCCCTTAAATGAGATTGTTCCTCTTTTCCCCTGTAGGAAAACAGGAGGTTTCCTATTGAAGTAATTCCGTGGGGAGGCCCAGTCAGGATTGTCCTTGGGTCTCTGGACCCCCAAAGTTCCTTCCCAAGCTCTGGTCCCTTAATCCTATTTCCTGTATCCTTGCAGGTTTCACTCTTGTCCTGACCTCGGGCCTGAGCCTCCTTCTTGTTTTAACATTCAAGGCATTTAGCTTCATTTCTTTACCCTCGTGGCCACTTACACTCTGACCTTGAATGCCAGATCACAGCCTTTGCTCAGACCAAGTGTTGCTTTCACGCTCCTGTCCTGGAAACTGGATCTCTGTCTTGGTCATCTGCTTGGCCCTTGCTCATCTAATCCTATCTCACCTCCTTGCCTGCCTGTCTGTCTGATTACCACCCAGAGCTCTAACCACTCCTGCTCCCAGACTCACTACTGTCCCGCTTTCTGTGTGGGTTAAGATGCCCCCAAGCCTCCATCCCCATGCATCCGACCTCTTCTGTCCACTGGTTTACTGGACCTGCAGTCGTCCTCTCGGGTCTTTCCAGCAACACCTGCTCCAAACTCCTGCACCAGGCTTGTCGAGGCTATCAAGTCTCACTTATCATCCAGTGTTCCTTGTCCCCATGCAAATGCATGACAAGCTATGAATCTAGAATGAATGCAGAGAAAGAGCTCAAAGAATCTAAAAAGGAGAAAGTGACACCTCCCTGTGACATAAGTGGTGAAAATAAACCCAACTTCAAAGTCAAATGTGGTTCCCTCAGGTACAACAAAAGCAGATCTGCTTGTCTGTTCCCAGGTAGGAGCAGTGGGTCTCATTGAGCAATAATGAGTTTTTGGAAAAGGATGGTGAGCAGAACGGAGAGGATGAATGTTCATCATATTGGTATATTTTCTTTTGATGGTAGAATAAAACTCACGAGGAATGGAAAACTTCGGCCTTTCCCTGTGCTAAAATAAGCGAGTCTCCGTGGCTCTGGGAGCTGCATCAGGACCATGGTAAATGCTCCACATCCGCCCAAGGAAACTGCAGTTACCCCGAGCCTTGGTAGAGTCACCAGGACAATGGCCCCGGGGGTCCATCTGGCCCTCCCTTGTTTTTCTCCACTCCTCTGTCTTCCCTCTTTCTCATTGTCTTTCCCCAGGAACTTTCTAACCATCCTCTTGCGGATAGGGACAGCCACACTGAGGACAAATGTTTGGGCATCTCTTGCTCCAAGGAGGTGGTGACGAAAACCTTGTATGGTCGACACAGCTGCAGGGGCAGCTCGCAGCCCATGGTCCCAATGCAAAGCCATGGTGGCATCAGCAAAGTCCAGCCATTCAAACTGCCTCTGGTATCTCATGTCCCATCAACAAGTGCCGAATCGTGTCAGTTCATGGCTCCATTTTCTGATAAGTGAGTAAGGGACCAGTGTTCCATCTTGATGATTAAAAAGGATGCTTGCAGATTAGGTACAGAGTAAAAGTCATGAAATTAGCGTGATAAACTAGTGGAGCACCAAATTCTAACAATCCCTCGGCAGACACCAGTCTAGGCCACCTAAGTTCAGTTGTTTTCATTGGATAGAATTCTTCAGGATAGACATACAGAGATTAAAAGAAGAAAGTGAATTGCACAGTGAACATAATTATATGCAGATTTACAAAAGAAGTAACCTTGATGCTGTCCCAGTTATGGTGCAGTGTTTTATCAAGAAGGAATTTAATACAGGGAATTAGATGCATGCATATTTTTAGAAGGATGGGAGGAATTCAGCTGCCTTTTAGGAACTTGACAAATGTGGGAGCCAGGAGAGGATAATTCCATCTGTGGTTCCAGCTTCTCTGGAACGAAATTTGTTCTCCCGGACTTGGATGTTTGGCATCTGCCCATGCATTGACTTACTGCTTCTAAAGGAGAATGATGATTTCTCCTTCCTTGCACTTTCCAAATCGCATTCAAGCGCCTCTCGCTGGTGAAATATAAACCAGAACTGTGACAAATCAGCCGGGGAAATGTTCTTCTCAGGCTTCCCATCCCTGAAATTTAGGGAAGACTTTAGTAGTGCAGCAGTAATGCTAAGATCAACAGACAATATCTGATGCCAACATATAGACAAAACATGATGTGCACACTGTGTACCGTGTGGAAGCTTCTTTCTTTGGGTTTGGAAGAGCCCTCCAGCCTGGAGCTGGACCCGTGTCTCAGGACTGTGCCTCTGTCCTCTTTGGGATTCTTCTCTGGAACAGGACCCAGAACCCAGCCCTCTGTCACTGATCAAGTGTTCCCTTCCCAGCGGCCACACCTGAAATGGGTGCATCTGCTGTTTCTCTGGGTACTTGATCTCTCCTCGTCCTATCCCCACCCATCTTTATAGCCACTCACTCCCTTCAACCCACCAACTGTTTTCAGAGGAGGAGGGCCCTCTCCCTGAGCAAGGACAACAAACTCATTCCTCAGGAAAACACCGCCCTCTCCATAAGGACGAAAGGGACTGTGTTTTGACTCCTTGGTGAGGAGAAGGAATAGCTTATCATTTGGGTGCAGCCCAGGGAGAAGAAAGTGATCTACTTCCTCCTGTTCTCTTCCCCTCCAAAACAACCTTCTTCCACCTGCCAGGCAACTCTCGGCATGTGCTCATTGACCAACTTCTTCTGGTCTCAGCATGTGGGCATTGACACCCATTTGCATTCATGCAATCTTGTTCCTTTTCTCGTGAACAATCTATATAGTATATAAATGAATTCTTCTTCCCATTTCATATATGATGACATTAAGGATGCAGACAGAATAAGCTACTTGCTCAAGGGCAGAGCTCCTAAGTATAAGAGATAACATAGGAGCCCAGTTCTTCTGACTCTTAGTCAAGTGCTCTCACTTCAGATCAGCAAAGACTTCAGAGGGAAGAAAAGATGAAACAATGGCCATATTTGTTGCTGCCTTCAAAGTGGGCTCACTTGGTGATAGTCAGCTATTCTTTTTCCACTATTCCTACTCCCTCAGTTCTTGAGAGTCCTGCTAGGTGTAACTTTTCAATAAATAATAAAGGTCACACAATATGAACATACCCAGTCGTTCTGTGGGTGCCTTACATAATGTGTGACCATTTGCTTTTCATGTAACGGAACATTAAAATTGTCCCCACTTGACCCCAGCTATCCACAGAAAACTGACATCTTTTTAATTAATGGCTTCTGGTTGCTATAAGTGTATCTTCTAGTTAACTATGCAAAGTACTTACCTTATGCTAACAAGATTGCAGAATTTTGAAATATTGTATGCACGGTGTTAAATTTTGTTCTTTACAATAATGATGAATCTGAAGTAGATGACCTATAATTCTACCAAACCATGGCCAAGTCCACTTCCCTCAAATTAAACAGTACTTATCGTTGGGATTGTTGTCCTTATGGTGGATGAATTACTCTGTTTAGCAAGCATGATCACATTTATAAATGGTATATCCCTTCAAGTTAGGTTCATTTTATGATGAAAAAAAAAAGATTTAATGGTTTTCAACTGCACTTATACTTTATCTCTGTCTCCATTAGGACATTTTAGTAATGAAGAAGCTTCTCTCGGTCGAGATAGGAGTTAATAGATAATCCTTTTCAGCTATTTAATTGAGAAAGCTTAGTAATGTAGCTAAATTTTATCTTGTAATTCTTTACTATAAATGTGTCAAATATTGTAAGTATTTTTCTGGTGAAAATTCTTTGAGGAAAAGAAAATATTTGTGTTTTTGACATGAACGATCCTATAACTTTCTAACATTCTATCAGCATTTTATTAGATTCTCAGGGATTTGTAACACATTTTTAAAGAATTTGTAAATCCCATAGCATTTTCAGATTTCCTGGTTTGCTGCCTTATGGAGACATTTCTTAAATCCTACGTTTGGCTGAATTTCCATGTTGTGTGTAGTAGTCTAGATCTGGCTCCCAGCTTGCAGTTAACTTTGAGAAAGGTATCAGTAGCCTTTACAGATTTTTCAAACTGTCAACCAAATTTAAGCACTTAAATAAAAATCAAAGGTTTTTTCTTTGATTTTTAAGTTCCAATAATATTTTTTATCCTTACCCAAAGCAACTATTATCCTTAAGAAGGAATTTTATAATTTATGAAACCAGATCTTTAAAAGATACAGTAAACTTTTATAGGAGAAAAGCAAGTATGATCATCTCAATAGATGATGAAAAGGTAGCTGATAATATTCAACATACAATCCTGATTGAAACAACACACAAACAAAAATAAAGTTTTGTAAAATAGGAATATAGAATCACTTTTAGGAACCAAAGTGCTTTGGCAAATGAAGAGGAAAAAGACAAAGTTCAATAGATACATGAGCAAAGAATATAGATAGAGTGTTCACCAAAGAACAAGTACAAATTACTGATACATTTATAAAAAGATGCTCAGACTTATCTATAAACAAAAGCAACCAAAAAATATACAAGTTAGTAAAACCATGTAAATTAAAATAATGAGATATATGCTATATTGATGAAGATCAAAAAGATTAATAGTGTACATGTGTGAGGAAAAAATTAACTCCATCCCCAGGAAATAAAATTGCTCTGTCTTTTACTAAGCAACTTAGCAATATATTTTAACACTTGGATGTGCAGAATTCCACTCCAAGTATTTATCCAATGGAGTTCCTACCACTATATCTTTCTATTGATGGATTGATTGACAAGCAGAGAGGTTCATTGCAACATTGTCCTTAGTCTTGTGGAGTAGGAAAGAAATAGTCAACTAATCATAAACTGATTAAATAATTAGAAGCAAAAAGTAGAAAAAAACAGCAATAGTGTGTGCTTACTGTATGTCATACAATAGTTTAAGAATTTAAATGCCTACACTGCCCTATGAAGGAGGATCTATTATTATCTCCATTTTGCAGGTGAGGAAACTGAGGAACTAAAAGGATTCCTGATTACCTAGTTTTTCACAGTGTATTGGGGATCTGTTGCTATGTAACAAATTACCCCAAAGCTTAGTGGCTTAACAATAATAGAGCACATTTATGATCTCTGTGGGGCTGGAATCTGGGTATGGCTTAACTGAGTCCTCTATTTCAAGGTGTCTCCCAGCACTGCACTCAGTCTGTTGGCCAGGGATTCAGTCATATCAAGGTTCATCCCACTCAGGTGGTTGCTGGCAGGATTCAGCTTCTCACAGACTGTTGGCTGGGGGAGACCCTCATGGAAGGCTCTCCATAGGAAGGCTCACAATATGGCCACTCACATTTACCCAGAGTGAGGGTTCTGACCTCAAAGAGAGATTGACAAAGAGGCCACCATCTTTTGTAACCATCGCTACTTGCCCTGGATCCACCACAGAGTAGGTGCTTAGTAATTGGACAATAAACACCATTTTGTATAGACAAAGCACAATTTTATATGTGCTTATAAAAAATTAGGAAGGCTATAGTCCCTTCTTTTCTCCTCAAGATAATGGGATCTTGAGGAGAAAAAGAGGGCAGTTACTTTTATACTGTTTAAATTTTTGACCAAAAATTCACAGATTCCTAATCTGAAATTCTCATGTTTTAAACCCCAGTAGGTAAACTTGGAAATAGCTTTCATCAATTATTTTCCAAAATCAACCATTCATTTAGTGATGTGTTCACTATCCATCAAACGTTTCTTTAATTCTTCTGTGAACTTTCATTTGGATTAAATTTTTTTTGTGTGTGGTACGTGAGTCTGTCACTGTTGTGGCCTCTCCCGTTGTGGAGCACAGGCTCCAGACGCGCAGGCTCAGCGACCATGGCTCACGGGCCTAGCTGCTCCGCAGCATGTGGGATCTTCCCGGACTGGGGCACGAACCTGTGTCCCCTGCATCGGCAGGCGGACTCTCAACCACTGTGCCACCAGGGAAGCCCCTGGATTAAGTTTTAAATGATCTATATTATACATGCTTCTGTTGTAATTTTGCATTTTGTACATTTTGATAATTTTTGACTATTCCCAAGGAGTGAACAGGTATAAGGATAAAAATGATTTTGTTCATTTCATCTCATTTTATAAAATAGTCAGTAGCTGATACTGAGGAAATCAACATATTGAAGTTATTAAAAACTACTATTATGTTTTTTAAATTTTTCATCCCTGATTTTGAATTCTTTATGAATAAGATGAATTAAAACCATTTTTCTACTTAGAAAGATGTTACAATATTACACACATCAGATATGAGATAAAGAACTAATCCAAGTGTGTGAGTATTATTAGTATATGCAACCCCCTTCCAACTTTATAATTATCTTACATCTATATACTTTTTTTTACATACCTTTAAATCAGATGTCAGCCAACTATAGACCACAAGTCAAATTCTTCTCAAAACCTGCCTTTGTAAATAAATGTTATTGGAACATAATTGTGCTATTTTATGTACTTTCTATAGCTGCATTCATGCTTCAATGACAGAAATAAGTAATTGTGACAGACTGTATGGCTTGCAAACCATAAAATGTTTATTATTTGGCCTTTTATACAATAAGATTTCCAATAACTGCCTGAAACATGGTGTAATGCCCCATCTCTACTCATCTAAGTCTTCTTTACTTGTGAGCAACAACTTTTGCAGTTTTCAGTAGACCAGTTTTGAAAATATCTTGTTAAACTTATCTGTAAATATTTCATGTTTTCATGCAAATTTATTGTTTTTTAAAAATTTCAGTATTGCTTGCTACTAATATATAAAAATAAAATTAACTTTGAATTTTGTATTTTGATGTATACTGTGACTTTGCTAAAGTCATTTATAATCCTAGCAACGTTTTTGTAGACTCTTTGATTATCTACGTAAATAATTATGTCCTCTGTGAAGGAAGACAGTTTTATTCTTCTTTTCTAATACATATGTATTTATATCATTTTCTTTTTGAATTGCTCTTGATAAAATCTTCAGAACAATGTTGAATAAAAGGACCAGACCAATCATTCTTGTCTCTTTCTTGATCTTTAATGGAAAATAATTCGGTTTTTAGAATTAAGTATGATGTTAACTGTAAGCCTTTTGAAACCTTTTATCAAGTAATTCTGTCTATGACTAGCTAATTATGAGATTTTATCAGGATTTTTAACTCTAAAATACTTTTTCTTTTTTCTTTATATATATTCAAGTAATCACATTGTGCTTCTTTTTTGGTCTGTTAGTATGAGGAATTACACTCACTAATTTTTGAATTGAAACCAACCTTGCATTCCTAGAATAAAACTCACTTGGTCATGATATATTATTGTTTTTATATATTGATAAACCTCATTTGGTAGGGTTTGGTTAAGGATTTTTTTTAACATCTTTATTGGAGTATAATTGCTTTACAATGGTGTGTTAGCTTCTGCTTTATAACAAAGTGAGTCAGCTATATGTATACATATATCCCCATATCCCCTCCCTCTTGCGTCTCCCTCCCACCCTCCCTATCGCACCACTCTAGGTGGTCACAAAGCATGTAGCTATCTCCCTGTTCTATGCGGCTGCTTCCCACTACCTGTCTAATTTACATTTGGTAATGTATATATGTCCATACCACTCTCTCACTTCGTCCCAGCTTACCCTTCCCCCTCCCCATGGCCTCAAGTCCATTCTCTACATCTGCATCTTTATCCCTGTCCTGCCCCTAGATTCTTCAGAACCATTTTTTTTTTAGATTCCATATATATGTGTTAGCATATGGTATTTGTTTTTCTCTTTCTGACATACTTCACTGTGCATGACAGACTCTAGGTCCATCCACCTCATTACAAATAACTCAATTTCATTTCTTTTTATGGCTGAGTCATAGTCCATTGTATATATGTGCCACATCTTCTTTATCCATTCATCTGTTGATGGACACTTAGGTTGCTTCCATGTCCTGGCTATTGTAAATAGAGCTGCAATGAACATTATGGTACATTACTCTTTTTCAATTATGGTTTTCTCAGGGTATATGCCCAGTAGTGGGATTGCTGGGTCATGTGGTAGTTCCATTTTTAGTTTTTCAAGCAACCTCCATACTGTTCTCCATAGTGGCTGTATCAATTTACATTCCCACCAGCAGTGCAAGAGGGTTCCTTTTTCTCCACACCCTCTCCAGCATTTATTGTTTCTAGATTTTTTGATGATGGCCATTCTGACCAGTGTGAGGTGATACCTCATTGTAGTTTTCATTTTCATTTCTCTAATGATTAGTGATGTTGAACATCCTTTCATGTGTTTGTTGGCAATCTGTATATCTTCTTTGGAGAAATGTCTATGTAGATCTTCTGCCCATTTCTGCATTGGGTTGTTTGTTTTTTTGATATTGAGCTGCATGTGCTGCTTGTAAATTTTGGAGATTAATTCTTTGTCAGTTGCTTCGTTTGCAAATATTTTCTCCCTTTCTGAGTGTTGTCTTTTCGTCTTGTTTATGGTTTCCTTTGCTGTGCAAAAGCTTTTAAGTTTCATTAGGTCCCATTTGTTTATTTTTGTTTTTATTTCCATTTCTTTAGGAGGTGGGTCAAAAAGGATCTTGTGATTTATGTCATAGAGTGTTCTGCCTATGTTTTCCTCTAAGAGTTTTATAGTGTCTGGCCTTACATTTAGGTCATTAACCCATTTTGAGTTTATTTTTGTATATGGCATTAGGGAGTGTTCTAATTTCATTCTTTTACATGTAACTGTCCGGTTTTCCTAGCACAACTTATTGAAGAGTCTGTCTTTTCTCCATTGTATATTTTTGTCTCCTTTATCAAAGATAAGGTGACCATATGTGTGTGGGTTTATCTCTGGACTTTCTATCCTGTTCCATTGATCTATATTTCTGTTTTTGTGCCAGTACCATACTGTCTTGATTACTGTAGCTTTGTAGTGTAGTCTGTAGTCAGGGAACCTGTTTCCTCCAGCTCCGTTTTTCTTTCTCAAGATTGCTTTGGCTATTCGGGGTCTTTTGTGTTTCCATACAAATTGTGCAATTTTTTGTTTTAGTTTTGTGAAAAATGCCATTGGTAGTTTGATAGGGATTGCATTCAATCTGTAGATTGCTTTGGGTAGTAGAGTCATTTTCACAATGTTGATTCTTCCAATCCAAGAACATGGTATATCTCTCCATCTGTATCATCTTTAATTTCTTTCATCAGTGTCTTATAGTTTTCTGCATACAGGTCTTTTGTCTCCTTAGGTAGGTTTATTCCTAGGTATTTTATTATATTTTTTTTTCTGTGGTATGCGGGCCTCTCACTGTTGTGGCCTCCCCCGTTGTGGAGCACAGGCTCCGGACGTGAAGGCTCAGTGGCCATGGGTAACGGGCCCACCCGCTCCGCGATATATGGGATCTTCCTGGACAGGGGCACGAACCCATGTCACCTGCATAGGCAGGCGGACTCTCAACCACTGCACCACCAGAGAAGGCCTATTCTTTTTATTACAATGGTAAATAGGAGTGTTTCCTTAATTTCTCTTTCAGATTTTTCATCATTGGTATATAGGTACACAAGGGATTTCTGGGCATTCATTTTGTATCCTGGTACTTTACCAAATTCATTGTTTAGCTCTAGTAGTTTTCTGGTAGCATCTTTAGGATTCTGTATGTGTAGTATCATGTCATCTGCAAACAGTGGCAGTTTTACTTCTTCTTTTCTGATTTGGATTCCTTTTATTTCTTTTTCTTCTCTGATAGCTAAAACTTCCAAAACTGTGTTGACTAATAGTAGTGAGAGTGGGCAAAGTTGTCTTGTTCCTGATCTTAGAGGAAATGGTTTCAGTTTTTCACCATTGAGAATGATGTTGGCTGTGGGTTTGTCATATATGACCTTTATTGTGTTGAGGTAAGTCCCCTCTATGTCTACTTTCTGGAGGGTTTTTATCATAAATCGGTGTTGAATTCTGTCAAAAAGCTTTTTCTGCATCTATTGAGATGATCATATGGTTTTTCTCCTTCAATTTGTAAATATGGTTTATCACATTGATTGATTTGCATATATTGAAGAATCCTTGCATTCCTGGGATAAACCCCACTTGATTGTGGTGTATGATCCTTTTAATGTGCTGTTGGATTCTGTTTGCTAGTATTTTGTTGAAGATTTTTGCATCTATGTTCATCAGTAATATTGGTCTCTAGTTTTCCTTTTTTGTGACATCTTTTCCTGGTTCTTGTATCAGGGTGATGGTGGCCTCATAGAATGTGTTTGGGAGTGTTCCTCCCTCTGCTATATTTTGGATGAGATGGAGGATAGGTGTTAGCTTTTCTCTAAATGTTTGATAGAATTCGCCTGTGTAGCTATCTGATCCTGGGCTTTTCTTTGTTGTAAGGTTTTTAATCACAGTTTCAATTTCAGTGCTTGTGATTGGTCTGTTTATATTTTCTATTTCTTCCTGTTTCAATCTTGGAAGGTTATGCTTTTCTAAGAATTTGTCCATTTCTTCCAGATTGTTCATTTTATTGGCTTAGAGTTGCTTGTAGTAATCTCTCATGATCCTTTGTATTTCTGCAGTGCCAGTTGTTGCTTCTCCTTTTTCATTTCTAATTCTATTGATTTGAGTCCTCTCCCTTTTTTTCTTGATGAGTCTGGCTTACAGTTTATCAATTTTGTTTATCTTCTCAAAGAACCAGCTTTTAGTTTTATTGATCTTTGCTATTGTTTCCTTCACTTCTTTTCATTTATTTCTGATCTAATCTTTATGATTTCTTTCCTTCTGCTAACTTTGGGGTTTTTTTGTTCTTTTTTCTCTAATTGCTTTAGATGTAAGGTTAGGTTGTTTATTTGAGGTGTTTCTTATTTCTTGAGGTAGGATTATATTGCTATACACTTCCCTCTTAGAACTGTTTTTACTGCATCCCATAGGTTTTTGGTCATCATGTTTTTATTGTCATTCTTTTCTACATATTTTTTAATTTCCTCTTTGATTTCTTCAGTGATCTCTTGGTTATTTAGTAGCGTATTGTTTAACCCCCATGTGTTTATAATTTTTAGTTTTTTTCCTGTAATTGATATCTAGTCTCATAGGATTGTGGTCGGAAAAGACACTTGTTACAATTTCAATTTTCTTAAATTTACCAAGGCCTGATATGTGACCCAAGATATGATCTATCCTGTAGAATGTTCCATGAGCACTTGAGAAGTGTATTCTGTTGTTTTTGGTTGGAATGTCCTATAAATATCAATTAAGTCCATCTTGTCTAATGTGTCATTTAAAGCTTGTGTTTCATCATTTATTTTCATTTGGGATGATCTGTCCATTGGTGAAAGTGGGGTGTTAAAGTCCCCTACTATGATTGTATTACTGTCGATTTCCCCTTTTTTGGCTGTTAGCATTTACCTTATGTATTGAGGTGCTCCTGTGTTGGGTGCATAGATATTTACAATTGTTATATCTTCTTCGTGGATTGATCTCTTGATCATTATGTAGCGTCCCTCTTTGTCTCTTGTAAGAGTTTACTTTAAAGTCTATTTTGTCTGATATGAGAATGGCTACTCCAGCTTTCTTTTGATTTCCATTTGCATGGAATATCTTTTTCCGTCCTGTCACTTTCAGTCTGTATGTGTCCCTAGGTCTGAAATGGGTCTCTTGTAGATGGCATATATATGAGTCTTGTTTTTGTATCCATTCAGCCAGTCTATGTCTTTTGGTTGGAGCATTTATTCCATTTATGTTTAAGATAATTATTGGTATGTATGTTCCTATTACCATTTTCTTAATTGTTCTATGTTTGTTATTGTAGGTCTTTTCATTCTCTTATGTTTCCTGCTTAGGGGAGTTCCTTTAGCATTTGTTGTAAAGCTGGTTGGTGGTGCTGAATTCTCTTAGCTTTTGCTTGTCTTTTAAGGTTTTAATTTCTCCCTCAAATCTGAATGAGATCCTTGCTGGGTAGAGTAATCTTGGTTGTAGGTTTTTTCTTTTCATCACTTTGAATATGTCCTGCTACTCACTTCTGGCTTGCAGAGTTTCTGCTGAAATGTCAGCTCTTTACCTTATGGGGATTCCCTTTATGTTATTTGTTGCTTTTCCCTTGCTGCTTTTAATATTTTTTCTTTGTATTTAATTTTTGATTGTTTGATTAATATGTGTCTTGGCATGCTTCTCCTTGGATTTATCCTGTATGGGACTCTCTGGTCTTCCTGGACTTGATTGACTATTTCCTTTCCCAAATTAGGGAAGTTTTCAACTATAATCTCTTCAAATATTTTTTCAGTCCCTTTCTTTTTCACTTTTTCTTCTGGGACCCCTATAATTCGAATGTTGGTGAGTTTAATGTTGTCCCAGATGTTTCTGAGACTGTTCTCAATTCTTTTCATTCTTTTTTTCTTTATTCTGCTCTGTGGTAGTTATTTCCACTATTTTATCTTCCAGGTCACTTATCCTTTCTTCTGCCTCAGTTATTCTGCTATTGATTCATTCCAGCGAATTTTTAATTTCATTTAATGTGTTGTCCATCATTGTTTGTTTGCTCTTTAGTTCTTCTAGGTCCTTGTTAAACGTTTCTTGTATGTTCTCCATTCTACTTCCAAGATTTTGGATAATCTTTACTATCATTTCTCTGAATTCTTTTTCAGGTAGACTGCCTATTCCCTCTTCATTTGTTTGGACTGGTTGGTTTTATCCTTGCTCCTTCATCTGCTGTGTATTTTGGTAAACTTACTGTGTTTGGGGTCTCATTTTCCCAGGCTGCTCGTTCGTAGTTCCCATTGTTTATTGGTGTCTTCCCCCAGTGGGTAAGGTTGGTTCAGTGGCCTGTGTAGGCTTCCTGGTGGAGGGGACTGGTGCCAGTGTTCTCATGGGTGGGGCTGCATCTTGTCTTTCTGGTGGGCAGGACTGCAGCCTGTGCTGTGTTTTGGGGTGTCTGTGGACTTTTTATGATTTTAAGCAGCCTCTCTGCTAATGGATGGAGTTGTGTTCCTCTCTTGCTAGTTGTTTGGCATAGGGTGTCCAACACTGTAGCTTGCTGGTTGTTGAGTGGAGCTGGGTCTTAACTTTGAGACAGAGATCTCTGGGAGAGCTCTCACCGATGGATATTATGAGGGGCTGGGAGGTCTCTGGTGGACCAGTGTCCTGAACTTGGCTCTCCCACCTCAGAGGATCAGACCTGACACCTGGCCGAGCACAAAGACCCTGCGCCACTGTGCTCGCCAGGCCTGTCCGAGCACCTGGCCAGCTCCCTGCTCCCGGCTCCCAGTCCTGGCTTGGCGGGTTAAAGATTTTTTTGTCTGTGTTGGGATATTGGTTTGTAGTTCTAAGGTCTTTGATTTTGGTATCAAGATTTTGCTGGCCTCATAAAATCAGTGGTATAGTGTTTTATTCTCTTGTATTTTCTGAAAGACTTTCTGTAAAAAAATTTTTTTTTCTTTAGGTGTTAGGTAGTATTCACTAATGAAGCTGTCTGGGCTTTGATTGTTCTTTGTGGAAAGTTTTTAACTACAAATTAACTTATAGGTACAGGACTATTAAGGTTATCTAATTTTTCTTGAGTGATCTTTGAGAGTTTGTGTCTTTCTAGAAATTTATCTATTTAATAAAACTTTTTAAATTTATTGACACAACTTTATTTCTAATATTTTCCTATTATCCTTTTAATTAAAGTAGGGACTGCAGTGATGACCTTTTTCATTATAGTTACTTGTAACTAATGTCTCTTCTCTTTTCTTTATCAGTCCAGCTAGAGGTTTTTGTATTATTTTTTTTTTCAAAGAACTGGCTTTTGGTTTTATTGATTTTCTCTCTATTTTTTCTGTTTTTTATTTCATTGATTTCAGTTCTCCTCTTTATTATTTCCTTACTTCTCCTTACTTTGAGTTTTATTTGCTTTTCCTGTAATAGCCTCTTTGTTTGTTTTTTTTTTTTGCTGTATGCGGGCCTCTCACTGTTGTGGCCTCTCCCGTTGCAGAGCACAGGCTCCGGATGCGCAGGCCCAGCGGCCATGGCTCACGGGCCCAGCCGCTCCGCGGCATATGGGATCCTCCCAGACCGGGGCACGAACCCGTATCCCCTGCATCGGCAGGCGGACTCCCAACCACTGCGCCACCAGGGAGGCCCTGTAATAGCCTCTTAAGAGGGATGCTTAGATCATTGATTTGTGATCTTTTTCCTTTTCCAATACAAACAGTTAAAGCTACATACTTCCATCTAAGTGTTGCTTTTAGCTGCATCTCACACATTTTGATATGTTGTTTTTACATTCTTATTCAACTCAGAATATATTTTTTCTAATTACTCTAGTGATTTCTTCTTTGACTCATGAGTGTTTTTAGAAGCGTATTGTTTAAGTTTCAAATATTTGAGGTTTTCCCAGATATATCTCTATTAATGATTTTGATTTTAGTTTTTCTGTGGAGCTAGAAAATTATTTGTATTATTTTATTTTCTAACATCTATTGAAATTTATATTATGGCCCAGAATATTGTCTTTCTGGATAACTGTTCCATGTGCACTCAAAACTAGTATGTATTCTGCTCCTGCAGGGTGTAGAGTTCTATAAATGTCAGTTAGGTCAAACTGACTGATAGTGGTATTAAAGTCTTCTATATTTCAAATATTATTTCTTCTGCCCCTGTCTTTCTTCTCCTTTTGAGACTATAATTATTTGATGTTAGAATATTTGATATTGTTCTAGAGCTCTAGGACAATCTATTCTGTATTTTTCACTCTTTTGCCCATTTTGTTTTGATTTGGATAATTTCTGTTGACCTAGCTTCAAGTTCACTAATTATTTTCCTCTGCTGTGTTCAATCTGCTGATTAGCTTAAGGAATTCTTTTGATCTAATATTGTGTTTGTTGTTCCTAACATTTTATTTATCTATCTGTCTCTTTTGTATAGATTTAATATTCTTTCTGAATCCCCACCTGTTTATGGGCATTAACCATAGTTGTTTTAAAGTCCCTATCTGATAGTTCCATACCAAGATTTCAAAACTATTGATAATTTCTCCTCTGGTTCTTTTTTCTTGCTTTTGTGTTTGTGCATCTCATAATATTTTATTGAATTTTGGCCATGATGGATGAACGAGTAGCAATTGAAGTAAGTTATATTTATTTCCAATTCTTTACTTCCTACCTGCTTGTATGCCCAGGACCTTGTCCTCTCACCCTGACTCAAAGATGAAATTGTTTACTTGTACCATATCTCCTTGTAGGGCTTTTAATTCTTTGCACCTAAGTTTACCCAGTTGCCTGTAACTTCCACTTTCTGATTCATTCAAAGAAAAGCATGATTTTGTAGATTAACAGTCTCTTTTTTGTTGTTAGAATGGAAGTGATATTCTTTTGTGTCTTTCTCCATCCTGAGCAGAAATAGAACTCTGTTTTTTAAATTCAAGTTTCCATATATACTCTCTAACAGTTCTGTTTTGATAGAAACCATCTGTTGTAGGGATTCTGCTTGTCCTTGTAATTCATTATGAAAGGTCCCCTCAGATACATGATTAATTTCCTTTGTCTCTGTGGTGGAGCTGGAATAGGTAAGGGAAGGCATAGCCACAGTCTCTGCCACTGTGACCTGAGGGATACCAATAGGTAAATGGTCAGTTTGGGAGGAGACAACAGGAGGAAATGTATCCCCCTCTCATTTCACTTCCCCAGATGCAAAGCCTGAAGTTTCCTGCATGAACGGATGACCACCCACCTGTTCAGGTCCCATGTAGGTTCTGGGGACACACAGACCAGCAGATCTTCTCTAGAACACACACTTGGCCCATGCTTTGAGCTTTCTCCAGGAAGATGGAGAAGTTCTGTCAGCCTTTCAAGGCTTGGACCCCACCCTCCTAGTCCCAGAAGACGGGCAAACAACACAGCAGATTCATCCGATTCATCCAACTACCATCTTCCCAGAAATCTCCCGAGGCCTTAATCCTCTGTTTTATTATTTCTAAATTTATTTTCTAAATTAGTTCTATAGGGATCTTTTCTGTGGATCACATCACATCTATGACCATAGCATACCACATCTGGGCCACTATTTCCTTGAATGCAAGCATTCAGAGGAGAGCAGTGTTTTAATTTGTGCTGTCTTAGTGCAATGATCTGACTTATTTGTTTAATAATATTAAATGATGCTGATAGTACATGGTGTTTCTAGACCGGAAGAAACCACACTTAGAAGGGAAGTCTGCAGTATCAGTTTTCTCCTTGTAGTCTCAGAGGTGCTCATCCTGTGAGGTCTTCAAATGCCTTGTCCCTGAAGCACTTCTTGTTTACATACAGATTAAGTCCCTAGGGACACAAAAAATATACTTAGTTACACAAGAGATGTCTACTTCTGTAGTCATTCTACTGTGATTTCTATGAATAATTTATCAACTACTTAACGCTCATCAAATTTGATGAATTGTAGAAACTAGCTGTAAGTTCTCTTACTCTTTATCTCGGAGTTTGAAATACTGTCATTTTAAATAAACACGTTTCTCCATAAACAAGAATTTCATCATCGGAGGAAAGAAAAAATTCTTGGTGTATCCGGTGCCTGTCCTCGAGGTTGTGTGTTCGGCGTCCATCACTTCCCTTCATCGGTCTGGTGTCCTTGAGCTCATTGTCTCCCTCTATTTATTCATGTTAGCATCACCGTTCCTCTTTTTTTTTTCTGTTGCAGGTGCTGGGGTTCCCCAGTTCCAACCGATTGCCCTGAATGGCCGAATTCAGGTCCTCAGCAACGGGTCTCTGTTGATCAAGCACGTGGTAGAAGAAGACAGCGGCTACTACCTGTGCAAGGTCAGCAACGATGTGGGCGCGGACGTCAGCAAGTCCATGTACCTCACGGTGAAAAGTAAGGAAGAAGAGTGCTTCATTTTACCTAAATAGGGCTTTGGGGGCTTCCATTTTCAGTGGTCTCCATGCATACTGTTTAAAAACAAAACACAACAAAAACAAAATGGGATTTGCTGCAGCTGGGGGTTTCCTGTCCTAAAAACATAGTTAAAGAGGATGGTAGAAGTCCAGTGATTGTCAGAGCCTATGGGTGCCCTCCTTTCTGCTACCCTGGCCGTGGCTACAGGCTCTGGGTAAACAGCAGCTGAGTGGGTCCCTGCCTTTGGCACCCACATTTCTCTCCTGTTGATTTTATTGTGGAAAAGCCCAGTGTATGCTCTCAGATGTGTCCCTTTCAGAGGTCTATTCATTTTTATTATCTGCAAGCTGGCTTGTCCATAGATTTCCTTTTTAAGATCCTTCTGAAATCCAGAAAGCAGAAACCTCATTATCAACACACACAACTACAAGAACAAAGAACGCGTAGCACTATGCTTAGGGTCCGTGTTGCTGACCCATTTTTTAAGAAAGGGCACTTTATAGTGAAATTATTTTTATACTTTGGTAACTAAACCACCAAAGAATGGACCAAAGTAGACCAACTTCTACTGAGTACTGCTCATTAGCAAATGGTTGTACATCTAGTTTAAGTGAATGACTTATGGCTTTCTCCGTTTATATTCTTTACTACTGGATAGATTGTGATTTCTTCCTTACTACAAGGTTTTGATCAGATGTCCTCTTTTTTATTTTAATTATGCTGTCTGTAGGTTGTCAAGGATCTCTATCATATCATTTATTAGAGAGATTGGATTTAAAAGTGAATTCCAGTGGTGTGTGTGTGTGAGAGAGAGAGAGAGATTTAAAGGCTAGCTACACACAGACTAGTATCCATCCTATTTTGCTAAGAATTTATTCTAGTTAACCCATTTTTTCTAATAGGACAGTGAAAATATCAAGCTGTCTATTCGGTATACTTTTATATCATAGACAAATTAAAGTTCTGAAATAAGGTTGCTTTGAAATATATTGTGGACATATCCAATGCATACCTTTGACTTCTAAATATTATACTCCAGGGGAACTGATTTTCAAGAATCTGAAGACAAATTGTCATATCACTTAGATACAAAGTTGAAATCGTAATTTTTAAAACTAAGTTGATGAAATATTAAGGAAACCCAAGATCTGAAGACCAATACTGACCAATGTTGATCCCTCTTTCCCAACAAAAGAAATGTATTTTTCAATTGCTTTAACATATTTTAAATTTATAAAGCATTTTTTCTATCGCACTCATATATGTATCTAAGCTCTAATAGATACAGTGCCACATGAAGGATGTAAATACAATCAACCATAGACCTTACCTTCATGAATGAGAGAGCTTATGTCTTGAGAAAGGAGACGGCCTGCTAATCATAGTGCAAGGGAAGGAGTAAGGTGCACAGAGATGTGCCTTTCAAAGGAGGACAGAATCATTGTTTTGAATTAAGGAAAGCGTCAGGGGAAAAAAAGCTTTAAAAATGGGTAGAATTTGAAAATGTAGAACGTGAAGGTTTCCCCATATCTCCTCTCTCCGTACCTTTGATGCTGGTAGTGGACGTGGGACCACAAAGATGTCCCCTTGCCCTTAGTGAGCTTATTCTCCTGTGGGTCCATCAGGCCTGGGTGTGGACAGCTCCGTCCAGCAGAACGTGTCGGTATCAGGATAGAGCGTGGGACATGGGAATGCACAGATGAGGGCGTGGCGTGGTTTACACCCCCTGGAGAATCAGTGCCTACAGAACGGTACCCATGGCCTCTGAGTTCAGTCCTAAAGGGTGCAGTGGATTTCGAAAGATAGAATTGTTGAGGGTAAACGGAGGTGCTCGAGGGAGAGAGAACAGAGAGAGCAGATACAAGAAATCAAAAGACTAGAGGCAAGAGGTAACTGTGTTTGAATGCTCTACCCGCTACATGGAGGGGATTAGAGAGAGAAACATTTAAAGCGAGTGTTCGTCAAAGAAAACTTTTCTTAGGGTTTGTCAGTCTTAGTTTCTCTCTCTCAAACTCTACAAACTGCTAGCAGAGAGGCGCATTTATGGAACAGTTAATTTTACCAGTTCTTGATAACCCTCCGGTGGTTTTATACATAATTTCAGCAGGAACTAAAACAACATTGTAAAGCAATTATACGCCAATAAAGATGTTAAAAAATCATAATATTTAAATTCTGAAAAGTAAAAATATAATTTAATAAAGAGGTATAGAAACACGAAGGCAAAAGATATACAGTCTCTCTAACTGTTGCTCAAATGATACCATTTAAACAAAAACAATAGCTAACACAGGGATGGCTTTCGCTTGTTCTTTGTATATTTGCTTGGCAAGATTATTAAGGGTATGAAAACTGACACGTTTAGGCTCTGCACATGGCAATGGGAGACCTGCCAGTTGGTGTACAGCCCTTTTATAGAGAAAACGGGAGGAAGTGGGAGCAGAGAACATTGGCTGTGACCTGCCGGGGGCAGAACAGGTGCCTGGCTGCTGAGCAAGAAGATTGTGTGTCGCTGCACTGGTAACGGGATTATACCTGGCCCTGCAGCAAGGCTCTTCTTATCTGATGCTACCCAGGCTTACATCAGGCACAATTTCTTTAATGTTTCAAAAGAAATTGCACTGCTTTCAGTAAGAATAGTAAGGACTCTCCCTTTTCTATAAGTCATTAAAAAAAAAAACTGGTCTGCAAATATTTTTAAATGCAATAGGAGAGAACTTTCAGCCTGATCAGCCATGTCAAGAAATTAAGACAGCTTCTCAGATGAGAACTCCAGATGCCCAGGATGGCTGGTGCTGGGTTTTACACGTATTTTAAAGACCCGAACTCTACTGATAGAGCCTGGTGTTGGGGTCTCACTGGGGACGCTGGGGACCATGCACTGACACTGGCTGGGTCTCCTCTCTGGGAAGTTTTCTTACCACGACTCTAATGCTTTCAAAACTCGCTAATCTAATAATAGAGCAATTTAACAATGAATGCCTCCCCCCGACCCTTTTTTGGCATCAGGCATGATGAGACTGTGGGCAGGGAAGACAGAAGGCAACCAAGTTTGGAAGGAGTGGTCATGGAAAGCCATCAATGAGACAGAAAAATATTCAGTGCAAATCCTCCTGGCTTTGTTGGTATTCTTGCTTCTGGCTCTACATTATCTCAATTCTAATTTATCCTTTATGAAAAATCATCCCAGGAATAGGGACCCAAAACATCCGAAAATGTTAAGGATCTTTGGCAGGAAAGACAGGGGAACTGCGCTCTGCTTTCAATCAAATGTGGCCTCTGGTGACAGCACTGCGCCCCTCACCCCAGGCCCACCAGGGGCTGCAGAAGCCTCACCACTTGGGGAACATGGTCTTTTGTGCTAAGAAAATAGTTCCTAAAACTGCAGAATCTTTCAGGTGGATGAGCTGTCTTCTCCCAGGTGCCCAAATTGCATCCTCACCGTCCCAGCTTTCTGCCCCTGGCTGGTCTGAGCCTGTGTGTCTCCAGGAGCCTTGCTATCTTTCTGTTTGGATCTCTGGCCCACGATGCCCAGGCAGCTCTTCTTTTGTCTGCTGCTCTGCACAGGTCCCTTCTGATCCCCACGTGCCGTGTAGGAGAGCATCCCTTATCAAACAGGAGCCGGCACTTCCCTGGAGAGTCGGTTACTTGTGGAACCCACCTCCCCATCTCTGGCTTCCGGAGCCAACCCAGAAGGGCTCCAGTCCAGCCTTGGTCCTCAGGTCTCCCTCTAGGCAGGTCCCTGGGTCCCATGTGGGGACACACGTGTGTGCAGTGCATGTGCGCGTACCAGCCCGAGTCAGCTTTGGTCACACAGTCCCCAGGCCTTGGTCAATTCTGGACAGACCTCAGTAATGTGATTTGACCTCAGGCTACCTCATGTCCTGCTATTGCCAGAGTGGGTGTTGGGCTTGGAATACAATAACCCATGCCCCCCAACCCCAAGATAAAAGAATCCATAAATAGCCTTGGATAGTCCATTCACCCCCTGCTGCTTCTCGCCCTCATGTGCTGCCTCTAGGATGTACAGGTATCTGTGGGGACACCTGCAGTGTTGCTCTGTGGTCTCTGTAGTGAAGGAAGGAGCGCCACCCTGGGCTGCCCCGCAGTGAGGGTGCGGCGGCCTTAGCCCCTTCCACAGGGTGCTCCCAGGTTCCTCCTGGTCACTCTGTAAAGGCCACTCTTTAAGGACAAGAGATACACGCTTGTTTCCTTCCTTTGTTTTGTGCTCACAGAAGTAGCAGGAGTAAAATTTGCCTCCATAAAAACACTACATTACAGTGTTTTGTTCCTTAAACTGTCAAGATTGCTTGTGTGTATCTCAGTCTAATGCTGCTTTCCCTCTGTTATTTTAATTTGAGAGCTTCTAAATGAAGCCTTCAGAACCTTGGCTCCTGGGCCCCGGAAGGCTGTAGCTGATCTTGTGGGACTGTGCAATCCCTTGAAATCATATGCAAAAACTGTATGTGTTTTTCTGGGAAGAAACACTGTAGCCTTTATATCTTTAAAAGGATTCCTGGGCTTCCCTGGTGGCGCAGTGGTTGAGAGTCCGCCTGCCGATGCAGGGGGACGCAGGTTCGTGCCCCGGTCTGGGAAGATCCCACATGCCGCGGAGCGGCTGGGCCCGTGAGCCATGGCCGCTGGGCCTGCGCGTCCGGAGTCTGTGCTCTGCAACGGGAGAGGCCACAACAGTGAGAGGCCCACGTGCCGCAAAAAAAAAAAAAAAAAAAAAAAAAAGTATCTGCAGCTTTAATGGCAATGTCCATGTTCAGAAGTAGAGGATGGGATAAGCATGGGAAGGGAAGTGTGGAAAAACATAGGGGGACCCGTGAGCTGGTGGGAGACCCCAAGTGGCTGTAATGCCGATGCTAAACGTTTGCATTTTGCTTCTTCAGTGAGCCTGAGAGTCTACCAGCTAAAGAGTCTTTGGGGTTAAGAAGGGATCTGTAAGATGGGAAGGTTACTAGAGCAGCTACAATTGGTTGCCAACCCCATTTCAGTTTCCCTCCTCTCTCAGTGTTAAGTGTTTAATCGTGTCCCTTTAAAATTCATATATTGAAGTCCTAACCCCTAGTATCTCCAAATGTGACCTCATTTGGAAACACGGATTTTGCAGAGGGAATGAGTTAAAAGGAGGTATTACTGGAGTCGTGCAGCCCTCAATCCAGTAGTAGTGATGTCATACAAAAAGGGGAAATTTGGACACAGACATGGAGCGAATCAGTCTTGTGAAGACAGATTGGAGTTATGCTTCCACAGCCAAGGGAAGCTGGAAGAGGCCAGGAAGGATTCTCCCCTAGAGTCTTCAGAGGGACCATGGCCCTACCAACACCTTCATTTCGGGTTTCTGGCCTCAAAGACTGTGGTAGAATAAATTTCTGTTTTTTTTGTTTTGTTTTGTTTTGTTTTGTTTTTGCGGTACGCGGGCCTCTCACTGTTGTGGCCTCTCCTGTTGCGGAGCACAGGCTCCGGATGCGCAGGCTCAGCAGCCATGGCTCACGGGCCCAGCCGCTCCACAGCATGTGGGATCTTCTGGACCAGGGCACGAACCCGTGTCCCCTGCATCAGCAGGTGGACTCTCAACCACTGCGCCACCAGGGAAGCCCTAAATTTCTGTTGTTTAAATCACCAGTCTGTGGTACTTTGTTACACACATGCACTCAGCGATAACAGAGATCTTTCACAGAATCTTGTGCTTGAGGGAAGCACACCACAGCTAGGTCACCTGCTCCAGCAGGTAAATCCTAATCTGTCTACACTAGTGGATGTGAACTCTAGTCTGAACCAACCAAGGGCAGCCTTCTCCTTTTGAGCATAATTGGTTTAAGGATGGGCATGTGACCAGTTTTGGTCAATGAAATGTAAGAAATCTTCTGTGATATTTTTGAAAAGATTTCCTTATTCTTAATTGTAGACTCAGCAGGAGACGTTCATCTCTTAATTCTTGGCCCTATGTGGAGGTGATACCTCCAGATACTCTATCATGGCAACCATTTTAGCACCATCTTGAGGATAAACCAAAACATAAAGGAAGGTAGAGTTAAGAAAACCAGAAAAGTTGAGATTTATCCCTAAGCTACTGCATTTGCAGTCCCCTCACCTCTGAAGTCATCACTGTGAGAGGACCAATTACTTGATTGCTTTTCAGTCTAAGCCGGTGTGGGTCAGGGTTTTCTTAGTTGTAGCTAGAGGCATCCAAACTAAATAGGAA
Source organism: Mesoplodon mirus (assembly GCF_964341445.2). Classification (NCBI taxonomy): domain Eukaryota; kingdom Metazoa; phylum Chordata; class Mammalia; order Artiodactyla; family Ziphiidae; genus Mesoplodon; species Mesoplodon mirus. Next base: position 142,179,877 of record NC_138982.1, on the reverse strand, counting down.
GTGGACAGGTCATCAGCAGGTAATGGGGCTCAGTTCAATCACACTGCTCCCCCCAGCAAGTCAGGCTGAGATCAGTACCCCCGAGAGGTTGAGGAGTCTTATTTTGGTTGAGGAAGCCCATCCAAATTGGCATTCACAGCATCATGCTCTAGGTTGGGGTAAGAGAGGTCTGTGGAGGAATGACAGCTGAGGGTCAGTGGCAACCCAAAGGCCTTGGGCACATCCCAGAGCAGGGAGGTCGGTACCTGGAGGGAGAGTGGTGAATACCAACAGCATTTTTTCAATGTTACTGGGGCCAGTATCCCTCTTAGGGAAAGAACGTGTATTTTCTCCTCTTACTTACTTACCTTTTTTTCCTTCTGTTTGGAGGCCCCCTTCTACCCACCAACTGAAAAGTTATTTCTGCCAGTTTGAGGTAATCTCTGCTATTTCAAGGTTTCTCCGTTGATTTAAGATCTTTCCTCTCCCATGGGCTCCTGGGGGCAGTGGCATCAGTGCTCTGGGTCCTCAGTTATCTGTCACCCTCCGTGCTGGCATCCGCTGAGATGCCTACAGTCCCATCTGGTCTCTGGCCATGGGGTCACTGCCTAGTGACCCACAGGAGCCCCTCTTGGTCCCCCGGCTGCCCCTTGTCAGATCTGTTCACTTATCCAATCAGTAGTATTCACTGAGTATCATCTAATGTCAGGGACTGTACCAGACACTGCTTATTCCTTGAACAAGTTTACCGGTATGAAGCATACATCCCCATGGGGAGAAGGACATGCAGATGGGGGTGTAACATAATGCTCTGCAGAGAACAGAATGAAGTAAGGAAACGAGGTGTGCACATGCTCGGAGAGAGCAGCCCAGGCAGATGGAATGGCACGTGCAAAGTTTCGAGGTAGAAGTGGGTTACATCTGAGAACTAGTGGGGAAACCATTGCGCTCGGAGTGCAATGAAGAAAATGAGGCCATAGAGCTAGGCAGGGGCTAGATCCATGGTCAAACTTTGGACTTGATTTTAAATATGATAAAATGCCACTGGAGGATTTTGAACAGAGGGAAAGCATTATAAAAACTATAGCTACAACTTATTCTAAACCCTTATCTAATTCTGACAATAGCACTCAGAATTGTAGGTTATGTCTGACTTATAGGAGGCACAGAGAGAGGCAGGGGAGCCTCCGGCAGAGCAGGTGGGAGCAGTTGCCGCTGTCCCAGAGGGAGACTGGGAGGGTTGCATCTCCCACAGTGTCCCAGGTGTTCACTCCGACTCTGCTTCTCATGCCCTGTGGTTAGAGGGGCGCTGCTCAGGAACCCAAACAGGTCCCTCCAGGCCCCATTCTCAGCTGTTAGGGCTCAGGGTTCCTTTAGGAGACCCTCACCCGTGACCAGCTCTCCTTCTCTCCTGAGTCTCCGTCCCCACCCCTAACCCCACCCACTTCCCCAGTGCACCTGGTACACATTTCTGCAGTCTGTCCAGATTTGCATCCTTGCTTCTAGTTTACTAAGCTGGTAGCAAGAAGCAATGCTAGTGGTTTCCACTGCCCTCTCCTATCATGATAGACCTCACTCAACAGTTTGAGAACCATGTGGGTATTTATTTTGCTGGTTACTGAGTTTATCTATTCCAAGTAAGCATCCTGGAAATGAGGAAATAACCACAAGATGAATTTGAAGATTTGTTATGTCCACTGTAAGCTGGCCCTAAACCAAAACACACTGATTCCCTAACCTAAAAAAAAACCCTGCCCTGATCGTTGGGTCAGGGTAGTCTTTTGGTCCTTTAAAAATTAGTGTCAGTTCAGGGTCACCACCCCTATACTTAACGAGTCATTTTTGTTTGGCCGCTTTTAAGATTTTCTTTCTCTTGGGATTTCAGAGTATGACTATGATGTACCAGAATGTTGTTTCCTTTGTATTTGTGTAGATTTGGATTGAGGAGTTCCTTGGACCTTTAAGCTGATATCTTTCTTCAAACCTGCGTGTTTACAACCATTGATTTTTTCCAGTAATTCTCTTTTTTTTTTTCTCCTATTCTTTCTTGCCTCTTATTCTAGGACACATAAGTTAACCCACTTGATACTGTCCCAATATCAAGATTTCTGGTACTTGGATCATTTTTCTTCCATCATTTTTCTCTCTGAGCAGATTGCATATTGTTTAATCTACTTTAGCCATTACTGGCTCTCCCTTCAGGGAGAATTTATTGTGATGTAAATTATAAGTCAGAGCTTATATGTTTTCCACACATGGTTAGTCAGTTGTCCTAACATCATTCATTGAGCATCTCACCCTGTCCTTACCTTCTGAAATAAAAATTTCATTTGAGAGAAAGATACTTAAGAAAATGAGGTCTCAGGTCAAACTTCCTGGTTAGCTCTGCTAATTGCTAACTGTGTACCTTGGACAAGTTACATAAGCTTTATGTGTTTTAGTTATTTAATTCTCCAGTCATCTCAGACTGTTGTTATGGGCATGAAATGAATTAGTATAAACATATAAATCACCCAAAACATAGGAATAAAGTTGGATCCCCACCTCACACCATATACAAAAACTAACTCAAAACAGATAATAGACTTAATGCAACAGCTAAAACTATAAAAACTTTTAGAGTAAAGTATTGGAGTAAATTTTTATGTCAGTGACATGAGAAAAATTACATAATTTGGACTTTATAAAAATCAAAACATTCGTGCATGAAGAAAATGAAAAGACAGCTTGGGGAATGTGTAAAAATATTTGTGAATCATATATCTAATAGGATACTTGCATCTAGAACTCTTACAACTCAACAATAAAAACACAAATAACCCAATTAAAAAATAGACAAAGGATTCGATAAGACTTTTATCTAAAGAAGACATACAGATGACCACTAAGCACATGAAAAGATGCTCAACATCATTAGTCATAGAGAAATGCAAATCAAAACCACAATAAGATACCACTTCATAGCCACAGGATGGCAAAAAACAAAACAAAACAAAACAAAAAAACAGACAAATGTTAGCAAGGATGTGGAGAAATTGGAACACTGTATGTTACTGGTGGGAATGTAAAATGGTCAGGCTGCTTTAGATAGCAGTTTAGCATTTCCTCAAAAAAGTTAAACATACAGTCACCATATGACCCAACAATTCCACTCCTATGTATATACCTAAGATAAATAAAAACATATGTCAACACAGAAACTCGTACATGAATGTTTAAAGCAGCACTATCCATAATAGGCAAAAAAGGAAAACAACTCAAAGGTCCATCAACTGGTATATGGATAAACAAAATGTAGTATATCATATAATAGAATATTATTCAGTCCTACGGACACATGGAGTAGCAGTATATTCTACAACGTGGATAAACCTTGAAAGCATTCTAAGTGAAAGAAACCTGGCACAGATGACCATGTATCATAGGATGCCATTTATATGAAGTGTCCAAAATAGGCAAATCCATTGAAACAGAAAAAAGATTCATGGTTGCCGAGAGCTGGGAGGATAGGCCAATGGAGAGTGACTGCAAATGAGAACAAGGTGTTGTTTGGGGGGATAAAAATGTTCTGGAATTAGAGAGTGGTGAAGGTTGCAGAACACTGAATGGTACACTTGAAACACGAGTTTTATGGTATGTGAATTATACTCAATAAAGTTATTATTTTTAAAAATTCCAGACCATCTAGCAACTTCAGGTGAACCTGTGCAACAGTTGTTAAGAGTTTAGGTTTTGAAGTTAGATAATCTGGTTTCAAACCCCAGGTTCATGGCTTCTTAGTTATGTAAACTTGGGCAAGCTCTCTAACCTTTCCAAGCCCTGTGTTCCTCTTCTGTAAAATGGAGATAATTGTGCCTACTGTCTAAAGCAGCGGTCCCCAACCTTTTTGGCACCAGGGACTGGTTTCATGGAGGACAATTTTTCCATGGACCGGGGAGGGGTGAGGGATGGTTCAGGCAGTAATGCAAGCAATGGGGAGCGATGGGGAGCGACAGATGAAGCTTTGCTCACTCGCTGCTCACCTCCAGCTGTGCAGTCCGTACCACTACCGGTCTGTGGCCCAGGGGTGGGGACCCCTGGTCTAAAGCTAGGAGGATTAAGTGATAGAATATTCTGACAGCAGGGTGTCTGAAAAAGAGGAAAGATAAGCTCTTCATTAGTGGAAGCTGCTGCACTCAGGCCCTAAATGCTCATGAATACTTTGCACTGAGTTGTCTTTTTGTTTTGTTTAGTTTTCTTTTTAACTTCTACACACTTGTCTTGTGGTTAAATAACTGTATCAGTACAACACGGTAAAGATTTGATAGGGCAACACTTGCCTCTCTTCTGAGGGCTCCAAGGCCAGCCCTCCCTCACCTCTGTTACTTGATGTTGTCTTTGCTCTGCTCACGTGTTTCTTCTTCCAAATAAGCTTTTGTCTATTTCAAAAGCCATTAATGGGGGGTGATTAAAATTTCATTTGATTTATAGAATAGCTTGGAGTGGGGGACCCACATCTTTATAACACTGGGTCCTCACACCCAGAAACAGGAAACTTCTCCCCAGTTTCCCTCTTCAACTTGTGTGTCCTTTACTGAGGATGTAAAGTTCTCCCCATTTTCCCTCTTCTACTTGTGTGTCCTTTACTGAGGATGTAAAATTCTCTCCATTTGGAACACATACATGTCTTACTGTTTTTTTCCCCACAGAATTTTGAATTTTGCATATGCTATTTTAAATAGATATTTTGCCTTTCCCTTTTACTTGTATAGTTGAATCCCCAGATCTTAATAATTTTATATTATTATTGGACTCCAGTTTATGTTTGAATGCTTTTGCAGCATTAGCAGCTTCATGGTGAGATGGTCTGTGACAGGAAGACTCACAGAGACACGCACTTCAGTTTCACCCCTAGCTGACTGGCTCTTTCATTCATTCAAAAACATTTGCTGAGTTCCTGCACATACCAGGCAGTCAGTCAAGCATCTGGGCTGGGGTCTCAGACCTCTGCGCTCCCACCTCCTTTCTGTCCATGCTTTCCAGCCATGGCCCACCAGCCATACACAGGTAGTGGAACAAGTTGGGTTTATTCTGGTCCTGAGGGAGAACACACACCATGGGGACCAGTGAGGTGTCTTAAGAAGGTGTCAGAAAGGATGTATTATATACATGTGCCTGTGTTAGGTGATCTGGGGAAGGGTCAAGGAAGCAGCACTTGGCCCTGGATTGGATGCTGTTGGCAGTGGGGGTGATTCTATGATTGGGCATCTTAAAGAATCTCACCCATAAGTGGGGAGGAATGGAGTCAGCCCATAGCTGTGGTTAGTAAAGATGCAGTGGTCACTCGTATTATCCAGGAGAGTGGATGTTTGGCCATTTTGTTGTATATTTGGATAATGTTCATGCTATTGTCTGTATTCAGGTAGGATGAAGGGGTGGGCTTGCTTCAGCTTGATCCATCTCAGTCACAGAGTGGCCTCGTCTGCTTTGGTGTTCTGTGAAATTGTTGACATTCAACGAGAGAACACCAAAGACCCAGCTGGGAACACCCCAGCCAGCTCAGCTCCTGGACATCAGGGGCTGCCTTTCTCTCTCTCATGGCTCTTAATCATTGCTGTCACATCATTGGTTTTAACATAATTCCTTTGCAAAAGGATGCAGAAGACAATGGATGGTTTTGTTTAGGAATAATTTAAGAAAAGCATCTACCGATAAATGTTGTCCTAAAGGGCTACTGGACTTTTATTGTGAGCTCAGCTGAAACAAGCTTATGATTCATCTGATCTGTCATGGCCCTTGTGAACAGGTGCATGGAAATAAGCTTACAGAAAGGTGAGGCTTAGAGATTTCCCTCTGACAATTTATACCATGTAGAGTGTGGGTATCTGGGCTGTAATGCTCACTTGTGTCTTGGGGACTCCTGGGTTTGGCCTTCTGCAGAGACAATCTGAACTACTCATGTTAGGATGCATCCAAAGACAACAGCCCCAGAGAAGAGTTGCTGATGAACATTTGTAATGCAATGGCGAGTCAGGGAGGGGTGCCCGTGGCCGCCAGGGCAGTGACCAGCCATCTACTTTTTGCAGTTCCACACATGGCTGCGTCAGAAGGACAGAGAGGGGGTGGGCAGTGAGCCTTTGAATATATATTTTCCCACTTGAATATATATTTTCCCACTTTCTATTTAAATCCCCACACCCTTAGCCAGTTGATTCCAGCACCTCAAGTTAGGTGTTCACATGTGTGCATCTGTCCGTTTAGCTGCTGATTTTAAGGGCTGTTATGGAGGACCACAGCCCATATACACACAGGCAGGTAAGATCCTCTTCCCTCTGAGGCTGTGTGAGCAGAACAGATACCTGATTTTTAGCTCATTCTGGGCACCAGAACCATGGTTTTAATTGTCAGTGTTTTATATTATACACTGAAGGACTACACAAGATTTTATAAGCATGGCAGAGGCGACATCATTGAGAATGGCTGACTCAATACTCTTATTTTCTCTAAGAAGAACTGGAGATAAACAGTATTTAGCTGATTCTAATTTTAGTCTTCTCTCTAAGGAAATGAAGAGCACCCATCACTTATGGTTCCAGAAGCATTGCTTCCTGCTGGGGTGGCCTGATTCTCATCTCTGGGTGATGCCGTGGGATCTGGCCTGTACTGAGAAGTCCCTGCCTTGCTTCCTGTACCTTATTCTTTAGCCTCTATACTTGCTCAGAATGGAGTCTTTACTGTCAGTGAGAGGGGAGCCAGTGCAAAGGCCTGATGTAAGGAAAGCTTGGTGGGTCTCTTCAGAGATGCTGCTGGGGTAGAGGACAGAGCTCCAGGAAGAGGCGGTGAAGTCCTTACAGCTGATAAGGACTCTGCATTTTTCTCTGGAGGAGCTGCATAGCCCCTTCTTCTGTCCTTTCTCCTCATGGGTGTATTTGTACGTGTCAGCTTTTTCTTTAAAAAAAAATGAAATCACATGAGATCTATCGGTTTGCATCTGCTTTTTTGGTTGACAATAAATCCTAGTTGTCTTTCTAGATAAATATACACAGTTCCATCTCACTCTTTTTTTTTTTTTTTTGGTGGTACGCGGGCCTCTCACTGTTGTGGCCTCTCCCGTTGCGGAGCACAGGCTCCGGACGCGCAGGCTCAGCGGCCATGGCTCATGGGCCCAGCCGCTCCGCGGCATGTGGGATCTTCCTGGTCCGGGGCACGAACCCGTGTCCCCTGCATCAGCAGGCAGACTCTCAACCACTGCGCCACCAGGGAAACCCCCATCTCACTCTTTTTAACGGGTGCATCATATTTCCCTCTGTGGTTTGGCATCACTTTTATACCCATTCTTTTCCTGGACATTCAGCTTGGAAACAATTTCCTGTGTTCATGTCCTTTGAGAATAACCTACTCTGGGCCTCATAAGTTGTTTCTCCCCATTATTTGCAGCAGGAAGGAATACAGGAGGGGATGAGCGAGAAAGCTGAGGCCAGACCATAGAGGACCCTGAGTAGAAGTTTCGGAACATATATTTTTAGGTTTTCATCATTTCTTCACTTTTCATATACTGCTGAGGGCTACTGGAGAATAGTATTTTCTCCCCAGAGACTTAGGTCACACACCCAGTCTTCTGTGGCTCATCTATAGATTTGACACAGAATGGACCAAACCGTTGCTAGAAAGGGAAACAGAATAGAGTCAGACTTGCTTTGCAAATCTGAGTCTATAGCCATTCATTTTAAATGTGAAAAAGACAGAAAAAATCACTTTTGCTTAAAGCCTATTGATAATGCAACAAGGGGAGGGCACATTGCTTTGTGAAAAGAATGAGGAGAAAAGGGCATTCAGAGACCATCAGTTGCATTAACATGTGCAGAATCCCCTGACTGTTGCCACTGTCATCACACCTTGTTATCTTGGCTGTGTGTTGAAGGCAGGAGAAAGGACAATATAAACCTATGACTAATAAAATAATTGTCTCCAGGATCACTTCCTGAGACCTCCGATAAGCCTCCCCTTCTCAAGCGCCACTGTAAATGATTCCTGCAGCTGTAAAAAGTAGGAGTATAATAATTGCTTCACAGGTTGTTATTGTTATTGTACAGATTCTAAGTGAATCTCTTCTGCTCATGCAATCCTGTCCCCCATGAGGAGCAGGTGTCAGGCAGTGGGTTTGGGGTTTGTGTAAGTGTGTGTGTATAACGATTACTTTTGTTTTCTGCTCTCTCTTATCTCCTTCTCGTATAATATAAGATGCATTGACTTTAAATTATTGTATTTAAGTTACAAGATATCAAAGAGGAGAGTGAACAGCCCCCAGGTACTTTGCATCCTCTTCTAAGGAACAGAGTAGAGTGTCTGTGGTCTTACACAGGATAGTTGTGTCAGGCCAAGTGGAAGTACAAGCTTGCTATTGTCTTTATTCAGAGAATAAATGTGGCGTAAAGAAATGCGTACGAGTGTGGGGTTGACAAGGGGTGACCTTGTGACAGTCAACGTTATGTGTAAACTCAGCTAGACCATGGTGCCCAGTTGTGTGGTCAAACACCAGTCTAGATAGTGCTGTGAAGGTATTTCCTGGATGAGATTAACATTTAAATCAATAGACTTTGAGAAAAACAAATTACCCTCCGTAATGTGGGTGGGCCTCATCCAATCCGTTGAAAGTCCTTAGAGAAAATAGACTGAGTTGTCCAGAGGAAGAAGGAATTCTACCTCCAGGCTGCCTTCTCACTGGAGCTGCAAAGGTGACTCTTCCCTGGGTCTCCAGTCCACCCACCTGCCAGCCTGCCTCCGACCCTCATAACCTGATGAGCCTGTTCCTTAACACACATCTATCTATACCTCCATCCTGTGGGTTCTCTTTCCCTGGAGGACCCTGACAAATGTGGACTTTGGTGCTAGTGGCCGGTAGCTCAGGAAGGACCATGTTTTCACATCCACCCTGCAGTGCCCACAACCTAAATGTCTGCTTCCATGAAGTCGTAGATTCTAACATGCCATGGAAGTCCCACGTTGCTTTTACAGAGTTAGAACTGAGAACATTCTCGACGGACGCTCAGGGTCTGCTGCCTTTTAATTTGGGACTACCCCATTTTCAAGTTGGAAAATGCATTGGATACCTACTGTATTCATGTGCAGGAAGCTGATTGCAGAGCGCTTGGGGTTATAGCACCTCTGAGGGAGGGCAGGAGGTAAGAAGGAGAGAGGAAGAAGTTGGGGCGCAGGTGCAAGCAGGGCCTCTGCTGATCCTACGGAGAGCTCTGAAGCTGATCTGGCCCCTCAGAGCTGTCTTGTGCTGAGCTGGAAGGCTGGGCTTTGTCAGCCAGTCACCTTCTTTCTGTGTGTTAAGTTGCAATGGGCCTCATATCCCTTGGAGGTTGGTGTGATGTATGCTTTTAGTGATTAGAAAAACTTGTGATTATCATAATCCAATACATTGAATAATGTCAACTGTACATTTTAGATGATGAGAATTACTGAAAGGTCTGGTCTTGATGGGGTGGAGAGAAGTATAATGAATCAATTTTTGTTTTCCCCCATGACTACCTTCAACTGGGTTCCATAGAATCTACTGTGACAACTTCTCAGACAGGTCCCAGAATTTTCTATTTCCTCATAGCATAATGGCCAGTCTGATATAAACTGTGACATTGCACCCTCCCCATGGCTGAAAGGTTTGGTCTTTCATTCTGGGTCCCTTTCTTGTCTTGAGATGGATTATAGGAGGAGTTGGTGAGGGACAAAGGAGTCCTTATTTAGCTTCACTCTTGCAGTGTTTCTCTAATACTTACCCATCAAAGTTCTCTGTGTGGCAAATAGCCTACACTCCAACCCCATTCTCTGACACCACTTGGGTGTCCTTCAATTCAGTTCAATTCTGACACTAACTACCCACACCTAGTTTCTGATTCCACGAAGTTAAAGGACTCAGTCCCACAGAACTGTCCTCTTTTCAGATGCCGCGTTAAGTGGTGTCCCCCGGGTACCCATATTTCTGCATGGTTAGCTACAAATTAGGGGCTTCCCACAACCTCCTCAGGTTTGATCATTTGATAGAATGACTCACAGAGCTCAGGAAAGTGCTATGCTTAACAATGTTCTAGTAAAAAGGATATGAATGAACAGGCAGATGAACAGGTGCATTGCACAAGATCTGGAATGGTCCTGAGCACAGGAGTTTCTGTCCCCGTGGAGTCGGGCATGTCACCCTCCAAGTACAGTGATATGTTCAAAATCAGGAAGTTCTCCAAGGCTCATTGTTCAGTTTTTATTCAAGCTTCATCACTAAGACATGACTGATTACATCATAGTGGAACTCAATCTCCAGCCCCTCTCCCTTCCCCAGACTGAAAGTCCCAGCCCTCTAATCACACACTAATCAGGTGCTTTGTCTTTCAGTCAGGACCATCCCCTCCCTTGAAACTGTCAGGGGGCCCACCTAGAGTTACCTCATTAGGATAAACTCAGGTCAGGCAGAAAGGAGTTCATTATGAATAACAAAAGACATTGTCTGCATTCCGAAATTTCCAAGGATTTTGAAACTCCATGACCAGACCCAGGGCCAAAGACAAGATATATTCTTTTTTTTTTTTTTTTTTTTTTTTTGCGGTATGCGGGCCTCTCACTGTTGTGGCCTCCCCCGTTGCGGAGCACAGGCTCCGGATGCGCAGGCTCCGCGGCCATGGCTCACGGGCCCAGCCGCTCCGCGGCACATGGGATCCTCCCAGACCGGGGCACGAACCCGTATCCCCTGCATCGGCAGGCGGACTCTCAACCACTGCGCCACCAGGGAGGCCCAAGATATATTCTTTATTATATTACATAGACAACATTGGGTCCATTCTGAGAATATGTGTCACTTATTTGGCAGGGGATTTTCAGGGGGATGACAAAGAGATAAATCACTGCTCCCTCCTCTCTGGTGTTCTCCAAGCCCATACAGCAGCTTTTGCTCTTGGACTCTTACTGGTAACCAGCCGTCCTAGACAAGGTATCAACCAAGCCCAAACAGTTTCTGCAGTGCCGTGGAACCTCATGCATCCTTGTCCTGGCTTTCTCTCCATCCATCTGACATCTCTCTCCCTCTGATTTACTTCTCCCTGCTCAGGTAGGTGTAAGATAGATAAACATGTCACCTCCCACTGAAAGTAGCCATTGGGGAGTATGAATTCCATTCTCCTACCCTCTTGGCACTCTGACCTCTATGAGTGATTCTGTTGTAGCCCCCCTCACTTGGGTTTGGGGGGCATAGGTGACACAAACCATAGCACTCTCTCATAACTCAAGACTATTTCCTCTTTCTTCCCTATTTGTCCCAATTTTGTTTTATGCACTGGGAAGGAATGGGGACTGGGGTGATGGACGGAAGTAGCAGAGCTTAGTAAGCCCTGGGGAGGAACGTGGTCCCAGTATCCTTTAGATGGTTTAAGGACAGCTTGTGTCATAGAAACCAAATCAAGGGCAATAATGAAAGTCCTTCTTAGCACCCACTTGTATTTTCTTGGCCACTTAGCTGGCCCTTTTTAGTAAAATACTTTTTTTCTGATTATAATAATTGTACATGTTCCCAGATCTTTTTAAATGGAATAAGTGAAAAAGTAGAAAAGTCTCGCCTGATCCGAACATTCAGAGATGGTGTTTTAAAGTAGATCTCATAGAAGTATCTCTCTTTTGCCTGCCCAAAGTCTGAAAAATGCGAATGAGACAAAGGAGTCAAACAATAGCATCTCTCCTCAAAAGTTAAGAACAGAACTAGCATATAATTCAGCTATCCCACTTCTGGGTATCTAAAGAATATGAAAACAGTAACCCCAAAAGATATCTCCACCCCCATGTTCATCGTAGCATTATTTCCAATGACCAGTACATGGAAACAACTGAAGTTCCCATCAGTGGATACATGGATAAAGAAGATGTGGTATGCATACACAATGGAATACTACTCAGCCATAAAAAGATAAAATCTTGCCATTTGCAACAACATGGATGGACCTTGAGGGTGTTATGCTAAGTGAAATAAATCAGGTGGAGGAAGACAAATACCATAGGATTTCACTCACCCTTAATATAAAAAACAAACAAACAAAAGCAAAATAAATGAACAAACCAAGTGGAACAAAAATAAACACGTAGGAACAGGGAACAGAGTAGTGGTTCCCAGAGGGAAAGGGGTGGGAGGAAGGTAGAATTAGTAAAGGGGATCAACTGCTAATGGATAGAAAATACATTGTTGGTGGTGAGCCTGTTGTAAGTTATACAGAATAGGAATATAATGTTGTACACATGAAACTCATGTAGTGTTATAAATCAGTGTTACCTGAAAAACCACAATAAAACAAAGGAAACAAACAAACAAAAATAATGTCTCATTTGTCACTGACAAAAGTGTCATGAGAGAGTGCTGTTTACATCTCTGGGCAAATGAGCTTCCTAACTTGAGCCAGGAATCCAACACTGCACACTGGCGATCCTGAGCATCCCTGGAATCCTGTTGGCCCTTGTGCCGTACCAACGCGCAGACCCACCATGCATCCTTTACAGCATGAAGGGGTGTATTAATCATCTAATATAAATTAGATGTAACCAATGGGTTTGTAACAAATTACCGCAGACTTAGCAGCTTAGAGCAGCACACGTTTATCATCTCCTAGTGTCCTTGGGCCAGGAGTCCAGGTACAGCTAACCGAAGCCTTCTTCAGTGTCTCTCTCAAGGCTGCCATCAAGGTGTCAGCCGTGGCCAAGGTCTCGTCTGAAGGCTCCCCTGGGGAAGGCTCTGATGCTGAGGTCATGTGGTGGATGACTGAACTGAGTTCCCTGCAGTTGCAAGTTCCCACTTGGTTCTTGGCCAGAAGCCACCCTTAATTCCTTGAGCACATGATGTCTCCACCACGGCTGCTTGCTTCCCCAAAACATGCAAGCTGAGGAGGCAGCAGAGAGTCTCACGTCAGGAGTTAGAATCTCATATAACCTGAGCACGGAAGTGACACCCCGCACTCAAGAGGAAGGGACTCCCTGAGGGTGTGGATGTCAGAGGCAGGATCACTGAGGGGAGAACCTGCCCACCATGTTTCTGCCAGCTCCCAACAAAACACAGAGAAAAGGATGGAGCAAAATATGCCTAGTCCCTCCCTACAAACTCACTACTAAGTGTAAGTCACTGCTCCCTTGAGTTGAAATGACGGAGAGATGAGGAGCGTTACACCGACAGATCTGATCCCCTGAGGAGGAACACAGCAGGAGTCGTGGGAAACAGCCTTCCTCTCCAAAAACTTCCAAGGATGTTGTCTGCTTTTTCTCTCTGCTTACATGCGCTTACACATTTTTCTATAACTAGAATCATCTGAACTTCCTCTTTTTTTTTTTTTTTTTGCGGTATGCGGGCCTCTCACTGTTGTGGCCCCTCCCGTTGCGGAGCACAGGCTCCGGACGCGCAGGCCCAGCGGCCATGGCTCACGGGCCCAGCCGCTCCGCGGCATATGGGATCCTCCCAGACCGGGGCACGAACCCGTGTCCCCTGCATCAGCAGGCGGACTCTCAACCACTGCGCCACCAGGGAGGCCCTGAACTTCCTCTTGAATAACCTACCCTTTGTTCTCATCTACGTATGGTCGGCATTTTTCTATCATTCAGTATTTTTCTGCCATGTGCTTTTTAGTGGTCTGCACTCTCCATCACTTGGCTGGTCCTGTGTCGGTTGAGCCCTGTCCTTGGTGGCCAGTTTTACCTTCTTAGCATCTCCAAAGCTGCATCAGCAGCAGAGCTTCCTACATTACCTTTCATTGGAGCCAAAAGAGAGAGCAGGCAACATGCTCCAGAACAAGGATGTGGGAGCCCAGAAATCTGCAGAGAGGCCTCCCTTGCACATCCCGTGGCATCACAGGATGGAGACTGAGCTCGTGCTTGGTGGTCTCAACAGTCCCTGAAACTGACCTGACTGCCAGGGAAAGGATGCCAGGAAGGAAGGAAAGGATCTTGGAGACGCCGGGGCAGGTAACACACGCTCACACCCAGCCTCTCACTCGTGTATCGTTCAAGTCTTGAACGTGCCGATGCAGCCCTTCATTGAAGCGGTGCTTAATTACTTCCAGCAACCTCCATGGACATGGCCTGTCAGTAATCTTTCAAATGTTCTCATTAGCAGCGAGGTTGGGAATGCCAGCCCGACCCCACGTAGTGCAGCAGCCGTCACCCAGCCATCGCCGGTACTTCAGCGGCGTCTTCATGTGAGAGTTGCCCTTTCTCTGATTAGCAACAGAGATAAAAGGCGGCCACAGTGAGGCTGTCTGGGGATTCAGAAATTCTGGGTTGATTCGTCTTGAGGAGATGTAATATGTCCACGTTTTGCAGTACATTAGCAGGCCATTCATCACTCATGTCCACCATGAGTGTGGAATGTAAAAACAATTATCAAACAAACCACAGAAGGTGCACCAAGATAACTGAAATCTTTTCATTTCCAGCTCACCATGCAGTACCATAAACCTCCTCCCGTCTCTTTACACCCCCCGTTCCTGCCCCCATCCGTCCTTAAACGAGGTAGTCTTGCTCTCCCTTTCCCCACATTCCTAACCCACGCCCCTGACTTTTCCTTAAAACACCAAAACTTTTCATCCCTGTAGGAATGTTTCAGAGACACAGACACAGGAAGAAGGTTGAGGCTCCCAGACGCTGCGTGGATTAAGCTCAGAACAGAGGCCATGAATTCCCAGCCTTCCCTAGATCATTGTGTCTGCCTGAGCCCTGGAATTGCAGAATCCTGCAAGTATCAATACATGTGCCGTCTCGGATTTAAATGTAAAGGTCATGAGGTCAAGGTCACTGTGAGTAGAATCTGCAAAAACAGGAGGCGACAGCACGCTAGGGCTTAAACATCAACAAGGAGACCACGGTGATCAGTCAGAACAGCTCTGCCAGGCCTGAGACCCGTGTCAGCACAGAGGCCTCCCTCCTCCAGGGGACAGTGCCAGCGGCCTGGCTCCAAGGGCCGACCTGGATGCAGGCTCTGGTGGGATTGGGGTCTCCTGCTCAGGAGCCAGCACCACCTCTGGGTTCTGTCGCCACAGACAGGCACTATGCCTGGGGCTCCTGTTTCCCTCTCCATCACTCAGTGGCTGCACGGTACCTCTGTGTTTGCCCATCAGGTCATGACCACTTCAAGTCTGGGCTCCCCGAAGCTGCAATGCCAGCTTCCCAGGCTGCGAAGAGAGTTCCTGACTCACTTCTGCCCTGGAGACCCAGTACACCCCGTGCTTCAGAGAGATAGCGGCCTTCACACACAACCTCCAGGAACCTCTGGGAATGTTGCCTCCTTATATGTCCTTGATTGCAATGCTGCAGACTCTCAGTCTGGGAAGTCTGGACTCCCCAGCGGGGAGGGACCTCACCCAGTCCCCTGGTCCTGCTCTAGGCTTCAACTCCCTCCAACAACCTGGCAAAAATCTCCTGTAGCCTTGATCTGAATGCATCCACTGATGGAGAACTCACTGCTTGTACAGGCATCTTGTTCTAGTTGAAATATCCTGAATATTATTTTTTATAATACTAATATTGAATTCCTACATTTTTCTAAGACACATACTAGACACTTGCAATATATTTATATGCTAATTTCCAACAGCGCTGCAGTTTGGGTGACTCTATTTGCCATGTTTCAGATGATAAAACTGATGTTCTTGCAGGTTAAGATGGACTCAAGGTCACATGTGGGGTGACCAGCTGTCCTGGTTTGCCTGAGACCCTCGGTTTTAGCATTAAAAATTCAGCGTTCAGGGGAGTCCTCCCACGGCAGGAAGTTAAGGAGCTGAGGTTTAATCCTTTGCTCTTCCAGCCGCTACACATTATGACTTGTGCCTGCTTTTCTTGTTCTGCTCTTCAGAGCCTTAACCACTATTCTGTGTTCTTCCTCCATGTTAATTCTCGTTGCCCCCAAGTCCTGAGCTGGGTACACGCCCACTCACCCCAAAGTCCCGTTCTGCTGTGGCCTCTGCTCCGGCACACCCATGCTCCTTGTTGGACGTCGGAAAAGTGGCCATGGGACTCCTGCCCAAGTTTACTCAGATCCCTTGGACATGCTTCGTACTGAATCTTTAAGGGACAGGAACCTGGATCTTGCCTGAAATCAAAGACCGTTCTCTCTCCACCACTCCCATCCCCCTCGTGGCTAGGTCAGTCTGACAGCCAGAAGCATCATTGGTCTATCCAGTTTCAGAAGGCTGAGGGGCATAGAGCCCACAGCAAACCGGAGGTGCACTTTCCCTGCTCACAGAGGCCCATGTCCAAAGTCTTCCTCACTCCTGGGATCAAGGGAAGGGGAATTTATGAGCTCTGACTGCCCGGCCACCCTACCTGCCAGCAGCAAGCTGGAGGAAGAGAAACAGGGAGAGGCAGACTGCGCCACGGGCACCTGGGAAGATTTCCCTGCCTGTTCCTCACCCCACGGGCCTCCCTGCAAGAGGGGGAGGCAGGGGTCCCAGGGGCCATGCAGATGCCCAGCAAGCTGTGATGGGCACGTTCCCAGCCCCCGTTGGTTCTCAGGCTTCCACGAGGAGCCCAGATAAATCCTGCAAACATGAGAAGGTTCCCCATGCAAGGCTTGATCTTGTTAGGATAACAGGCCCCTTTTTGTCCTAACAACATCCTCCCATCAGAGGGATGAGCAAGTTCCCAGGGCCGTTTGCTGCCTTTTCCAACCATCGGCACAGCTTTGATTTAAGGATGTGCACTTTAATCACGCATCATGTGTCATTACCTGGACAGGCAGCTGCAGCTGCAAGACTCAAGCTCTAATAAATCATGCTGGAAGTCGCGGAGCAATCCTTTGTTGATTTTCCCTCCCAGCTATTCCGCAGCAGCTCAGCATCCTCAGGACAACAGGGCGGAAGGGAGAGGACTGGAGCTAGCTGGTGGAAAGCAGGAGCACCCCTCTTTCCCTCTCTTGGCTTCCTTCCTGTGGATTCCAGGCACCTTGCCAGACTCTCCGGAGGTTGAGCCCTTGATCATCAGTGGACTGGGCACTGTCTTTTAAATGATTGCCAGGACAAAATTTCAAGCACTTCTGCATGCAAATCACAACAGCACTGAGCTTTCTTGCTTTTTAAAACGCTGCTTTTATCCACCCCTCCCCTGGCTGCTGGAGAAAAATGAGACCTGTTATAAAATGCACGTCTTATCACGTCCATGGCCTTTCTGCCTGCCTTTCCTTCCCCGAGCAACACGCCCCCAAACAACCAACTCCCCGGCACCCAAGCAGGGTTCCCACTGCTGGGGGCTGCTCCTTCGTTGCTGAAGCTCCTGTTTACAGAGCTTTGGTGGAAAAAAAACTTCAGTGGCTCTCAATCCTTCAGAGTTTATCTTTGAGACCCCTCAAGAATGTATGGTGAAAAAGGAAACTCAAAACAGGCTCAGGGTCTTAAGAAAGTGACTAAACAGGAAATAGCTGGTGGCAGCACAATTGTGAATTTTAATAACGGTTCCGCTGGAGCCTGTATGATGAAAGATGTAGGCTATTGGGCCATTATGAGAGAATGGTCAATTTCCGTATGTCAGCACACCCGAGGAGAAATGGCCTCTCCCAGGTGTTGTCTAATGTGAAAAGAAGAATCCATTTGGGTATAGAGGTGCCTTTGTTTTCTGCTTTCCTTGGCTGTGCATACTGAGGTTGATAGGCTTAAATGGACATCACAGGTGGGAAGTGCAAGCCAGGCAGACCCCTGAGAGGTCCCTCCCTCTGCTCCCTGGGGGGTCACTGTCATAGCCCTCCCTGTGACACTGCAGCAGATGCTTTAGAGGGAGTTCCTCTCTTTCTCTGCCTCATTTCTTTCTCCTCAGGCTGCTGGTCTAACTCAGCTGTCATCACCCTGCACTCTCCAAGGGCATAGAAGAGAATGCAGGAACACAGTGCAGGAGAGCAAAATGTTCTAGAATCTTGAAAGGTGCTGTGTGACAGGCAGGGCTGGCTTCATGAGGGAGCAGCCCTGGCCTCATTCAGGCCCCACACTCACAAAGGCCGTGCTCAAATCAGTGTGCTGCTGTCCTGGTCTGGAAATTCTGAATAGTTTTCGAACAAGGGCCTCCCCATGTTCGCTTTGCATTGAGCCGTGCAAGTTACATCTCCTGTTTTCAGGGAACACGTGTGAAAGTAGCCTTGGTAAAAGTGCTCATTTCTTTCCTTCTCCGCTAAGTTTCACTAGTTAAAAAAGAAAAAGTACATGAAAGAATAGATTATGTGTCTTTTTAAAATTGTATGGTTGATTTACAATGTTTCAGGTGTACAGCAAAGTGATTCAGTCATATATATTTTTTCAGATTCTTTCCACTGTAGGTTATTGCAAGATATTGAATACAGTTCCCTGTGCTATACTGTAGGTCCTTGTTGTTTATCTGTTTTATTTACAGTAGTGAGTATATGTTAATCCCAAAGATTCTGTGCCCTTGAGTCCCAGGTCTCATTAACAAAAGCAAAACAAGTGAACCAACCTAATGCTGCACCCCTCCCACACCAAGTCTCCTCCTCCAAAGACTTAATTTTTTTATCTGAAAAAAAAAACCACTGTTATATTTTCTCTTTCTCTATGATTTCTTCATTTGCTTCAATTCTAAACTGTGAAATGTGACAAGATTCTTAACAGGAAGATTTTTTCCTCCTGAGCATCCGTGTTCCGGAGTCACTGTGAACACACAAGAATGTGAGCCATCCCTACTCAGGAATGAGCCCAGAGCTCAGGCAGACGGGCCCCCGCTGTGAGCTGTGGGCCTCAGGGGTCATTAGCTGTAAACAGAAAATAGGAAGCAAAGCCTCAGACACAGGGGAGTCCTATAAGGTTACTAATCTAAGATCGGTGATAAGAGGTCACCATCACGAGGTAGGGGAGAGAGGGACGTGGTCGTGGCTGGAAGCTCTGAGCACGAGATGAGCATGGGCAGTGAGGAAGAGACACCCAGGGGTCTGTACAGTTAGGATAGAGAGGCTGTGCCCCAGGAACAAGCACTCAATACACCCACCATGGGAGGAAGTGGGGGTCTGCTCATTGTAGCGAGAGACTCTCAGGCTCTCAGACTGATGAAGCAGGCACCTTCTCAAACTCGCCTGTCACAATGTCAGTGGACAAGTGGGTTCTGGAAGGTTTTATCCCAACAAGCAGATGGTCCAGCCCAGAAGCCACACATGTCACTTCTGCTCCCAGCTCATTGGCTCTAGCTAGGCACATGGCCCCATCCAACCATGAGGGACCAGAAAGAGCCAGTCTCCCAGGTGCACAGAAGGTAAAGAACCTGAAGCATGTGATGAATAGCATTCATGACCACCACAGAACCTATTTCACTTGATTATTTTGACCATTCCTCCATCCATCTGTTCATTCATTCCTCCAGGAGTCCACCTACAAAATGGTCCTTTACTCTGTGCAAGATGTTGAGCTACATTTTGGTGGAGTCATCAGGGTTTCTGCCCCAGGGAGCTCATACCTGTTGGGGGAGCTTCACATACCTGGTGAGAAGGGATCCAGGACATGTGTCACAAACATCATGCAAGCGATTTGCTGTGGGAATTTAGAGGAGGAAACCAGCATTTTCACAGAGGACAATCAGTGATGTTTCATAGAGGAGGCGACCTTGGAGCTGCATGTTAACAATTTATGCGGTTGCAATAAGCAGAGACGAGGAGGAGAAGGGAGAAGGCATTCCTCAGGGGGAAACAGCCTGAACGAAATCCTAGAGGTTGGAAAACAGGAGATATTTTAACTGGAAAAGGAACACAGGTGATTTACTGTTGACTTGTGGGAGATGTTGAAGCCACTGAAAGCCGAGAAAATATAATCAGATAAGTGTTTATGGGAAAGTAATGAACATATATCTACATGCTTGATGGATCGGAATAAATGGATTGAGTAGAAGAGAAATGAAGGCAAAAGCCAGTAGAGAGGCTGTTGCAATAGTCTAGACGCAAGGTGATAAACACCTACTGACCACAGGTCAAGTGGGAGAAGGAAGGAAAGGACAGGGTAAGAGCTGTCAGGGGGGAGAGACAACAGGACTGACAGTGACCAGACAGCAAGGGAGGAGGGGAACAGGTGGCACCGAAGGACAGCGTGCCATGTCCAGCCTGGGGCCCGCCCCTGAGCAGGCGCTGCCCCCTGCATCTTACACAGAGCGGGCAGTGACAATAACGTTGTCCTTTCAAACCAAAGGGTTAAGAGAAAGGAGATCACCTGCATGAACAGAGCTACAGAGCTATACTAGTCAGGGTTCTTCAGAGAGACAGAAGTAGTGGGATATATGCATACACCCTATTAGATACAGAGATATTGAATAACAGATTTATTATGAGAAATTGCCTGACATGATCATGGAGGCTAAGAAGTTCCACGTAGGGCAGGGCCCATCTGCTTTAGCGAGTCCACTGACTCAGATGCTCAGCTCGTTCAAACACTCCCTCACAGACACAGTCAGAAATACTGTGTGATCCAGGCACCCCTTGTCGCAGGCAAGTTGACACACGAAATTAACTATCAGAGGAGATTAGCCTCTCCCTCGGGGGTTGACGGAATTAAAGCCCTTGCTGAGGTGGCAGACCCTGTGGGACAGGCCCCTGCAGGTGGGCAGCATTCAGCTGCTCCAATCGAGTCGGAATCCTGGTGGCTCCCTCACAAGGCTGTGTAGGTCAGCGCTACTCCAAATGTGGTCTGGGGACCCAAGCAACAGCATCTGCAAACTTGGGCGTCTGCAAATTCTCCAGGGGGGCCCCCAACAATTTGTGTTCTGTCAAGATCCCCGGGTGATGTGTGTGCCTGGTAAAGTCTGAGCTGCTATGGTGTGTTAGTCAGCTGCCGTAAAAAAATACCACGGACTGGGTGGCTTAATCACAGACATTTATTTCTCAGAGTTCTGAAGGCTAGAATTCCAAGATCAAGGTGCCAACCAATTCAATCCCCGAAGAGACCTTTCTTCCTGGTCTTCAGATGGCTGTCTTCTTGCTTTGTCCCCGCATGGCCTTTTCTCAGTGCATGCATATGGTGGAGGAGGGGAGAGAGGGGTGGGTGTAGGGAGATATCTCTTCCTCTTCTTACAAGTCCACCAGTCCCATCAGTTTAGAATCCCACATTTATGACCTCATTTAACCTTAATTACGTCCTAAAAGCCTTATCTTTAAATATAATCACATTGAGGGTTAGGGAATCAACATAATTTCAGGGGGACACAAACCTTTAATCCATAGCATAGGTGTGGGTGGTATGCAGTGGTGTTACCCTTCTTGTCCGATGTTCTTACAAGGACCTGGTGGAGGTATAACTGGGGTCTCAGCTGAACTCCTGAAATTGACAGGTCGTAGGCAAATACCAAACACATTCAAAAGTGTCCAGCATAAGAGCGTTTAAGATCACTATAAAAATTTCTCAAACGTCTAAGTTTTTCTCCATTTGCAATTACCAATTTTGGTGTGCTTTGTAGACTCTTTCAGAGGCTGTATTAAATTATTACCCCTTTACCTACGCCACCTTCTGAGGAAAGCTGTGATAGTGGATCTCGTCCATCCTTCTAAATCAAGCACCTTTCCAAGTGTCTTATAGGAATCTAGGCAGTTATGCTCAGTTAAATAACTTCTTCCCAGTATAAACAGCTACCTCATCTAAACAGTATAATTCACCTTGGGATGGAAAAGGCATTACATTTTTTTTCCTACACATTTATTTCTATTAAAAATTTAGAATGTGCCCCTTAGTTTAGTGTTGGTTTTTGATGATTTTATCTTGCACACAAGGTGACTAACTCATACCTCATAAGAGGGCATGTCTCCAAAACAGCATGTATGAAACAGACCCACTTCTCCATCTTATGATTTAAAGCAGCATTATTGTAGGCTTGGATGTTCTTTTTATTATTATCTTCTCTTCCTGAGAAATGTCAAAAATTCTATTTCCAGTATCTACTGTTGTTATTTATTCTCCACTTGGGAAAAAACCAAAAACTAATTTCTCTCTCCTTTACTAGGTCCAAAATTATCTTGCAGTATCTTAAGGCAGTTAGGGTTTTGACATCCTGAAATGTTGCCTATTCTTCTCTGCAGAAAGACTTTTGAAACTAATCTTCTAGAGATGAGGAGAGTCAGTGAAAACCCACCAAAATTGCCTGTTTCCACTCAGGACACATAACTGTTCTCCATCTCTGAAGTCATTCATGGGGAGAATTTAAGAGATTACAAATTAGACAGTGAATGGCACATGTGATGAACATATGAGAATCCACTATTTCAGAGAAGAATTGCAGCTGCCTTTCATGTCAAGGGAGTGGGAAAGTCACCCCGTATGGGGTCTTATATCACTGTCAGAGATTCAGGTGAGAAGGGCACAGTCATTGTGTCACTTGAAAGTGGGAAGGTTCTAGAAAATCACGGAAGGGCTTTTAATTCCTCCCACGTACTGCACTGTCACCTCTGGAGGCTGTCACCGAAAAGAATAACAGCACTTATTTAAGGCCACATAAAGCCAGCACAGTCATCCCTCTATATCTGTGGGGGATTGGTTCCAGGACCCCCGACAGATACCAAAATCTATGGATGCTGAAGGCCCTTATATAAAAGGATGTTGTTTTTACATATAACCTACTCACATCCCTCATACACTTTAAATCATCTCTGGATTAAATATAATACCTAATACAATGTAAATACTCTGTCCTTAGTTGTAAATACAATGTATATACTCTGTTCCTAATTGAAAATACAACGTAAATGCCAGGTAAATAGTTAACCAGCACACAGCAAATTCAAATTTTGCTTTTGGGAACTTTCTGGAATTTTTTTCTCAATTTTTTAAAAAAATCGGGGTATAGTTGCTTTACAATGTTGTGTTAGTTTCTGCTGTACAGTGAAGTGAATCAGCTATATGTATAGCTATATCCCCTCCCTCTTGGACCTCCCTCCCCTCCTCCCCCCATCCCACCCATCTAGGTCACCACGGAGTGCCAAGCTCAGCTCCTTGCTCTACAGCAGGTTCCCACGAGCTATCTGTTTTACACATGGTAGTCTATATATGTCACTCCCAATCTCCCAGGTTTTGATCCTGGGTCTGTTGAATCCACAGATGCAGAACATGTGGATACAGATGTCGTTGTTCGTTTAGACAACACAGGAACTAGTTCATTTCCTTTCTTCCCGCTGCCTCAAAGCATCACACAGGGTGAATGAGAAAAGACACAAGCTCACCCATGGGGAGCACTGAATGACCTTCATCCTCTCCCTCCTAGAGGAGGGCTAGGCCAACCTCACCTGCTTCACGTTTACTCCAGCTCTGGGTGGACTTTGGGGTAAATATCTCCACCCTCTCCCCTACTCCCTTACTCACTGTTAGGCCCAATGTCCACAAAATCGACCCAGCTGTCCCACTGACCTGGTTCTAAACCACAGAGCAAGGACTGTAGATTCTGCTTCAACAGGAGGATCTCATGACCCAGGGCCTGGTGCAGTTTGCAGTTCTTCTCTCTGGGAGGCCACATCCCAGGTGTGTTTGTCCAAGTTTATTAGAGGACCAGGGAACTAAGTAAGAATGCACACTCTGCTCCTGACCTGTAGCATCAGGCTCTTTCCAGGCCTGTGGAATCAGGCTCTGGGGCTGGAGCCTCACATTTCCATTCTCAGAGGCTCCCCAGTTGACTTTGGGGCACAACTACTTTGAAAAATCCATGTTTTCTGACATTTGCACAAAGAGATGATAGAATCTGGAATCTTTTTAAGGCTCTGGAAGCTTTTTTTCTTTTGGATCTATTTTAAAACAAAATATGTATTTAAAACAATTAAGTCTATTTGTTTTTAATGCTCATATTTCCATGTCTCCAGGGCCACGGCATGAGGTTGTACATCTCAGGAGTGCTATTCAGACCACAGTCATGGTAGCTGGTGCAGTTACAATGTCAGGCAGAAGGCAGTCAATGGTCCTGAGGAAGGGGGAGTTTTGTTCTCCTTTGCAATGAAGTGCCATTTGGGCCAGAGGACGAGCCCACACTACCCCCTATGGCTTCAAGGAAACTCTGGCCTCAGATCCATCCCAGAAGCTTCTGACCAGGGGAGGGTCAGCTCCGAGTTAATCCTGTCCTTCCAGCATCATCTTTCCATCCTTTGCTCCCACGCGGTCCCACATCTGAATTGATTTTTCTCTCAAACTTCCAAAAACCTCCATGGTAGACAGAGTCAGGACCACCCCCTCCCCAGGATGTCCACATCCTCATCCATGGAGCCTGTGAATGTGTCACCTTGCGGGGCGACATGACGTCACAGCCGTGATTAAGTTAAGGATCTTGATAATGGAGAGCATATCCTGGGTTATCTGGTTGGCCCAATGTAGTCAAAGCGTTTGTTGTAAGAGAGAGGTAGGAGGGTCAGAGTCCAAAAACAAAGAGACATGACAGTGAAACCAGAGGTCAGGGTGGAGGGGGAAGGGAGCCATGAACCAAGGAATGCAGGTGCCCTAGAACCTGGAAAGGCAAGGAAACACATTCACTGCTAGATCCTCCAGAAGGGACACACCCCTGCACACACCCTGATTTTAGACTTCTTACCCCTAGAACTGTAAGAGGATACATTTGTGTTGTTTTAAGTCACTCAGTGTGTGGTACTTGTCACAGCAGAAATAGAAAACTCACACAACCTCCTAGCATTTTTGCGGCATTTTTTCCAGCAAACCCTGATTGCACAGTTTTTACACAACAGACAGCATGCTAGCTCTAGGGGTGAGTGATGGGCACTGGGGCTTCTAAGCTCCAGGAGTAACAGGAGAGTTGGAGGACGGTTGTTCAGTTGTTGTGAGAAGCTCGGTGGCAATGGTATAATAAAGCTGTCCCGTGGGTTCCTGTCCACTTCTCCCCATACACCCAGCTCAGTGATGTCGGCAGCCATGGCTGCCTCTCCAACATTGTTAAGATGGAACATCTGTGATTCAATTATCTGATGGTTACTCAGGAGACACTCAGTACTGTGTACCAATCATTTTCCCAAGCTCTTTATCAATATCCACTGACTGAATTATTATTCCAACACTATGACATGGATACTGTTGTTAATCCCATTTTAAAGATGAGGAAACTGAGACTCAGAGAATTTACCTAAGACCACGGGGGCTTGTACAGGGCAGAGCCAGGATGCATGTCTGAGCAGCTTGCTCCCAGGGTCTCCATCCACATCTCCACTGTGCTGTGTCCCCCTGGGTTGGGGCTTTCCCTTCTTTAACCACAGGCAACAGAGGCCTAGATTCTTACCCCACATGCTTGTCCCACTGAAATAAAACCCTACAGACCTAGAAGTTCTGTAAAAGCATGAAATGATAAACTAGCCCACACTTGGGGGATTCATCAGAATAGAAAAGGAACAGAAAGCCATGGGCTAAAGGGACTTAGTAACATGGTGAAAAGATGCTGGAAGCTCAGATGCTCCTCCTCGTGGGCACTTTAGGAAGCACGTTTTGACTCAATCATCAGATGTTCAGATGTTGGGCCAGACCCTGGGCTCCGTGCTTGGAACACCCCACAGAACAAGGCAGCCTGCTTCCTGCCCTCGGGAAGCTGTTTTCAGAATGTGGGCGGAAAACAGGGGCAGCCAGGGCCAGGTTTAGAAAAACTTTATAATCTATGCAGCTGTGTAGGAAGAAGCTAGTTGTTTTATATTTAGGTATATGCAGATTAGAGCAAATGTACAGAGGAATATTATTTTCAATCACAGTGTTTCCACCCCAGATGTAGTGCCTGTAATAATAGAGCCACATTGGACGTCGTCACTTAGGCTTTGGTAATTTTTATTTTAGCAAAACAACCTTCCTTTTGAATAATGGAAAAGTCACCCATGCAATACCGAGCTTTTTCCTTACTCTTGGTGATACAAACATATGTTTACTGTATCTGATGGGAGAGAACTCTCTATAAAATGATGATGGCCTCTAGTGGGTGTAAATGGATCTGTTTGGTTTTTTTTTTTTCTGAAAAGAAATACAAGCCTGATGCATCATCATTAACTTTTTGGCTGCATTGTCGAGAGTGCAGCTAAATTTGCCTGCAAATGAATACATTTGAAGAAGTGATAGGAGAAGGGGCCTTTAGCAGGGAATGAGAAGATGAGATTTGAATGCAAGGTGTTTTTTTTGACCCTCATGATACGGTACCATTTTCTTCCTTCCAAACGGTCCCTCCAAATGGACACAACTCTATTCCCATCTAATTGACAGATCTTTCTTGCTGAAGAGGAACAAGGTGGTTCAAGAGGTCAGAAAGAGTCCTACACAGACCTAAGTAGCAACTCTTTTAGTCTTCATTGTTGGCCTTTATGTAACATTCTTCAAATTAAATATGAGAGAAAATAAACGGCTCCATATTTTTGCAAGCCTGACATTTTTCTCTCTTGTGTTTTCCTACTTCGTAAGTAAAATGTACTTCTTTGTAGCTGCTCTTCCAGATGGTTACTGTGCCACATAGGCTAAGTCAGGACTGCAGATGATTTGGGCTCATACTATGTGGCCACTGTCCCGCTGCGTCAGTAGTAGGCTGGTGGTGGATAGAAAAAGATCACTGCTGGCACAGAGTGACAGGAGAACAGACACTGTTGTCTCCTGCGTGTAGTCTATAGCAGATTCTTCAGCTACATAGCAAGTAAATTATCCCTAACACTGCTCCATTTCTGAAGAGGCTAGTTTCACATAAAAACAAAGAGAGCTGATAGTGATTTGAGACTTCGGACAACTAAGTCATGATAGCTCTGATATGCATATAAAGGTTTGGAGCTGGAAGGAGACTAAGGGTTTGGCAAACCCAAGCCTCTTGTTTGAGAGAAGAAGAGACTGAAGTTCAGGCTGGACCAGCTCTCAGGGTTCACAGCCTCCCTCCAGTCCTGGGCTTCATGGATACCTGTCTCCCTCACATTGTACCTTAGGAAAATCAATGCAGGGATACTGTTCGGGTTGTGTGAGGTAATATCACATAAAAATAGAAACACATGTACACCAGAGAATTGCCAACTGAATGCTTTTAAATGCTCCAGGCAGAAAAGACGGGGGCCATGAGATTGCAGAACAGCAAAAAGGAAAGAAGAGGGAGGCAGGGAACTGGATTGAGAAGAACATCACAGAAGAGCAAGGGACAAAGAGGGGAAGCAGGACACAGAAGTGACAAGGCCACGGTGGACAGGGGTGAAGCTGGTCACAGAACTTTCCATCTGCCTTATTTTATAAAAGTTCAAATTCAGCCACATCTTGTATCAATATTACCAAATGTGGAAAAACATATAATAGCTTCGTTTACTAATTGTTTACTGAGAGCCAGTCCCAGTGGGAACTGCTTTGCTTATAGAATCCCCACGTATCCTTTCTTCAACCTCTGAGGTAGACAGGACCCTGATCTCCATTGTACAGATGATGAAACTGTGGATCAGAGATGTTGAGCGACTTGTCCAAAGCCACAGAGCTGTCCTGTGCCATGCACTAGATTTGCCATCGGGGCTGCACAGGTTCAAAGCCGGCCCTCTTTACAACTCACCTGGCCTTAGCTGGGTAACTGAGTTTGCTTTGACTCGTAACAATGTCGTCCCCCAAATGACTCCACGCCTAAAAGGGATAAATAAATCAAACAAAAATAAGACAAACGTGACATTCTGAGAACACAGGCACATTACGTCCCCGCACTCCTGCGCGAGGATTTTGTGCAAAGGCTGTTCCCCACTGCACTTTCTGGTTCAGGACTGCATGGCTCTCTATCTGGGAACTGAGATTTGAGGTGTGAAGAGCAAGACAGACTAGACTGGGGCAAGTGGGTCACACAGCGGCCAAAGCGAGGCCGAGAGGGGTGTGCGGCCCTCACCTGAGGCTGTCAGGTGTTGGCAAAAGCATGAGGGCGTCTTAACATTCCAGGACTATCACCTAGCCATGAAAGAGAGGGTGTGGGAGCTGTGCCAGGTTAGCTGGGGATGCCGTGAGCTAGTGCTGCATGAGAAAAGTAACGCAGAGAAAGATGGGTCGTAACCAAATACACTGTGACCCCAGACCATGCGCTGTGCCCACGTGTGTGCTGTGCACGCATCTGTGTGGAGGATTGTGTGATTACAAAGAAAACTATGAAAGGACTTACACAGCGTTATAAGAGTTGGCCTGAGTGTGTTTATGTGGAGGGGAGGGAGAGAAAATAAGGATGGGGCAGAAATATCTGTAATTAAATACACAGTGTATGATGTGTTTCTCTTTATGCAAAATTACCAAAGTGTGTGTGTGTGTGTGTTTCTGTGTGCGCTCGTGCCTCCACGTGCCTATGTGCGTGTTCTTGTGTGTGTAAAGAGTGCCGTGAAAAACAGGGTTGGCAAAAATGTGACCGTAATTGCTTCAAGTGGTTGAGTTTTAGATGGACTTTTATTTTCTTTTTCAAACTTAAGTCTTTTTCTCTAAGTTTCTGGTAAGTTGTTTGAGTGAAGAAAAAACTTTAAAATAGTACTTTGGTTTTAAAAATTAATATAGCCATTTATTAAAGTTATAAATGCAAAAAGCCTGTATCTTCCTTTAAGTTTTAGCTCAACTCACAAATCTTATTATCCTACAGATATATCTAGCAAATCTGAACAAGTGCTTTTAAGGGATTTTTGATTAATGTTTAGTCCCATTTATAAGCGTAGGTTTTTTAATTCATTTTTGCAGATTAAACTATATTTATAAATTAAATATATTTGATTTCCTTTTTAAGTACTCCAATTATCAGACTGACAATAGCTTCCTGGAATCCAAATAATTTTTAGAAATCAAGTAAGTTAAACTTACAGGTAAATTAGTTATTCTTACAATTTCTTGAATGTTACACTGTTGTGTCTAGCCCTGTAAGTGGTTCAGCTAATATCACTTATCCAAATCAGTTACTCAATTATACATTAAAATTTGTGTTACAAATCTGATGTGAAACACTAATATACTCATAAACATTTAAACTGCATGAACTTCTTATCATAAAAATAGTAATATCGGGCTTTTCTTCTCTAAAACATTTCTCTACTGAATTCTAACTCTTTCTGGAGCTAGAAAGTGATTATCTGCTGAGGAAACATGACATGTAAACAGTGTGAGGCCAGCTTCTTCAGCATCTTCAGGGATGTTTTCTTTTTCTTTTTTTAGTAAATATGGAGTCTTCACATCCCCCCCCAACCCCGATTTATTTATTTATTTGTTTGTTTGTTTATTTATTTATTTAACTTTTTTTTGGCCTCACCGCGTGGCATGCGGGATCTTAGTTCCCCGGCCAGGTACTGAACCCACACCCCCTGCAGTAGAAGCGTGGAGTCTGAACCACTGGACCGCCAGGGAAGTCCCCAGGGATATTTTCTTAGTGGGCTGAGGTTTCTTAACAAGGAGGGCAGCCCCGTGTAGGGACAGTGACTGGTTTCTTGTTCTTGGAACTCAGTCCCACCCTGTTCTGTGGTTGCTCCATCGAAACTCTTCAAATGGGGTGTGTCATGCTCCACGCTCCCTAGGTCCACGTTACTGATTGTCTGACTCCGTGGCTGTACCAGATGTCAGTCACTCCTTCTCAGGGCGCGAAGCCACTCGATTTGATTCAACAAATCCATTTTTGGCTCCATTATACTTGAATGTTTTCCATATTCCTCTTGTCTTCAGGGCTATAACAACAAATATAATTCAATATCTCTGTACGTAATGCATGACGTTATTGGACGCATGGTCAGTGTTTAGGGCTGCCAATACAATGTGCCATACAATGCCAGTACAATTCCATTCTGTAACCATGTACTATTATAAACCTTGGAAGGAAGGAAGGAGGGAAGGGAGGGAGGGAGGAAGGGAGGAAAGGGAATAAAAAGGAAAAGAGACAAAGGAAAAACACAGTGATGGTGGTATTTCAGAAGGACACAGGAGCCAACTGAAAGAGCTTTCAATGGCTAAATCTGAAGCAAATTTAAACAATAAAATAAAGTACTATTGGATTATAATTCAAAGTGTAAGATGAATATTTGTGAATTCATATGAATATAAACAAACAATTGAATAAATAAATAAAGGAAACAAACTTCCCTGGCGAGAGAATTCCACCTAGTTTAAGTAGACACACCCCCTCGGCATAGTGTAGGACAGTTCTGCTCCTCAGGTGTGGACTGTGCATGGTCCTGCCTCCAAAGGGGACAGGAATATAGAGAAAGCAGGGAGAGTAACTGACAGCAGGGAAACCTGATACATGACCTCAGCCGGGTGGTCAAGGTCAGCCTCCACAGCAATCAGGCATATTGATCGCGTGGACCCTTGGTGTGATGTGATGCGCAGGGCACCTCACCTCTGGGGTCCTCTCCTCAGAAAAGCCCATGATCTCAGTCTGACAATGAGGAAAATATCAATACCAGACAAATCCCAATTTGTGGAATGAGGGCATTCTACAAAATACCTGACCAGTCGTCTTTAAAATGGTCAGTCATCAAAACCAAGGGAAATCTGAGAAACCGCCACAGCCAAGAGGAACCCAGGAGACATGCTGACTGAATGCCCTGATGTGTCCTAGATGTGGTCTTAGAACAGAAACGGTGCATTCGGTAAGGAATGAGGAAATCTGTATCAAGTATGGACTTCAGTCAATAAAGTGTCTCTGTGTAATGTAAGATGTATCTAATAGAGGATACTGGGTGTGCAGAATGTGAGAAATCCTCTGTGTTGTCTTCACAACCAGTCTGTAAATCTAAGTACATTCTAAAATGTAAAGTTTATTTTTTCAAAAACAGAAAAGAGGAGGAGGGATCCTTCCCCAGTGGATGAATTAGGGTGGCCCTGGGGGCAAGAGGTGATGCCTCATAACTACAGACTTCAGAATACCTATATGATCTCAAGGTAGAATGGAAGCATTTCCAATTCTGGGAAATATGATGGGCTGAACTCAAGATAACCACTGGGCATTTAGAAAACAATTTACCCTAAATGTGGTTTGGTGTTGGCCAAATAGCATTTCCCATAAACTTCAGTTTTGTGATAGGCCACAAAAGTGGCCCTTTTCCAAAGGCTTGGTTAAAATTTTATGAGCTACCTTTCTCTATCTTCAAGTAAGCATGAGCTGGGGGGCTGTGTGATTATGCTGTGGTCCTCGAGTGGTGAGACTTGGGAGCCCTCCAGACACTTAAGTGCTGCATCTTCAAGAATGGAGCCTCATCCTGGGCCACGGTTCATCACAACTCTTCATCCGAGCATTGGTGCTTGATGCTTAAGTGATTGCTTCCCTCCAAAAAGCCTAGAGACTGCTTAAATATGAAAAACAAAAATGGCTAATTAACTTCTATATGTATATACTGCTGCACTTCAAAGAGGCATCTAGACATTTGAGTATGATTGGGGTTCATGTGTTACAACCTGACACAGTCAGGGCTTTGTGGATGACTGCATAGGTCTGGGACATTTTGTTGCCTCCAGATCTCCTCATCCAGCTCTTACATGTGTCTGTCTTTCTTTCATATTGTTACCAAATGAATCTGTATCCTTTTAATGTAAGATCTTTTCTGCTGCTTGATAGGTCTCTCAGAAGTGAGATAGAGCTCGGAAGAAATGCAAGACAGTGAACCAAGTTGTTAGAAAGTCAGGGTTCAAGGGAGAAATTTCTGTTTCTACCCAAGAAAGTATTGACAACCCACTGAATTATAAAGAATTAGCTACCACGTAATAAGTGAAAAGATGTATTCCACATTGATATCTGCAGATTTCATACAAAGGCAGATACTTTGTCTGCAGATTTCCTGTGCACCTAATTTTCCTTCTTTATTTTTGAGGTAGCCACCATTTGGAGATAAGGTCAAGAGCACAGGTTCTAGGAGCCAGACTGCCTGGGTTTATACCTCAGGTCTCTGCCTGTTTCCTCAACTATACAACAGAGATAATTGAAAAGCCCATCTCATTAGATTGATATGTGGATATACAAGAGGTGATCTATGTAAAGCACTTCTATTTACACATAAAATCACTTCTATTTACATGTAAGAGGTCATTATCAAACCCATATGAGAATAGAAGTGTCTCCATGTTGGAATCATCATCTTTCAAAAGCCAGTGATGGCGCTGAGGATTTTGCGGCTGGTAGAGAAGCACCAGTAGACTTGTAGCTGATTCCAAGAAGGTTCTGGGGAAGAAGAGGCAAGTCCCTGTCCTCTATCCCCTTCTCCCCTCACGTTGGCACAGCAGAGCCTAAGGAGGTTGAGGAAGGGGCCACCATCTTTGTCTCCTTGCTGTTGTCCCAGTGAAGATGAGGTGGACCTTAGGGCTGACAGGAGTAGGGATGAGGGAGGAAGAAGCAGCTTAGCTCATGGGTTGTGCAGATCTTTATCTCTAGGTTGATGGGGTACCCACTTAACTGAGGGGTCCAGGAGGGCAGCTGTCAAGCCCACACTCAGACAGGGGGTGGGAGGGGAGAAGGCATCAAAACTTCTCTCACATTTGGTTGATTTTAGGCGTTCTGAAGATATGCTGAGGGGTGGATGGTGGGAAAATGACCATTTGTAGAATATCTGAGAGTGGGAGAAAGAGTGGCTGGGAGATTTTGAGAGGCTGTACCTGAGGGAACTGGAGGGAAGAGATTGGGTTGGGGATGAGCTTCCAAATACAAGACAGACTTCTTGGGCTTGATCCAAAAGGTCAAGTGGTCAGGGCAGGTTTTGCAAACAGGAAGAAAGGCAGTAAATAGGAGAAGAAAATATATGTCTGTATATGCACTTAGTTATTTACTTATGGTCATGGTTGGAAGGACGGTCTGTGTGTGAGCAGTGTCTTTCCCTCACTTGGTCTGTTCAGACCCCCTTGGACTGGGATGTTTTCATCATTTACCAATAAACAACCTGAGTGTATAGGTGTGTATGATACGTGTATGTCACGCGCACACTCTACCTGCTTTAAAAAGGTAGTCTTTAACTCAGTCCAATTTATATTTATCAAGAAACCATGGGCACCTATACTTGGGATTGAATATTCAAGTGACTGGTAATTCAGTTGAAGAGAAGAAACATTGACTTGTTCTCTTTTTGAAGTGAGTGGCATCATTAGTTTGGAAGTTCTTTGGGGTGTGTGTGTGTGTGTGTCTAGCCTTTGAGATAATTGTCCCAATCAGTGTCATTTGAAGTGATATAAAATCTCAGATACTCATTTTAGAAACTATGAAAGTCAGTTTTTAACTTTTTAATTTCCAATAAGGATCTGAGATTTTTTTACTGCCAATTGTTGCACTCTGCCTATTTAAGCGTCAATATTTATTTATGGAATTAAGCTCATATTTATTGATGTTGTAGATAATCTTGGTGTATATCATGGCAAGCTGGGTACCTTAAGTCATCTTTCCCCATCAGATGTCACAACCTCCGTCTTGACACCTTACATTTCTGATTTAATGTGCACATAAAAGATAAACACATTGCAAAATAACTGTAATTGTTTCCATAGAGGATCAAATCTATTTGTTTCCTATCTTCTGAACATTCACTTAAACTGTTGACTAAGTCCGAAACTGTAGGAGATATTTAAATATATATCTGTGTGTCATCAGATGTACTCTTATATGTAATTTCACCAAATCTTGTTTGAAACAGTGTAGGTGTTAAATAGTGCATCCGCGATTAGTTAATGAAAGATTATATGCCTCAACTTAATGGAGAGGAAAATAGACTGGATTAGAGGATATTGAAAGAGATTTTCTTTTTCAATTAAAAACTAGCCACGTCGTATTTGTATTTAGCCAAATGTTTTCTCATTACCTAGGACAGATGTTGTTATGACACTGGGGGTTATTTTGAGAACTTCACTTTGCTTCCTCCCGAGACCTCCACTCTTCATTTATCTGAAATCTAGGACATGCCAGTGCAGTTCCCAGGAACCCCCAGCGTGCAGGTTGGGGGTGTCTGGAAACTCTCCATCCTTCGTGCCAGGTCTGTCTGAGAAGGTGGGAAGTGTGGAAAAGACTTTTCTGAGAACCATCTGTCTTAGTGAGATCTTTAAGTGTGTTCCTATAGTTATGTCATCTTCACATCCAAAACCCTCCTAATCATATGTGAGAGTAAACTTTTCCTAATGTTGTGACTTTGAAAAATTTGACATTGAAATGTTGCTTAGGCATTTTGTTAGGTCATGCTGATAATCATTCTTGATGGCTTAGAAAATAGGAAAAAATCCATTTTGATAGCTATATGGATGTGTCTGTGCATGTGTGTTTCTAATTACAGTTGACCCTTGAGCAATACAGGTTTGAATTGCACAGGTCCACTTATCTGCAGATATTTTTGAATAGTAAATACTACAGTATTACACAGTCCAAAGTTGGTTGAGTCCCAGGTTTTGGAACCTCTGATATGGAGAGCAGACTGTAAAGTTATACACAGATTTTCGACTGTGTAGGGGATGGGCACCCCAAACCCACATAGTTCAGGGGTCAACTGTACAACAGGTTAAATGTGATATGACTGCTATAAAGGTAATTTGGTTTCTGGTTGAGGATTTTTGAAAATACCATTCTGATTCTGAGATAGCTGTCCTTACCTATTTTAGTTACTTCACCTGTTTTTATGAAACCCACATGTCATGAGGGAAGAAAGTTGAAGTTTCTAACAGCTGAAAATGGCATTTCTGTTAGGATGGAACAGCTGGTATGAAAGTGGTGATGGTGACTTGTGAGGCGAGGCTGAGCATGGGCTGGGCTCTGGGTGCTGCCAGGATGAAGACGATACCCAGGTGTTACCGGGCATCCGGGAAAATGCAGCCCAGGGCTCTCAGCAAGGCTGCCCAGCAGGGCTCCCACTGTGGGGAGGGGAGGAGGAGACGTGGAGACCCTCCTAGAGAGGCCACAGCTGACACACATAAGAAGGAGAACACGATGACTAGGCAAGGTTGGGACATGATGATGACTAAGGTGCGTGCTGGGGGACTGAGTGCTGGGGGGCAAGAGGATATCAGAGAACATTCCCAGGGGTTAAAGTTTCGTTGGAGGCTTGGCCCTCGTTCTAAGAAACTTCCATCTGACTTTAAGCCTTGAAAGCACATCAAACAGATTTCGAAATTTTCTTCTCAATTTATACAGAAGGGCATGTCTCAAACTTTGGGTCTTGGTATGGCTTTTAAAAAGTTGTCCATCCAGGTTTTGCAGCAACATAGGCGGACCTAGAGATTATCATACTAAGTGAAGAAAGTCGGAAAGAGAAAGACAAATATCATATGATATCACTTTATATGTGGAATCTTAAAAAATGATACAAATGAACTTATTTGCAAAACAGAAATAGACTCACAGATATAGAAAACAAAATTATGGTTAACAAAGGGGAAAGAGAGGGGAAGGATAAATGTGAAATTTGGGATTAACAGATACACACTACTATATATAAAATAATCAGCGAGGATTTACTGTATAGCACAGGGAACTATATTCAATACCTTGTAAAACCTATAATAGAAAAGAATCTGAAAAACTAAATTAAATTTTAAAAAAATATTGAGAACCCTGAAGAGCTTTTGTTCGTGTGGGCTAGACTTGTCAGTATTTATTGTATTAGAAAATCAACTGCGAAATTTTTTTAAAAGTGACAATAATGAACCCACAATGTTATCATAAATAGTACTTTTAAATGAAAACTGACTATATTTTCCAAAACAAACAAAAAAAACAAGCAAAAACATTTAGTGAGAAGGGAGGCATTGTTTTACATTTTGGAAAGTCTCTTTAAATGTCTGGCTTACAGAGGGACAGAGTAGCTGCTTCTGCCTTCAATCTGTTGTGACATGTTGTTTTGGTTGGAGGATGTGAAGAGAATATAGCCATACACTGAGAAGTAGTTGGAAAAGGGAGGCCTAAAGGCTTTTGAGATAAAACATGCCTGTTCCTCTTTGATACAAAAAGTTGACAAGTGGTAGCTTTTTAAATTTTGTCTTGAAATGTATTTCCTTTAAACATCTTTCTTGGAATATAATTGCTTTACAATGGTGTGTTAGTTTCTGCTTTATAACAAAGTGAATCAACTATACATATACATATATCCCCATATCTCCTCCCTCTTGCGTCGCCCTCCCACCCTCCCTATCCCACCCCTCTAGGTGTTCACAAAGCACCGAGCTAATCTCCCTGTGCTATGTGGCTGCTTCCCACTAGCTATCTATTTTACATTTGGTAGTGTATATATGTCCATGCCACTCTCTCACTTTGTCACAGCTTATCCTTCCCCCACCCCATGGCCTCAAGTCCATTCTCTACATCTGTGTCTTTCTTCTTGTCCTGCGCCTAGATTCATCAGAACCATTTTTTTTTAGATTCCATATATATGTGTTAGCATACGGTATTTGTTTTTCTCTTTCTGACTTACTTCACTCTGTATGACAGACTTTAGGTCCTTCCACCTCACTAAAAATAACTCAATTTCGTTTCTTTTTATGGCTGAGTAATATTCCATTGTACATATGTGCAACATCTTCTTTGTCCATTCATCTGTCGATGGACACTTAGGTTGCTTCCATGCCCTGGCTATTGTAAATAGAGCTGCAATGAACACTGTGGTACATGACTCTTTTTAAATTATGGTTTTCTCAGGGTATGTGGCCAGCAGTGGGATTGCTGGGTCATATGGTAGTTCTATTTGTAGTTTTTTAAGGAACCTCCATACTGTTCTCCATAGTGGCTGTACCAATTCACATTCCCACCAGCAGTGCAAGAGGGTTCCCTTTTCTCCACACCCTCTCCAACATTTCTTGTTTGTAGATTTTTTGATGATGGCCATTCTGAGCGGTGTGAGATGATACCTCATTGTAGTTTTCATTTTCATTTCTCTAATGATTAGTGATGTTGAACATCCTTTCATGTGTTTGTTGGCAATCTGTATATCTTCTTTGGAGAAATGTCTATGTAGGTCTTCTGCCCATTTTTGGATTGGGTTGTTTGTTTATTTGATATTGAGCTGCATGAGCTTGTATATTTTGGAGATTAATCCTTTGTCAGTTGCCTCATTTGAAAATATTTTCTCCCATTCTGAGGGTTGTCTTTTCATCTTGTTTATGGTTTCCTTTGCTGTGCAAAAGCTTTTAAGTTTCATTAGGTCCCATTTGTTTATTTTTGTTTTTATTTGCATTTCTCTAGGAGGTGGGTCAAAAAGGATCTTGCTGTGATTTATGTCATAGAGTGTTCTGCCTATGTTTTCCTCTAAGAGTTTTATAGTGTCTGGCCTTACATTTAGGTCTTTAATCCATTTTTAGTTTATTTTTGTGTATGGTGTTAGGGAGTGTTCTAATTTCATTCTTTTAGTTAAATGTTTTCCCAGCACTACTTACTGAAGAGGTTGCCTTTCTCCTTTGTATACTCCTGCCTCCTTTATCAAAGATAGGGTGACCGTATGTATGTTGGTTTATCTCTGGGCTTTCTATCCTGTTCCATTGATCTATATGTCTGTTTTTGTGCCAGTACCATACTGTCTTGATTACTGTAGCTTTGTAGTACAGTCTGAAGTCAGGGAGCCTGATTCCTCCAGCTCCATTTTTCTTTCTCAGGATTGCTTTGGGTGTTCGGGGTCTTTTGTGTTTCCATACAAATTTTGCAATTTTTGGTTCTAGTTCTGTGAAATATGCCATTGGTAGTTTGATAGGGATTGCATTGAATCTGTAGATTGCTTTGGATGGTATAGTCATTTTCACAATGTTGATTCTTCCAATCCAAGAACATGGTATATCTCTCCATCTGTTTGTATCATCTTTAATTTCTTTCATCAGTGTCTTATAGTTTTCTGCATACAGGTCTTTTGTCTCCCTAGGTAGGTTTATTCCTAGGTATTTTATTCTTTTTATTGCAGTGGTAAATGGGAGTGTTTCCTTAATTTCTCTTTCAGATTTTTCATCATTAGTATATAGGAATGCAAGAGATTTCTGTGCCTTAATTTTGTATCCTGCTACTCTACCAAATTCATTGATTAGCTCTAGTAGTTTTCTGGTAGCATCTTTAGGATTCTCTATGTATAGTATCATGTCATCTGCAAACAGTGGCAGTTTTACTTCTTCTTTTCCGATTTGTATTCCTTTTATTTCTTTCTTGTCTCTTGATTGCTGTGGCTAAAACTTCCAAAACTATGTTGAATAATAGTGGTGAGAGTGAGCAACCCAAGTGGTAGCTTTTAAAAGTTAGTTGCCACACAGAATCAGAAACCTTATCGACAGCCTTTTCATACCTTGTTACATTAAAATCTATCATCTTATTTTGCACTTTGA
This sequence comes from Mesoplodon mirus, assembly GCF_964341445.2. Lineage (NCBI taxonomy): Eukaryota > Metazoa > Chordata > Mammalia > Artiodactyla > Ziphiidae > Mesoplodon > Mesoplodon mirus. Next base: position 142,141,724 of record NC_138982.1, on the reverse strand, counting down.
ATGGGTCTTTTGCACATGTATGGGTTTTTAACACCCAGCATTGGTTTATTGGAACATATTGATTTACTTAGCTATATGAATATGCCAAATGTGGAGACATTTCATTATACAATGTTTTTTTAATTGAAGTGTAGTTGGTCCACAATGTTGTGTTAGGTTTTTGTGTACAACCAAGAGATTCAGTTACATATATATATTCCTTTTCATATTCTTTTTGGTTATGGTTTACTACAGGATATTGAATATAGTTCCCTGTGCTATACAGTAGGACCTTGTGGCTTATCTGCTTTATATATAGTAGTCTGTCTCTGCTAATCCCAAACTCCTAATTTATCGCTCCCCCACCCCTTTCCCCTTTGGTAACTATAGCTTGTTTCCTATATGTGTGAACCTGTTTCTGTTTCATAAATAAGTTCATTGGTGTCATATTTTAGATTCCACATATAAGCAACATCGTACGGTATTTGTCTTTCTCTTTCTGACTTACTTCACTTAGTGTGGTAATCTCTAGTTGCATTCATGATGCTGCAAATGGCATTATTTCATTATTTTTTATGGCTGAGTAATGTTCCATTTTGTGTGTGTGTGTGTGTGTGTGTGTGTGTGTACATACTACATCTTTTTTTTAATTTAAAATTTTATTTATTTATTTTTGGCGTGTTCGGTCTTCATTTCTGTGTGAGGGCTTTCTCTAGTTGCGGCGAGTGGGGGCCACTCTTCATCGCGGTGCACGGGCCTCTCACTGTCACGGCCTCTCTTGTTGTGGAGCACAGGCTCCAGACGTGCAGGCTCAGTAGTTGTGGCTCACAGGCCTAGTTGCTCCGCGGCATGTGGGAACTTCCCAGACCAGGGCTCAAACCCATGTCCCCTGCATTGGCAGGCAGATTCTCAACCACTGCGCCACCAGGGAATCCCATCTTCTTTATCCATTCATCTGTCGATGGATATTTTGGGTGCTTCCATGTCTTGGCTACTGTAAATATTGTTGCTATGAACATTGGGGTGCATGTATCTTTTCAAATTAGAGTTTTGTCCAGATACATGCCCAGTAGTGGGATTGCTGGATCATACAGTTACTCTATTTTTAGTTTTTTGAGGAACTTCACACACTCTTTTCCATAGTGGCTGTACCAACTTACATTTCCACCAACAGTGTAGGAGGGTTCCCTTTTATTTACACCCTCTCCTCCAGCATTTGTTATTTGTAGATTTTCTGATGATGGCCATTCTGACTGGTGTGATGTGGTTTTGATTGTAGTTTTTGATTGTAGTTTTGACTGTAGTTTTGATTTGCATTTCTCTAATAATTAGCAATGTTGAGCATCTTTTCATGTGCCTATTGACCATCTGTAAGTCTTCTTTGGAGACTTGCCTATCTAGATCTTCAGCCCATTTTTTGATTGGGTTGTTTGTTTGTTTTTGTTATTGAGTTGTATGAGCTGTTTTCATTATACAATATTTTTTAAAAGCATAGTATTTAATATCACCACTGATGTCATCCTAAAAGTCTTTAAATATTGGGAAGATATATTAATTATGTGCTGGAATATACACATTTTCCAAAATCTGATTTTGATTTGAAAGCTCAGATTTTATCATTGGCAACAAATACTCTCAGTTGTTTTCCTTGAAGTGATAATGCCCACTTCATTCATTTCGAGAAAGAAGTGTTTGTCAAATACCCAAACAAAGTTTTTCTTTGTTTGTTTTTTGTGTGTCAGTTTTTCTTTCAAGTGAGCATGGCTTCCTATGACAAAAGCAGCTGACAGACGAGCTCCCACCCAACCTCACACCCATGCTTCCTCTCGAGCCCCGGCACACACGTGCTCTGTAAGTTCTCTCTGTTCTGTCTCACAGACTATTAAAAAGACACAGCCTCAAGGCATGAGATGAACAGAAATGAAATGTATTTTACTGCTTTGTCAAGGACATGCTCAGGGGAAGGTGGCAATTGATGCATTTGTTTTTGCGGCAAGCGTGTGAAGGTGAACAACCGGGACGGTGTGCCATCGGCTCCCACTGCCTTGAGTCCTACTAAAGCCCCAGCAGTTTGTCCCACTATGGCTTTGATCTGTCAGTTCTAAAAGCAAATAGTATCTTAGTATTATTCTGAAAATAGCTCTTAATCTTACAGATCCCCTGAGAAATTCTTAGGGACCCCAGGTACCTGCCAACCATACCTGAGATCATCTGAGAACAGTGGATATAGAATAACTCTGTGATTATTTTATATGTGCACGAAGTTATATATATATGCATATGTAAATATATGTATGTATATGTAAATATATTCATAATTTATATACTTATACATTTATATATGTAAATGTATGTATATAGACATAAATATGTATAGGTACAATACATATAAATACAAATGTATACATATTTTTTTCAGGTTATACAAATCTCAAATCTGAAATTCAGGCTGGATTTTAGTCTTCTCTGCAGGCTGTAGTGCGGGAGGGACCTATTTATTATTCTTGTGATATTAATGAGACTGCCTACCTTTTGTATAATAAATAATGGAGATATTCAAGTCAGACAAAAATGCATTGAAATCCTGACATTGCTTCTTACCAGCCGTGTGAATTGTACGTAGTGTGTGTCTGAACATCTCTGAGCATCAGTTTCTGCATCTGTGAAATGGGGGCAGTATAAAGGTAACTTTAAGATTGTTTGAAGATTAATGAGATTTTTAAAATTCATGATGGAGGGACCTCAGGGGATGGGTTGTAAAAGTGGGCTGGTCCAGCCTCACGCTCCAAGGATGCGGAGACGAGCATGAACAGGATAAAGGCCATCTTTCAGTTGGGTGGTGGGCAGGCCTGTGGGTGAAGCCTGCTCCTTTTCCTCCAACTTTCACTCTGTTTACAAACACCCCTATCCACATTGGGGTGTCAGGGAAGAATTGGGTCCCTCATGTTTCCTCAGTCACAGAGCAGTTGAACTCTCTTGGGGAGAGTCCCATATAACTCATATAGCTATTCCAATATTTTCTCATCACTGTGTGTCACCAAAATTACAGAGATTTTTAATCAAGTTACAAAGCATTAGAGTTTACCATAGCAGAATCTGCAGAGCATCCAATTCCTTTATAATAAACTTATGTATCATGGAGAAAAATAATTTTAATTAAAAGGCAGAATTAGCTAATTTCCCTGTAGAATACCAAATGCCCTCACCTCAAACTCAGGCTAAGACTGCACTTACTAATCTACAATATTTTTGGAGGAGAGAAAGTATGAATTCAGTAGATATTTTATTGTGCATTTAATCTAGCATTTTTCTTTTACATTTTGCTTATTAAATCCAATGTGTATATTTACGTTATGTGAAACTTCTCTGATTCTTGACTTTGCTATGTTTAGAAAATAGCCCCTGAGGGCAGCTTATGGAGGAAGAAAGTAGCTGGCTGCACACAAATACCCGCTCCTTCTTGCCTGAGCACATGGTACTCACATCTGCCAACACCTGCCTCCAGAATTCCAGGGGACCAGGGTGAAAAGACAAGGGATTGCTGAAAGGCAAATAAACGTTGCTCAGTCTCCCATGTCATAGTTAAAAAAAGATAAATTCTAAACCAGCCAAACTTTGTAAAGAGCTCATAGCTCTTTGTTAGAAGAAATTTTAGGCATTAACTTTTTGGATTCAAGTGATTTCAGTTTCCTGTGTCTCATTATTAAATGTGACTGGGAGATCAGGGTGCAGTAACACGATGATGATTTTCCAGATTTTGTTCCATAGATGCTTAAAGCTAATTTCCCCAGAACTATTCAGTATCTTTTATGGAGAGAAAGAAAATGTATATCTGATCTGCACCAAGCACATCCAAAAAATATGATTTGGTATATATAACAAAATATCAATAAAACATATGGCAGATTTCAACATATTGGCATTAGTATTAATTCATAAAAGCTATATTGTATATGAAGTTGAACACTATCTAAAAAGAATTTCACTTAACTTCACAACCTTTTTTAAAAATTTTTATTGAAATATAGTTGATTTACAATGTTGTGTTTGTTTCAAGTGTACAGCAAAGTGATTCAGTTATACATATATATACACATATATTCTATTTTAGATTCTTTTCTCAGTTATTAAAAGATACAGAGTATAGTTCCCTGTGCTATACAGTAGGTCCTTGTTGGTTATCTATTTTATATATAGTAGTCTGTATATTCTAATCCCAAACACCTAATTAATCCTCCCCTCTCCTGAGCATTGGCTTTATTAGTAAACATGCAGGGAAACAAAAAATTGATAATATGGGATTCCAGCAGAGATGCACAAAAATATGCATTCTAGTATACTGTTTGGTAGTAAAATATCTATTAGGCATTTTGACCTCATATAACAAAAGCCAGAAATTTTTCATCTCTTTTGATCCACTATTTTCATCCTTACTCATCCATATCAAAGAAATAAAATGTGTAGACAAAGACTTATGTAAAAAAAAGTCAATATAGCTATTTATAATAATAAAAATTTCTCTCTAAATAACCAAATTAAGTGGATGCTTTTATGAATTATGGCTTACCCATCTAATTCATTATTATTTAATAATTTAATGTGTTTAAATAAGTTTTCTTAATGTAGAGGGAAGTCATATGTTATAGTTAAATTTTTTTTAAAAGCAGGATTTGAAATGTGCATATGGTATGATTTTGCCAATGTGCAGAAAAGCATACAAAAAGATGAGGAGGAAATGCCAGCATTAAAAATGGTCAGTTCTCTATAGATTACAATTATGGATTATACATTCTTGTGCTTTGCTGTGGACTGAACGTTTGTGGCCCTCCAGAATTCATATGTCGAAGCCCTAACCCCCACTATGATGGCATTTGAGGGTGGAGCCTTTAGGAGGGAATTAGGTTTATATGAGGTCATGAGAGTGAGGCCCCCATGATGGGGTCAGTGTCCTTGTAAGAAGAGGAAGAGACCAGAGCTCATCCTTTCTCTGCCTTGTGAGGACACAGCAAGAAGGATGCTGTCTGCATATCAAAAAGAGAGACCTCACAGAACCCGACCATGCTGATGTCCTGATCTCGGACTTCCAGCATCCAGAAGTGTGAGAAATTATTTTCTGTTGTTTAAGTCACCCAGTCTATGGTATTTTGTAATGGCAACCCAAGCTGATTAAGACATCTTTACATTTTTCTGCATTTTCCAAATTTTCTACCTCAAGTTTCTATGAGTTTGGCATCAGGAAAAATTAATCAAGAAATATAATAAACTATTATGAGGTGTATGTTTCCTTCTGAGTTGTTGAATATGGAGTAATCTCAAAATGATGAAAATCTTCATTACACTTTCAAGAAAGGGATAAGAGGTGTCCTCTTTTAAGTGAAGTAAGTCAGAAAGAGAAAAACAAATACCATATGCTAACACATATATATGGAATCTAAAAAAAAAACAAAAAACAAAAAAAAACAGTTCTCTCTGTTCCTAACCACCCTAATTTATGTCTGCCTGGGCAAGCCAGTTGAAATGGACCAATTCCTTGAAAAACACAATCTGGCAATTAATAACCTTCCAAAACAGAAAGCACCAGTCCCAGAGTGGTTCACCAGTGAATTCTATCAAACATTTAAAGAAGAAATTCTACCAATTCTCTGTAATCTCTTTCAAATAATAGAAACAGAAGGAATACTTCCTAAATCATTCTGTGAGACCAGCATTGTCCTTAATGTCAAAACCAGGAAAATACATTACAAGAAAATAAAACTGGCCACCAATATCTCTCATGAACATAGATGCAAAAATCATCAACAAAATGTTAGCAACTTGAATCCAAAAAATGTATAGAAGTATTATTCAACATTACCAAATGATATTTATTCCTGATTCAACATTTGAAAATCAATTAATGTGATCTATCACATTAATAGGCTAAAAAAGGAAAAAATCACATCATATCAATAGATACAGAAAAAACATTTGACAAAAGTCCAACACCAAGTCATGACGAAACTCTCAGTAAATCAGTCAACTAGCAATAGAGGGGAAGTTTTTCAACTTGATAAATACTATCTATAAAACAAAATTTTGGCTAACATCATAGTTATTGGTAAGAAACTTAAAGCTTTCCTATTAAGAACAGGTACAAGGTAACAGTGTACCCTCTAGTCACTCCTGCACTAGATGTTCTAGGTCATGCAATAAGACAAGAAAAGGAAAGAAAATGTTTATAGATTGGGGAAAAAGGACATAAAATTGCCTTTGTTTGCAGATGACATGTTTGTCTCTGTAGAATATCTGAAAGAATGGACAAAAAGACTCCTGGGACTAGTAAGTGATTAGAGCAGGGTTTCAAGACACAAGATTAATATATGAAAGTCATTTGCTTTCCTATATACATACAATTAAAAACTAGGAGTTGAAATTAAAAGCACAATACCATTTACATTAGTATCAAAAAAATGAAATACTTAGGTAAATCTCACAAAATCACTACAGACCTAATGGAGGAAAAGCACAGAACTATGGTGAACAAAATCAAATAATTAAATAAATGGAGATATATTCCATGTTTATGGATAGGAAGACCCAATTTTGTCAAGATGTAAGTTCTTCCCAAATTGATCTATAGATTCAATGTAATTCAAATAAAAATTCCAGCAAGTTGTTTTGTGAACATTGACAAACTGAGTCTAAAGTTTATATGAAGAGGCAAAAGACACAGAATAGCCAACACAATATTGAAGGAGAAGAATGAAGTTGGAAGACTGGTGCTACCTGACTCCAAAACTTACTACAAAGTTACAGTAATCAAGATAGTCTTGTATTGGTTAAAGAAAAGACAAATAGATCAATGGAACAGAATAGAAAGCCCAGAAATAAACACAAACAAATATAGTCAGCTGATCTTTGACAAAGGAGCAAAGGCAATAATACAATGGAACAAAGATGGGCTTCTTAACAAATTGTGCTGGAATAGTTAGACATGCACCTGCAAAGAAAAAAAAAAATCTAGACACAGACTTTACACTCATCACAAAATTTAATTCAAAATAAACCATAGACCTTAACGTAAATTGTAAAACTATGAAACTCCTAGAAGATAACGTAACAGGAAATCTACATGACCTTAGGTATGGTGATACCTTCTTAGATACAACATCAAAGACATGGTCCATGAAAGTAATTAATTGGTAAGTTGGACTTTATTAAAATTAAAAACTTCTGCTCTGTGATAGACAATATCAAGAGAAAAAGAAGACAAGCCACAGAGTGGAAGAAAATATTTGCAAAAGTCACATCTGATAAAGAGCTATTATCCAAAATATATAAAGAATTTTTAAAAATCAACAATAAGAAAACAAACAACCCAAATATGATAACAGATACCTCACCAAAGATATATATATACATGACAAAAAGCCTATGAAAAGGTGTTCCACATCACATGTCATCAGAGAAATGCAAATTAAAACAACACTGAGATGTAACTACACACATATTAGAAAACGCTGACAACACCAAATGCTGGCAAGGGTGCGGAGCAACAGGAATTATCATACATTGTATGAGATTTTTATACAAAACTAAACTCACCCTTAACCATACTATCTGGCATTTGCACTCCTTGGTATTTATCCAAAGGAGTTGAAAACTATGTCCATACAAAAACCTGCACATGGATGTTTTTCAGCAGTTTTATTCATAATTGCCAAAACTTGGAAGCAACCAAGATGCCCTTCAGTAGATAGATAAATAAACTATGGTACACCCATACAATAGAATATTATTCAGGATTAAAAGAAATTGACCTAGCAAACCATGGAGAGACATGGAGTAAACTTGAATGCATATTTCTAAGTGAAAGGAGCCAATCCGAGAAGGCTAAATACTGTATGATTCCAACTATATGACATGTTGGAAAAGGCACAACAAGGAAGACAATAAAAAGATCAGTGGTTGCCAGGGGTGGGTGGGGGGAGAGATGAATAGGCAGAATATAGGACTTTCAGGGCAGTGAAAATGCTCTGTATGATACTATAGTGGTGGACACATATCATCATAACTCTGTCCAAACCCATTGACTGTACAGCACCAAGAGTGGACCCTTAGGTGAACTGTGGACTTTGGGTAATAAGGATGTGTCAATGTTGGTTCATCGTACATCTACCAATGTAGGTACATTTGGTAAAAAGTGTACCATTCTGGTGAGTGATACTGATAATAGTGGAGGCTATGAAGTGTGGAAGAAGAAGGTATATGGGAAATCTCTGTACCTTCCTCTCAATTATATCGTAAACCTAAATCTGCTCTTAAAAGCATCTCAATAAAAGAAGTCACATGAGACTCTTGCATCCATAAATAAATTTCCTTGTTGCTTCTCACTGTGTAGCACCCAGACTACATGGCCTTGATGTTCCAATAAACACTGAAGGTCAGTAAAGACAGGGAGTCACCTCAGGTCACAGGATGGCAACGTTTACCCATTAGGGCATATGGATGTTCTTTTATTATTCTCTATTTCTTTTTATAGGAATGAAATATTTCCTAATAAATTCTAAAAGTACACATAACCGCATTCAATATAAAAATAGAACAATTTTGGTATGTATTCGTGTTTTTACTGGGACATGTGATCTCCCATATTCCCACCATAGTAATGTCCAGTGAGCCATAGCAGTCCTGTAGGAAAGCTGTTGACTCATCCATGGACATCTGGTATACCTGAGCACTCTGCTGATGTCATTGACTGTCTGAGTAGCAGAAAGCTCAGCTTGACCTGCTACAACCACTGCTGACATTTAAATACATTCAGTTCTGACAGAGCAGGTCCATCAGGTGGAGTGGATACTTTATTATTGGAGAGAAGGAAGCAGTCTTCACTTTCTGGTAAAGAACTCAGAAGAGCTTTAGTACCTGGAAAATTCCAAGGAACAATTCTCTTCTTTGTACTTCAGAGAATCTGAGACATCAGAAGCAAAAAGCCTTTGGGGAGAAAACTGCTTCTCAGAAACAATGGGCAAAGAGAAGCCAGGGAAATGCACACACAAAAAAGATAGGCAATGCAATCTTTATTTCAAGTGAAACGGAGTCCCAGGAAGAAAGCATTTATCCAGACAAATAAGATGGTCCTATACTGACCAAGTGGACAGATGATAATTCACAGAGTGTGATAGGGAGCCTTTATACTGACTGTTGTACCCAAACAAAAGAAAACTTGCTAGAATACAACAGAAAGCAAAAGAAACAAAATGCTGAGGGAAACAAGCTTCTCAACCTTTGACAGATCAAATGGAACGAAAAATAAGGAAGCGGCAGGTGGTATATGGTAAATTGCTGTACTTCCCCCTCAATTTTTCTATGAACCTTAAACTGCTCTTAAAAAATAAAGTCAAGAAGGAAGGGAGGAGAGGAAAAGAGAAAGGCACAGAGGTCTTAAATAATGTAATCAGTAAAGTTAATAGAAGAATATCAAAGAGTAAGGAAAAACTCCACTTCAGACAAAAATAATCAAATAAAAGGCATTATATGGGCTATGTTCTTTGACTACAATGTACAAAAACTTGGATGTTTGATTTCTGCTTAAAATTCTTAGATTGCCACTTCATGTTAAACCTAGACACCTTGACCTGGCCCAGAGGAAGGTCCTTTGTGGCCTGCCCCGGGCCTCAGTCTTCACCCTTCTTGACATTTTCTCTGCAGTCCAGCTACAGATTTATGAGCAGATAGGTGTGCACGTTAAAAATGTAATGTCTTGGGACTACCCTGGTGGTCCAGTGGTAAAGAATCTGCCTTCCAATGCAGGGGACGCTGGTTCAATCCCTGGTCGGGGAACTAAGATCCCACCTGCTGCAGGGCAACTAAGCCCGCGTGCCACAACTAAGACCTGATGCAGCCAAAACAATAAGGAAAATAAATAGATAATATAAATAAATATTTTTTTAATGTAATGTCTTGCTACACACTTATAAGAGCAGCAAAATCTTTTATTTAAATCAGTTATAATTCCACATGCTGGCTAAAATGTGGAGAAACTGGGTCTCTCATACATTGCTGGAGGAGACGTAACATGGTGCAACTGCTGTGGCAAGGGTTTGGCAGTTTCTTATAAAAGTAACCATGCACTTTCCACACGACCCAGCAGTCACACTGTTGTGAGTTTATCCCAGAGACAGGAAGAGTTATGTTCCCCAAAAGACCTGCGCTTGAACGTTCATAGCAGCTTCACTTATCATAGGCAAATTCTGCGGAAAAGCCAAATGTCCTTCAACAGGGGAATGGCTGAAGAGTCTGGTTCATCCCTACAATGGAATACCATGACTCAGCAATGAAAACAAATGAACTACTGATGCACGTAACAACCTGGAAGGACTTGCGAGGGATTATGCATAGTGAAAACAGTTAATCTCAAAAAGTTACATTTATTCTCCAAATGACAAAACTGCAGATACGAAGAAATAATGTAATGGTTGCCAGGGCACAGGGAGAGGTCAGTACGGGGCCAGGTGCAAACACAAAGAGGTAGCAACAGGCACTTCTTCTGTGGTGATGGCAAGGCTCTCCAAGGGAAAGGTAGCCAAGAGAGCGGAGAATGAAGGAGAGCAGTGTGGAAGCTCTTACCTGTGCAGACACTCCTGATACAAGTCTAGAAAGTAAGAAGCAGTTCTTCACTTAGCCCTTCTTCTTCTCGTTCTGTTCAAAGCCTGATGTCATCCTCGACAGGTCCAGGCTTGGCTGCACACCTTCCCCACTGGTTCCTTAAGAAGCTCCTGCCACGGGCTGTTGTCAAGGAGGAAGCAGGTGTACCGTCAGCCATAGCAACCTGCTCCGAGCATCCCAGGTTCAGGAAGATGAGGGGAAAATCATTCATCGTCCAAGTGGCTACAGGCAGCCTCTCTAAGCGCACAGAACGTCATCTCTACAATTAATCCTGATTGCAAGTTCTCAAAATCGTGCCCCCTCATTTAGCTGTCAGCTTCCTTGTACTTAGAGCTTCCAGAAAGAAATCACAATAGCTCGGACCTTATCTTTGGCGCTGTTGGTTTTGAGGGCTTTTTCCTTAGTTGGAGGTGGAGGGATGTGTCCTATCACCAGCAAACGTTTCTTAAGTCTCCATAGAGATCTAAGCCTGTTTCATGTCACTGTTTGGTTTTTAATAAGAGGGTGAGAAGAGAAGGGAGGAGTGGGCCGGATGGGATATTTTCCAAGCAGGAGGCTGCAGCTTCCTCTCCATATCTGTGCTGTGTGCCCAAAGGGAATTTCATTGGGTGCCAAATCGGACCATCCTGCAGGGAGCAGTTGCTCAGGAGAGCTTTCCACGTGGTCTCATCATGATCGAATGTCCCTTCACGTGCAAGCTGGAGAGAACATGTTGCTTCTTTCCCCAGCTTTGCCCAGCTGTTTGAGGATCCCTGACCATTCAGCAATATGAAGGTATGCAGCCGTTTGATCTCCCTCAAAAAAAATGTGCAACATCTGTGAAGCACTAGCTCAACAGGAGAGACTATGTGTCCAACCAAAAACCTTTGAGATTTGCTACCATTTGCTCAGATGATGGGGCCGTGGCCTGATGTAGCCCAGCCATGCAGCCTCTGGGAGAGTTTTCAGCCAGGGTTTCGAGACATTTTGATGCACCTTTCTTCACGGTGTCACTGTGCTGTTCGTATTTGAGTCTGGGCTATTTTAACGAGGCATTAAATGCAAGCCACTAAGCTCATATAATTTATTATGTCAAAAACAAAGAACTTTAAAATTTTTGTTTAGAAAAGTAAATGTGTTTATTATGAACGATTCAGACAAATCTGAAAGAAATAAAGTAGAAAGTGAATATTCACCACTGTTAACATATTTACTGTATTTTGACATATAGATATTTAAATGTGTTTATATACAAAGAGAGAGGGGTGAGGGGAGAGAGAAAGAGAGTTTCATAAATACAATTTTTAAGAACAAAAAATGATTATGCCTTGTAGGCCTTGTTATTTGATTGATAATATATTATTGGTAATATTATGGACTGAATTGAGTCCCCCCCAAATTCATGTGTTGAAGTCCTAACCACCCACCATCTTTCTGTATGTGGAGATAGGGCCTTTGATGAGGTAATTAAGGCCAAATGAGGTCATAAGGGTAGGGCCCTGATCCAACAGGCCCCTCTTCCTTATGAGAAGAGTAAAAGACACCAGGAATACGTGTGCACACAGAAAAGACCATGTGAGAACACGGTGAAAAGATGGCCATTTGCAAGCCAAGGGGAGACCCAAACTTGCAGACACCTTGATCTCAAAATTCCAGCCTCCAGAACTGTGAGAAAAAAGAATTTGTGCTTTAAGCCACCTAGTCTGTGGTATATTGTTATGGTACCCCGAGCAAACTAATACAGGTATCTTTCTGGGACTTTAAATATAAATTTCAGCATTCTAATGGCTACATAATATTCCATTCTGTGACTATGTGATTACTTATTTAAATAATCATGAACATTTATGTTGTGCCTAAAGGGCTGCTAGGGACAACTTTGCACATAAACTGTGTGCATTTATCAAATCAATTTTTAGGATAAAATACAAGAATGGAATTGCAGGGTGAGAAGCTGTGCTGGTAACAAATCGTGTCACAGGGGGCCACACCGGCTTCCCAAAAGGCTGTACCATGTGGCATTACCACACCCAGGATATGAGAGCCAGTGTCCTACCTCCTCCCAAACTGGACATGTTCGGTCCTTAAATTGCTCTGCATTTGTAGGCAAAAATGATCATTTAATTTCATAATAGAAGTTGAATATCTTGATATTTCATTACTGAAATTTCCTTTTCTCCTTTTTAAATAACCTCTCTGTATCCTTTTTCATTTTATTTCCAAGACTCTTTGTTTTTCTTAATATTTAAAAGTTCCTGTTATCACATGATAATCCTTTCTCTATAATATGTTACAATATCTTTTCCAAATGGCCATGGTCCTTTTCATTTTGTCTTCCTCAGCTGTTCACTTTTTTTTTTTTTTTTTGTGGCACGCAGGCCTCTCACTGCTGGGGCCCCTCCCGCCACGGAGCACAGGCTCCGGACGCGCGGGCTCAGCAGCCATGGCTCACGGGCCCAGCCACTCCGCGGCACGCGGGATCCTCCCAGACCTGGGCACGAACCCGTGTCCCCTGCATCAGCAGGCAGACTCCCAACCATTGCGCCACCAGGAAAGCCTCAGAATTCTTAAATTGTTACTTGATTGTTTCTGTCTTGCATACCATGCACAACTTTTTCTTCTTTTTCCCAAAATATTAACCTAAATTTCTTTGAAAATTTTATAATTACCAGGGGAAAAGCAAGGGTGAAAGATGTTTGCTAGACACAATATTTAGAACTAAAAGAAATGGTGTTTATACTTTTTTTTTACATCTTTATTGGAGTATAATTGCTTTACAATGGTGTGTTAGTTTCTGCTTTATAACAAAGTGAATCAGTTATACATATACATATGTTCCCATATCCCTTCCCTCTTGCATCTCCCTCCCTCCCACCCTCCCTATCCCACCCCTCTAGGTGGTCACCAAGCACCGAGCTGATCTCCCTGTGCTATGCGGCTGCTTCCCACTAGCTGTCTATTTTACGTTTGGTACTGTATATATGTCCATGCCATTCTCTCGCTTTGTCCCAGCTTACCCTTCCCCCTCCCAATATCCTCAAGTCCATTCTCTAGTAGGTCTGTGTCTTTATTCCTGTCTTACCCCTAGGTTCTTCATGACATTTTTTTTCTTAAATTCCATATATATGTGTTAGCATAAGGTATTTGTCTTTCTCTTTCTGACTTACTTCACTCTGTATGACAGACTCTAGGTCTATCTACCTCATTACAAATAGCTCAATTTCATTTCTTTTTATGGCTGAGTAATATTCCATTGTATATATGTGCCACATCTTCTTTATCCAATCATCTGATGATGGACACTTAGGTTGTTTCCATGTCCTGGCTATTGTAAATAGAGCTGCAATGAACATTGTGGTACATGACTCTTTTTGGATTATGGTTTTCTCAGGGTATATGCCCAATAGTGGGATTGCAGGGTCATATGGTAGTTCTATTTGTAGTTTTTTAAGGAACCTCCATACTGTTCTCCATAGGATGTAACACATCCAAGTAGCCGCATCGGAGTGGGTCAGGAGTTATTGTTTGGGTGCTGGAGTCATGCATTCCTCTGGCCGGTGGGTCACCGACAGCAGAACCACTGTCTGATGGGTGCTGGGGCTGGGGTCCTTCCCTAGAGCTGCTGCGTCAGACACTCAGCTGAGCCCAGTCACCTGTGCTTCTTCCCGGCCACCAGGTGATGCTGGAGCAGCTCAAGTCTGATGAGCAGCCACTCTGGCTACTGCGGACAAAGCTGCCCCCCGACCTCACGTGCATTTCCGCAGAGAAGCTTCCAGGGGTTTAAACCTTACATTCTCTCCCTGTCACTAGGGATACACCCACTCAGATGAAGACATTTTAATTCCAGCTCAAACACGCATACACAAACACAAACACCTGCTTAAAGCCCCAGTTACATGCGTGTGTGGACGTCACTTACTCTGAGAACTGGGTGGATTTTAGAAAAAGCGCCACCATTAAAGCACAGATTGAATGTTGAGTCACAACCCACAGTCTCCTCGCCTCTGGCCCCCAAGGCTCTCTGAGAAGGAAGCAGGTGCTGCTGCCAGCGCCCAGAAGCTTCTGTAGGTCTGCAGGTGAGATGCTTCCACGTTAAATACGAAAGGTCAAATGAGGCAGAACCTCCAGTGCCTGTTGCAGGAACTTGCTCCACACGAGGTGGAGAGGATAATGCTACACTCTCTCTTCATGGGAAGCTGAATGTGATGCTATTAAGCATTCTTGGATATGCCTGGCGATTTTGAGATGTGCTTAAATATTTCCTATGCCTGTTTTGCATCTGAGAAAGTGGAGAATACACAATATAAATATCCATCTATGAAGAAAGTGAATTGGGAAAATCATAAAGGAGATGTTTTTAAATCTTTAACCTCATATTTGTGGTTGTTTTGCTCCAATCATGTGGTGTAAGAAACCAAGTCAGGGTGCTTGATGCGTGCTTGCTCGCATGAACAGGCAGTGAATGAGACCCGCTAACGCCCCTGCGTGCCTGCTTGGTAGCGCTCATTTCCACTGGAGCTGAGTCTTCCTAGTGGGTTTCTGCTTCATTTAGAGCTGTCAATGCCTCAATTAGTGCCTGGTCACCTCCCCTGAGAGGGACAGTTACACATGTCACTTCACAAGCCTCTGAAATCTAAAAACCCCAGAGAGCCGCCGGGTCATAAAGTATCTTCTGATTAACGGCACTGTTTGCCAAGAACCCCTTGCTCCTTTCTGTTTCTTCCTGTGGAAGATTTGTCAACTGCCATAAACAGGAGACCCCAAGAGATGCCACCTGCCAGTAGTGACAATGAAAATATCCCTGCAAATGTGCCAAGTGAGGGTTTTCTGAGTTTATGCCTGGATCTGAAGCTCATAAGCCCACAGCACAAAGCAAGGGAAAGCACAGATTTGAGGTGCCAGTGTGTAAGGGGTATGGCGTGCTAGTGCATGTGGGTGGGTGTGCACATGCGTGTTTGGCACGTGTGTATGTGTGCACTGACTGACCCTGCCATTTGCTGTCAGGCTAGGACACGATCTCCATTCCCTAGCACCATTAATCCTACAGTTCAGTACGTGAGGAGAATCCCTTCCACTTTGCACTGAGAAGGAAAAGGTGGGTAGTTCAGGCTCCCGCAGGGCTGGGTTTAGCTGTTTGCTTGTTCCTTCAGAAAAGGGGCTTTCCTGCCTGCAGAATCACTGGTGTTCTTTTCCACTTCCATTACCTCCCTATCGGTCATTGCTTTAGCAAACCTATAAAATAGGGCAAGAGACCATCTGAGCGCTTTGAATTTTTCCTTTTTAAGAGAGAAAGCCCTTTAGAAAGAAAGAACGAAAAATATATATATATATATATAATTGTGTATTTATTTTCTAATAAACATTATTAAAAATGTACATCACCTTGGCTTTCATATAAAATTTTGGAGAAGGAATTCAGGATAATTTAAATGCTCCAAGGGCCCAGGAATTGTCCTATATGCCTCCAAGACACACACATACATACAGGTGTGCTCACATGTGCACATCCATGCACGTGTGTGTGATGCATGCGTGATTGTACACACATGCACTCTGGCACTTATAGAAAAATACATACACATGCACACAAGCACAGGCACCCATGCACACACATACATACCCTTCTATCAATCTGTCAATAATCCCTTTGAAAACACCACTCGAAACCTCTTTTTGGAGAGCAAGCCAACTGTCACCCCATTCTTTTCATAACAAGTTACCAGAATTTAGCTCTTGAAAAAGCCACCTTTCTTTTTCTTTTAACCTATGCGGTCAGTGTTCTAGACAATATGATGGATACATATTATTTACCAAATTTATTAATACTTCATTTACGATGTACAAAAGTGAAATTTACTTCTAAACATGTTTTTTAATTGCTTACGCTTTATAAAAACCATACAACATGTTTAAATCTTTAAAAGCTCTAAGATCCCCTCATCCTAACACTGTTTTGTCTTTCCCTTCTGGTCCTGGCCTATATACATGTATATGAAAAGCACTTTAGCCTTGGTGGAATGTAAATCTAGTTGAGAAAGCAAGTTCATGGATACGAATGTTAGCTGGATAAAAATAACTAACACTCTAAACCCTGCACAGTCTACAAAGGGCTTCTCATGTGTTTGATCTTTGCAGTTGCTCTGTGCTAAGGGAGACGTCACCATGGTACCCACTGAGGAAGCGGGCTCAGAATGTCAACACTCACCTAAGTGTATAGCTCAAAAACTGGCAGAGCCCAAACTCAGAGGCAGCTCTTCCGATTTCAGATCCTGCACTTTTCCACACACCTCCACAGGATGCTGGAGAAAGGCTCCGGGTGATTTGGGGGGCAAGGGAGGGGCAATGCCAAGAACAGCTCTAAAGCAGCGGTTCTGAGCTTTAAGCATGACCCAACATCACCTGGAGCACTGACAGTCCAATTCTAGATTGCTAGCCCCAGAACTGGCATTTCTAGCAAGTTCCCAGGTGATGTTTCTGCTGCTAGTTCAGGGCCCACTCTTGAAGAACCACTGTTATGAACAAATTAATAACAAAGATTGCAGCAAGACTGTCAATTTGTACAACTATTTTTGAAAGCTGTTTATTAGCATTGTCTCATAAATTTAAAGGTACACATATACCTTGACTGGAAATTTAATTCCTCTAAATGTTCTCTAAAGAATTTCATGGATAAGTGACCATGGTTCATGTACAAAAATGATGATAGTCACGTTGTTTGCAGTGGCCAAATTCTGAAACCTCCCCAGGAAGTAAATCGTAAAAGTTCATTCAAAGAGATACTGCACAACAATGAGGACACCTGCAGGCCCCATATATATATATTATGTCATGTATACATATATTCAATATATAATACACATAGCAGATATCATGCAATCATAACAAAGAATGGAAGATGGAAAATAATACAGCACGAGCCTATTATATATACAATTCAAAACCAGGCAAGACTAAACTCAGTTGCTTATGGTTGCATACCCCATGGGTACGACTGTGTTAAAATTCAGGTCCACCCCTTACTGTGTGACCTGGAATGAGTCATTCAGTCTGTCTGTGCCTCAATTTCTGTGCTCATAAAATCAGGATAATAATAGCACCTACCTCTTAGGGTTGCGGTAAAGATTAAAAGCTAATAAAATGATCAGCATAGGGCTTAATACATGTTAGCTGCAATTATCATCATCATTATTACACCAGGTGTCTTTAAAAGGACATTTTGTGTCCCTCATACTAGCAGGGTCAAATGACAAAGACATGCAGGGAAAAAATGATAATCAAATTAAATAACCCAAATATTATAACCAAATCCAGCTAACCAACTTAACGAAAACACATATGCATTGCATGCAAGCACGTGGGAAGATCTCATCAGTGGCCACATGAAGAAGTACTGTGGGAAATGAATATTGACACAGGATGGAGACCAAGTGGTCAAAATGGCTTCAGGGAAAAGGCCAAATGTCAGAAATTTTAAACTACGGTGGGGATTGCAGGGCCCAAGGCAGGATCAAAGTCGTGGTCATTGGCCTGTCTTGGACAAGATTCTTCAAGTGGAGGAAGACCCTGCGATGCCCTGAAGAGGGAGGTGGCATGAGCACAGCTGCCAGAAGACGCTGCCCTGAATTCCAGGGACCCCAGGGCAATAGGCGTGGCTGCTGGTATCTGCAGAGTGAGGCACAGGTCACCACCAAGAGTGTTAAAGGGGATGACGGTGTATCTTCCTTCCCTTTGCTTTTCCGTGAAAAACAGCTGTATGTGAAGCACCAGCTTAAAAGTTAGAACACTGCTTTAGACCAAACTGCTCTGTGTATCCATCCCTAAGCCAAGGGAAACTGCTGGTCCTGTTTCCACGGAAACTCCTTGCCTTTCAAGAACCGTATCTGAATACTTTAGAAGGGAGAACGTTTGGCCGGGAGAGAATCCACCTCCACGCTCCGGCACAGGGTTGATGGCAGGCCTTGGATCCTCATGGGTGGTTGGTTAGATACTTGTGTTCCTCGTGGCCCTCTCCATGGGCCACTGGGTGTCCTGGTGACACGATGGCAGTCTTTTCTCAGTGATCAGAAAGAGAGGAGAGAGGCAGGACTCCAGTGCCCAAGGTGGAAGTGCAGCCTTTTATAATCTAATCTCAGAGTGACATGCTATCACTTAGTATTCTATCGGTTGTGCAGACCAACTTCCCTGGTACAGTGGGGGGAGGGACTGTACCAGGGTTTGCATACCAGAAGGTGAGGATCACCAGGGATCACCTTGGGGGCTGGCTAGCACATGGCTGATTATTATTATTTTTCTGATTAATATTCTGGACTTCACTTAATTTTTCACAATGCACGGTTTATTTTCTTACCATTTTAAATTTATTTTTTACTTTCACTGTTGGCAGAAAATCAAAGTCTACTTAATAGATTTTTTCTACCTAATTATTAGGAAGTTTTCTTATTGGACAAAATGTAGCTTCTGTAGACATGACTGGACAGGACCAAAAAAAAAAAAAAAAAAGGAAGAAATGACCAGCCAATCTCTACGCGAATTGGTTAATACTTATACCTGTCATGCAAAATAAATCAACTTTCTTCCAATAATGTGTCTTGAAGCAAGTTCAGAGTGAATGTAATATAAACCCTAAATGTCCTCCGTCTTTACCCTGACAAGTTTAATCATGTCACGGGGCCCTGACAAAGCTGCCAGGAAGTGGAGATGTTGTCATTCTTGTTAAAGTTTAACATCAAATACAGCCCACTGTAGCTTGGAAACACGTATTTGATTAATGGTTATAATCAAAGTAACTTCATTCTGTAAGCATAATAACCCAGCCGAGAAGATATTTTAGTATGTGCTAAGAACATGTTAATTCCTGGCTGGAGAAATCATTTTCTTTATGGGGATTAGAGCTGCCTGGTAGGCAGCCTTCCTTGCTGAAACCTTTATGAAAAATATGTATTTGGACAGGAGGAATTTCTGGTTCTGCTTTGTGTTTCTGTGGGGCCTTTCTGGGGACACGCTCAGTGGGTTCCACGCACATCATCTCATTAATCCTCCTCACAGCCTCGGGAGGCTGGAGGGCCCATTGTTCTTACAGATGAGGAAACAGAGATACAGCTGAGAGGCAGAGACCCCAAACCGGGAAAAAGCCACTCGGCCTTTGAACGTTGAAAAGAAGCAGGCACAGAATTGCAAACCATTTTCTCTAGCAAAGGGCAACACACATTTTCCAGAATAATGCTCTGAACACCAGTGATCATAGCAGCCTTATCCTCAGTAGCCAAAAGGTGGAAGCAACCCAAGAGTCCATCGACAGACAAATGGATAAACAAAATATTGTATCTACGCACAACAGAATATTATTCAGGCTTGAAAAGAAAGGAAGTTCTGATGCATATTACAACATGGGTGAACCTTGAACACATTATGCTGAGTGAAATAAACCCATCACAAAAGGACAAGTCCTGTCTGATTCCACTCATAGGAGGTGCCTGAAACTGCCAAATTCGCTAGGGGGTGGAGGGCTAGGGGATGGAGATGGGGAGTTGTTCCTTCATGAGGATAGAGTTTCAGTTGAGGAGGATGAACAAGTTCTGGAGACGGATGGTGGTAAATGATGTACAACAATGTGAAGGCACTTAATGCCACTGGACTTGTGGTTAAAATGATCCACTTTACGTTATGAATATTTTGCCACAGTTTTTTGAAAAGGAGAAGAATGGGGCAGGAGGAATAAATTGGGACAGGCATATATCACACTACTATACATAAAATAGATGTCTAATAAGGACCTGCTGTATAGCATAGGGAACTCTACTCAATACACTGTAATAATGGCCTATATGGGAAAAGAATCTAAAAATGAGTGCATATACGTATATGTGTAACTGATTCACTTTACTGTACACCTGAAACTAATACAACATTGTAAATCAACTAGACTCCAATAAAAATTAAAAAAGAAAAAAAAAAGAAAGAATAGGAGAATTCTGAGGATACTGTGCATTTGCTGTGACTGGGACATGCGACCATGGGTTCCTCGGTGGCCCCCAGGTGATGCGAGGATAGGAACCTCAATGACAGGGAAAGATGACATCGGGAGGTTGCAGTGTGTTAGGAAGAGGACCATCCCCTTTTCTCATTACGGTTGCCTTGGTGATGGGAGTAGGGGAGCCTGCTGGCTCCCAGTCCGTGTTCAAGGCTGCGGTTAGTGTGCAGGAGCCTTGCCCGAGAGACTGTCCCTCCCAGCTTCGTTACCCCCTGCAGCTTCATTACCCACTGCAGGTAACCAGGCTGTTCTTGTCTACTGGTAACAGCTGTGTCTGCCTAGGAGGCTGGGTACTTACCAGTATCGAGGGCCAGCCCCCAGGGTACACAGTCAGTGCCATTGCATGGGGTTCCCAGCTCCCAAGGGACCCTGCACGTGGGGTTTAAGCTTCTTCAGCTGTTCTCTTGAAGGTCTTAATAATTTCGTCTTTAAATGTGTTTTGTAATGCAGTCTGATGGCATAATGCATCATGAACTGGGGACTTGAAGGCTCAGCTCCTGAGTCATCCCACCTCCCGCCACCTCACATGCTCAGCTGCCTTCCCTCCCCCCATTTCCTGGGCTCCAGGCCTCCCCTTTGCTGCATCCACCCAGCCCTCACTGCCATCCTCCACCCCACGGGAACCTGGGTGTGTGTTGGAAGATTGGGGTCGGGCTCCCCATGGCAGCCCCACGTGGGGTGTAAACAGAGCCTCCCTGCCAGAGACAACAGCTCCAGAGAGCTTTCAGAGGGCCCCGCGCGCTACCTGGGGGTCACCCATCTAAGGCCTGGGTGTGGTGGTCATCCTGGGGGGAAGGGAACCCTGAGCTAGTAGGGTGCACACATGTCGTGTGCTTGCAAGTCCCAGGGTGTGTCCTGGGTGCCTGGGAGGGTCGACACAACAGTAAATAGAAAATCTTGCTCCATCTGGATTAGCAATCTACTGCTGATTATTGTCTGCTATATATAAAATGGTGCTGTGAGGGAGGGGAAAAGCATTTTTCAATACATCAAACTTTTGTACTGAATTTTTTGTAATAAACAATCAAGGCGACGAATTCTTTTTAAATGGAAAAGAGAAATTTTGTAAGAAGGCAATATTAACCTAACCATCACGTAAGCCCTCTGGATGAAGGATTCCGCAAAACTTTGTTTTATGGTTACTTCTTCTCTTAGATTCTTAATTTGTGAGGGGGATGAGGGGAGGGAAGGGTTTCTCCTAAAAAGCATTAGTTGTGTTTTTTAAGATAGTGTAACTTGCTTAAAATTCTTATGTGACATTAACAAATAAAAGGCTGTTTTAATATTTTTTAAAAATCTCCAACATGACACATGGAGAGAAAGAGAGACAGAATAAGAAAGAAAAAAGGCTTTATATTTTATAACTTTAATGGCACCTCTTTCCTGCTTTGTTAACAAAAGTCTCCACATTTTCATTTTGCTCTGGAACCTACAAATCATGGAGCCTGTCCTGTCGACCTCATCTCTCAAATAGGCAATAGGCTTGCAGAAGGGATGTTGAGATCTTTATTTTGCAGCTGAGGAAAGGGAACCACCAAGGACATCAGGGGAAATCTCCCCTGAATGGGTCCAGCCCCAGATGGAGGGGCTTCCAAGGATGCTCTGGCACCCCTCGCCCCAGCAGGCAGAGTTCTGTGCCCTGTGGACCAGCTTTGGGGCCTCAGCTATGGTCCGGCAAAGTGGCTTTGCACTTGGATCCAGAAGGCCCGGGTTCTCCTTGTAGGTCTTTGATTGACCTGTTGCATGGCTTTAGACTCCAATTCTGTTTACCTGCCCTGATTCTGTTTTAGTATGGGTACATGGAATTAAGCATTCCCTTCTCTACTGAGAACACACATGTCACTGTGAGATCACGGATGTCAAATTGACCTGAAACTTGGCAGGATACAGAGGTTCAGATGCATGATTTACCTCATGAGGTTTAGCTTAGACCCGCTTAGCTTCCCCAGAGCCTGACAAAAGAAAGAGAGGGGAGAGAAAGATTCCTTATCTAGGGAGTAAAGATAATTGTATGATGATATTAATTTTATGATATTAATTTTATGATGATATTGATTTTTTTAATCTTACTGGATACAGTGGAGCTTTGGATTAGGGGTAGGAGAGGGGCAGAAAGGGAAGAGGTTCTTATTTAGCCAGGCTTAAACCCTCCAGGTCTATTTCCTTACTTACAAATAAAGAGGAAGGGAACAAGATGTCACGTATGAAATGAATCCTAAAATTCTCTTATATTTTAATCTTAATTTTTTCCCCTTCAAAATCGGTGTTTGGTGTCTGGTTCTCTTTGATCATCTGCGTAGACATCTGTTCGTATAAATTTAAATCCGATGAATCTGCTAGAAATTTTATTTCTACATCTTTCACACATATTTGTAGTATAATTTGGAACGTACTTAAAATGGCACTTATAAACATGTCTTGGGTCATTTCTATGGCCCGCGTTTCTATCCCATCAGGTTGTTGTGTGGATTGAATACCTTCACAGTATATAGAAAATGTCCCAGCACAGTGTCAGGATGCATGAAAGTTAGCTGTTGTTATTATAGGATGCTGTGTGAGAGAGAGAGAGAGAGAGGGAAGGAGAAAGGAAGAAAGAGGGATAAGATGAAAGGAAGGAAAGAAGGTAAACAGGAGAGAAGGAGGGAGGGAGCAAAGGGGAGATTAGAAAGGAAAATGGGAAGAGGAGGACAGTCAGAACTGGAAAGGCCTTGGAGCTTTCCAGTTGAACTGTTTCACTCCAGGCTGTATATTAGGATCACTAGAAGAGTTTTAAATAAATCCATTCCCAAGCCCCACCCCCAGAGACTCTGGTTCAGTTGATCTGGGGTAGGGCCTAGACACTGTTACATTTTTAAAACTCTTCAGCTGATTCCAACTTCTGAGATGCAGGCCAGGTTGAGAACACCTGGTCCCATGCAGCTCACCTATGAATCAGATGAGAAAACAAAGTGCCAGGGCAGCCAATGGTCTTGCCCTCTCATGGTATCATGTCCATGGACGGCATGAGGTTGGAGCCCAGCCTCCTTGCTCCTGGGCCCCTTTCTCCTCTCCTCCTCTGAGAGGACCAGTGCTCTAACCCAAGGCCACCAGATCCCAAACCACAGCTGCAGAGTCCAGAGTAAAGCACTTCCAGGGGGTCCCCAACCTGAGCAGCAGAATTCAAGAAGATGGCTGCCATCTTAGCACCTGATCTTTGTGACACTCACGGATTCACGTTTTCACCTAAGCCTATTTTATGTATTCAGAATAATGAAAATTGGGTGTTCAGTAACTTTTGATTGACTGATGAAATGATAATGAAAATAAATTTTGATTCAAATCTCTGCATGAAATGTTCATTGTGGAGCACAGGCAGTGGGTATATGGCTCTTCAGCTTTCTGTATGTTTGAAAATGTTTATAATCAAATGTTGGGAAGACGTAAAAAAATATTTGAAGAAGTAGCTAAAAAAAGAGAAAGAAGAAGTAGCTTAAAAAACGTGTTCAGGTTTCCCTGGTGGCGCAATGGTTGAGAGTCCGCCTGCCGATGCAGGGGACACGGGTTCGTGCCTCGGTCCGGGAAGATCCCACATGCTGTGGAGCGGCTGGGCCTGTTAGCCATGGCCGCTGAGCCTGCGCGTCCGGAGCCTGTGCTCCGCAATGGGAGAGGCCACAACAGTGAGAGGCCCGCGTACCGCAAAAAAAAAAAAAAAAGTCTCAGAACATCTCTGTCCACGGCCCTCCCAGCTGGCAACCCTGACTGTGTCCCTGACTGACTGTGTGTCCCCGACTGTGGTTTCCAGCTTGGGTGTTGGGGCAACCTTGTTGCCTTGTTCTTAGCTCCACACTGTCCTCTGCCGCCTCTATTCTGACCACGTGGAGGGACTGAGGGACTCCCCAGGATGCAGGTCTTTCCTGCTCAAACACAGGAGGTCCTGGGCACTTGGGAAGGTTGGCTGCCCTCTATGGGAGTCGTTATTGATCATAATGATGGTTTTAAAATAGGACTCATTAAAGTCAGATCTTGGTTGACTCTTGCATTTGGGCCCTTGACACCCATTCCTCTTTTCTAATTTTCTCTTTTCTTCTCTGTAAAATGAAGGAATTGAACCATACTATCTTGACAGACATGTTGTCTAGTTGTGGCTTATCCAGGACACCTGGTATTTCCTTTTCTTTCTTTTTCAGTGGTCTTTTTGGCAGAGCTAAGGTAGAAGAAAAGAAATAAAACTGTGTTAGGATCAGTTTTGTATTATTGGTAGAGTCAATGAAACAGGAAAGTTTGGAAATAATCTTTCTTATCAGTGATTTATTAATATGTTTTTATTTTCTCTTTTTCCTTGTGTTGAAAAATCAGTGCGTCCCTCAATTTATCGCTGAATTCCCTGTCTAAACATGCAGTGATGTGCTGTTCTTATTTGCAGGGTTCACTGTTATGAGTAAGGTTGGTGATTGCTCGTAGGTAAACTCACACCTCCTCAGTGCTTCTGGCATGATGGGAACACCCTTTAAAATCATTCACATAGCGACATACCGTCCTGTGTAGTGTTCTGGTAAATCCTTTAGTGTTAAACAACTAGCTGTTGGGGGTGGAGATAGGGAAGAAAGTCCTGATTTCTAGCGTTTGTCAGTTTCAGTGGTGTAAATCCTCCCACCGTGGCCAATTTCAAGCTAAATAGATGGTATCACTGGACTGCAGAGTTGATCTCCATCTGCAGAATCGGCTCAGCCTGGGGGGTGGCAGCAGCTCCACTCTACCACTGCATCTATGAGAAAGCAGGTCAGATGGGCCTCCCTGAAACCATAAGAACGTAGATTTGCTGAACACTAAGATGTTGTGAGGTGATAGCCTGATTTATGAAGGAAATTTATAAAGCGGTATGTAACGAAATAAAACAGCACTCTCTTTAATGGGAAATTTTGCAGGAGAAGCACACGGCGAGCCATCTTTGAACAAAGCCCTCTTGGTGTGCATTTCCTTTGCACCCACTAGCAGGGCTGCTCTGGCCTCCCCTTGGTGCCCATCCCTGTTACCTTACCCCACCCGTTCGTTATGCTTCAGAGACCCTTGCAGAAAGCCCTGCTCCAGTGACAGGCTGTCATCTCTCAGCACCCGTGACTGTGACCAACGAAAAGTTTGTGCCTTCAGACATTAACATTGCAAAGAGACGTGATAGTGATTGCTTTAGAAAAATTCTTTTGACCATTTCTTTAAAGGGCTGAAAACACTTGGGCGGAACAGAGCATGGGCTTGTCAGACTATTTCTGACTATTAACCAGAATTAAAATCCCCATTTTGGTGGGGCACTCCTCCAAAGGAGACATATGAGTAAAACAAGAAGCATTTTTTTTTGCAGAGTAAGAGGATCAAACCATAAACCAGAGGGCCAGGATTTAGTCGAGGCACTTCTCCCATGTAGAATGCAATAAAGCTTTTCATTAGTAAGAAAAGGAAAGGGCAGAAAACAAGCAAGCTCTCCAAGCAATGCTGCAGTTTCTTGGAGAGCAATAATATCTTCCTCTAGTTGGATGTTTCAAAGTGATAGGAGATTGCATTCAGGTGAACACCAGCCTTCACAATGCATTTGCTCCCTGCCCTACGTAGCAGCTCATAAGGTAGGACAGAGACCCTTACTGTAGAATTGATTCACTCTCATTGGAATGTAAAGAAATGAGCGCGATTAACCTGGGAAGTGACCACACTTACCATGTCCTCACAGGAAATCTGTATTTTTTCACACTCTGCCATTTTACAAATTTCTTTTTTTTCCTTTTTCAGCAAATACCGCACACTGAGAAATCCTCTATGTGACATTTAGATGCCCAGGACACTGGGAGGCATTAGTGTGGATTAATTTCCAAACACAGCTTTACCACCAGAGTTTCTCTATTCTGTGCTCAGCACAGGGGGTTGTAGAAATAGGCTCCTTACTTTAGGGACCAGGGGGCCACGTTCCAAAGCTAAATTCCCAGCTTTGATAAGGATGACAAGTAAATATTTTCTTCTTCTTGCGCCTACAACAGATTTATTTACAGTTTTGCAATTGAGGTCACTTTTGGTGGCTTTGGGATCTTTAATTATCATGACTTAGCTCTCAGCCTTTATAAGAAAAAAATCTTGGTTAGTGGATACGAGGCCAGATTGAAGATGTCTTTAGTAAAGAAGCCTCATGAAGATGATGTGCCCAAAGACCTGAGCGGACCACAGCCCCCAAGTCAAAACCCATATTCACATTCATTCCTCATCTGAAGAACCCCTCTCCTGGGGCATGAAGAAATCCCTGCCATCAGATACACGGAGAGGCCATGAATCTAAGCTCATGTAACACTGACTGTGGGCTGTGGACTGGCTTCCTTTTACCTCTCAACAATCATTATCTCCATCGGACAAAAACCAAAACTAAGGCACAGAATGGTTAAGGGACTGTCTAAGGCCACACGGTGAGCCAGAGGCACACCTAAGGATTTAGATTCAGGCAACTACCATGTTATACAGGCTGATGACAAACTAACCCATCAACAACAAGTATTCAACTGGTGGTTGTTTTGGAACCTATATGAGGCATACACTACATCCTCCTGTACAGAGCCAGCCAATAGAAATTGTTTTTTCAATATAGAATATATGCCATATTTTCCGAAATAGTCTGGACCTATGGTTAAGGTCAGCTTAAAACAATTCTCAGTCTCCTATTATAGAAAAATCCAAAATAATAATGGATAAACATAATAGTTCAGTTCTCTGTCATGTAGCTTTTTTTTTTCCCTGGAGCAAGGCAGGCGAGGTTGGGATAATAGCTTCAGGGTGTCATCAGAAACCCAAGCTCCCATCTTCAGAGTCACCTCATGATCCAAGATGGCTGCTGGTGCTCCAGCTATCAGGTCCTGATTTCAGGCTGGCACAGGAGGAGGCAGAGAAAGTCTAAAGGGGTTACAACCAGCTGAGCATGCCTCCCAGAAGTTTTAGATATGTCACTGCCTTGATCTCAGTCATATGGCAATACCTGGCTCTATGAAAGGCACTTAAATACATTCTTTCATTCAGGTATAGATTTTTTTTATAATGTCTCCTGTTAAAAACTGGGGAAAGAAAGAAAAAATGGGCTTGGGGAGGCAACTGAAAATATCTGCTCAAGGTCAATAGTTCACACCTGCTGTTAGAGTTTAAGGGGGCCCCTAAAATAATACCATAGAGTTCAGAATCAAGTAATGGAGAGACACACGAGTAGTGTAGTTTGATAGGAGACTTCTGGAGAATGTGGATTTACAAATCCTACATCTAGAATTAGGGAGAGTTACCCACCCAGCCCCTGACCAGGCTGGAGGTGCACAGCTCTCCTTTTACTCAGACACATCCCCTATCATTATGGGAGGTTTGCAGATCTGACACACACCCTCTGCCAACAAGTCCCCCAAAGGGACTGGGCCTCACTGGTTAGTTCCTTCCCAACTCTCACATCAGTAAGTCACTGCCCCATCATACAGGAGAGAGGTCAGGAGTGCTGTTCTGATAGAAGGTCCCTCCATTTTGGAAGCATAAGAAGTGGGGGGCATGTCCACAAACAACTGCCTACTTGTTTTGGCTGATGGGACAGCACTTCGTTTATGATGTTCCTATTACTTTGTTTCTGGTCTGTAAATTCTTCTGCTCATATGCCCCGTAGCGTGCTAGTAAACATTTAAGATGCAGATCTCAAAAAAGTATAAATAATAATAAAATATATAATATTAGGTATCATCAATTCCATATAGCCAATTCAAGCTCACAAAATACTTTTATTGCTTTTCAATGAACTTTTGCATCTGTAGCTCCCATAAGACACCCTATAGCTAATGAACCAGTGTTCCAACATGAAGTTTGGTTGGTACTTTTGTTTACAGTAACAAGATGGAAGTGAAACAGCAAAGACTTATATGGGAATTTCATTTGTCAATGGTGTGAGTGATTCTTTGTTGACTCAGATGAATCAGACTTCTTTGCTGAATCTTTCATACTAGAAGAATCATTTCTGAATATTTAGGGCTGTGTAGCCTGCAGTGGCTTCAGATATTTAGTCTTCATTATCAGCTTTTCCTCCATCTCTTCCTTAAATTGAGGCAACCAATAAAACAGTAAACCAAGTCCTGATGTATAACCTCTGCAGACGTGAACGTGAGCTGACTCATTACCTGCTAAGTCCCACAGTGTCCCTGTATGTCAGTTTCACACAAACCTACTGTTTGCCTGAGATCCTGGACAAGCCCACCCAGGACCCCAAATCCCTGCAGCCATGAGCATTTCTGATGGGGTCCCCACCCTCCATTGCATTTAAGATGTGGAAGCCACCAGCCAGCATAACACATCTCCCCACCTGTACGCCTTGGCTCAGTCCCTCATATCCCTGGACACGCCCACATTTCAGCATCTGTTAGGATGAGGCCCATAGTCATCGTCACAGCCCCCATGGAGGCAAAGCATCAGAGCGACTCCCTGCTTCAAATTCAAAATATGGGAAAAGGTATGGAGTTTCTAAAAACACTAAAAACAGAACTACCACATGACCCAGCAATTCCACTCATGGGTCTAGATCAAAATAAACACAAGAACACTAATTCGAAAAGATACATGCACCCCAGTGTTCGTAGCAGCGTTATTTACTATTGCCAAGATATGGAAGCAACCTAAGTGTCCATCAACAGATGGATGGATAAAGAAGATGTGGTACCTATATACAATGGAATACTACTCAGCCATAAAAAGGAATGAAATTGTGCCATTTGCAGCAACATGGATGGACCTAGAGAATATCATACTAGTGAAGTAAGTCAGAGAAAGATACATATTTTATGATATCACTTATATGTATGTTGAATCTAAAAAATGCAACAAACTAGTGAACAAAACAAAAAAGAAGCATATTCACAGATATAGAGAACAAACTAGTGGTTACCAGTGGGGAGAAGGAAGAGGCGTGGGGCAAGACAGGCATAGGGGATTTTAAAAAGGGTTATTATGGGATTATATGAAACCATGTGTGTGAAACTTCTGAAAATTGTAAAGCACCATAGAATTTAAAGAATCTGCCATTCAATTAAAAAAAAACAGAAAAAAAAACCTCAAAATATACCTAAACATGGATATACATCCAAATGAAAATAAATATTTTGTCACCTAGGTGTCTTCCTCAGCAATGAGTTGTCCAGTGTGGGCTAGACATAGCATAAACTGTCCTGTTCTTGAATACTTTAATTAACTTTCCCATTTTCTTCTACATTTTTGGCCCTCAGTTTTATCTAATAAATCTTACTATGGGAAACCAATTCCTGTCTTTAAAAGATGAAGTGATTGTAGAAGCAAAAGGAAGCATCTTGAGATTCTCAAATAATTTGTCTCCTTAGAACATAATTTTTTTAATTAAAAAGTCAACTGTTTCAAGTTTACAAGTAATTTTACAACATATACAAATATGAGGTTTGCCATTATCATGGAAAAGGATTCTTCACCAGGAACAGTTAACCTGACTCACATTACTGAGCATCCCTGAGTACAACTAGAGGAGCTGGTACCCACTGCTGAGGACACCCTACCAAGTGCAGTCGTCTGCTGGCAGTGGCAGTGGCTTCCCTCCAAATCCCTCCCAGGAAAACGACAGCACGACCTTCCGTTCTGGTATATTTTTCGAAAGAAGACCTTCAGGGATGCTTATACAGAGATTTTGAGTCCCTGAGCACAGAGTAAATTGCCCACAGAACTGACTTCTCCTACCCCCTTGGACACTTAAAATGTTTTTATTAGCCATTTTGGAAAGAAATCTTAAGTATTTTAAATCATTTTAAACCAACCACACCAGGCTAGCTTAACATTTTTTAATGGTTCAGGAACATCATTTAAAAACCCACAATGATGGTCCTCTGGAGCCCCCAGAAACACTCAGGGGTGGCTGAGATGAGTGTGGGGTGACGGGAGGATGGACACCGGAGTTGCTGGACTCAAGTGGCCCCCGCATCACCATGCGTCCTGAGGTTCATGCCTATTCAGTGCTGTCACACTTCCCTCTCTCGTATCAGCTCTTTCATTCCTTCCCTTTTGTTGGTGGTCCCACCCCTGGTAGCTTGCCACTTTCTCCCAGGGTGGGTTTGCATCTGCCATGGGCAGAAAAGTATCTTAACTTCAGTCATGTGTCCTGCTTGCAAACATTAAACAGAGAGCATCAGGGACTTTCCCCTGCTGCTAAAACATTTGCATTTTGTACATTTGTGGGGCATTTTGGGGTTCTTAGACATGATATATGATTGCTTCATTTTTTCATAAATATATTCCCTATGGTTGAGGTTTACTGAAATGGAGCCACTATAAAGAAAATTCTTACTCCATGTTTAAAGGAAAACTGATAAGGAGACATGTCCAAAGAACCTCACAGATGAGCCTGGCCTCTCCCCACCACCAGGTTCAGGAAAGTGATCCCAGGCATCACAGCGCGCTGGGCAGCCTGGGGTCACACATGGGGCTCTGCGCAACAGAGCAGGTGTGCCCCACGGTCCTAAGCACAGGTGTCCAAAGCTTTTGTCCAGCTCCCCCTTGGTCAAGCTGTGAGCTTTCTCTTTCAGCTCTCCATCCACACATAAGATGTCCAAGTTCCACACCCCTGTTCAAAAGTGTTCGGTAGCAGCCAGAGCTGTTTGATGACAGATAATGCAAAGACAAAGGCAGGAGCAGGGAGATGGGGGCAGAGGTCCACTCTGCTCCCTGCTCCTCTCGGAGCTGCAGCCCAGCCTCCCCTGCTGTGGGAGACACTCTTGAAGAGGGTGCCACGCCTCCCTTGGGCCCTACCAGTGGTGTGCTTACCAGCCTCCTCTCTGCTGGCGCCCCATGGTTGGTGGCTATCTGGACCAGTCCATGGCTCCTTTACCTGGGGCCTTTGAATTCCCAGGGCTTCAGACCTTGTCCTCAGTGAGGAGGAGAATTGGAGAAGGGACAATCGTCCCGGGTTCCCAGACCCATAGACCCTTCTCATGCTCCTACACAGGCTACTGCTGGAAGCCTTCTGCCTTCAAGATCTGAGAGGAGGGACAGCTCTTGTCCCTGAGTTTTCTTAGTTCTCCCAGGTGGCAGACATCTCCCTCTCCTGGAACCTTCCTCACCACCCTCAACTCCTCTGTAGTGGAAGCACCGTGGTGGACCTGTGGTTTCCACAGCCAGGAAGCATCATGCTGGAGCAGAATATGCCAGCTCACCTTCTTGCAGTTTTATCCAATCTCTACTCTTGGAGCTCCCCCACTGATTCTGGTGGTGGAAGCGCTGCAAGAAGGACCTCGGTCCTTGTCTTCTTTGAAGAAAGAATTCAGCAAAGAGACCAAGATTGTGAAATAGAGACAGAGTTTATTCGAAGCAAAGTACATGTGGAAGAGCACACAGGCGAACTCGGAGTGGGTTGCACACAATAGGGGCTGCTTAGGTTGCTTATATGGGGGCATTTTTCCAGGTTGTCTCTGGCTAATCATCTTGACATGTCTGCAGGAGACTGGTTGCAGCTGCTCAGCCTGGGCCTGTCTCCATCACGTGGTTGAAGGGGAACATTTTTTCCATGCCCAATCTTCTTACATAGAGACTGCAAAATGGTGGAGCCACTTGGGAAAATAGTGTGGCAGTTTCCCAAAATGTTAAACATACAACTGCCTTGTGACCCAGTCGTTCCACTCCTAGCAACCTACCCAGGAAAAATAAAAACACAAGTCAGCACAACAACCTCTACACAAATGTTCGCATTATTTGTAAAATCCAAACAGTGGAAACTATTCAAATGTATACCAACTGGTGAATGAATGAACAAAATGTAGTCTATTCACACGGTGGACTATCACTCAGTAATGAAAAGGAACAAAAGTACTAAGTACACACTCTAGTATGTATGAATCTTGAAAACATGCACAGTGGAAAAAAATCCAGAAAGCTACAGACAAAAAATATATATTTACTGTAGGATCCTATTTATAGGAAATGTCCAGAAAAGGCAAATCTAGAGGGACAGAATGTCCATTAGTGGTTGCCTAGGACTGGGGGTGGGAAAGGAAAGAATCCTTAAATGGACAGGCAGAATCTTTTGGGGGTAATCTAAATGCTCTAAAATTTGAGGTGGTGATGATCATACAACTCTATATACTTGTATTGGTTTGTACTAGTAATGTGTGTGTGTGTGTGTGTTGGATAATGTAAAGACACTTGTTTGTGGGTTGAATGGTGCCTCCTCAA
Organism: Mesoplodon mirus; assembly: GCF_964341445.2. NCBI lineage: Eukaryota > Metazoa > Chordata > Mammalia > Artiodactyla > Ziphiidae > Mesoplodon > Mesoplodon mirus. The sequence goes on along the minus strand of NC_138982.1, from coordinate 142,108,882 downwards.
AATTCACCTCCACCAGGAACCTCAGAATATGACTGTAGGTGGAAGTAGGATCTTTGCAGATGTAATTGGTTAAGATGAAGTCATACTGAATGAAAACGGGTCTTAAGTCCAATGACTGCTGTCCTTACAAGAAATCCACGTGAAGACACAGAGAAACATTCAAAGGAAGTACCCATGTGAGGATGAGGGCAGAGACTGGAACAAAGCTGCCACAAGCCAAGGAACACCTAGGGCCACCAGAAGCTGGAAGAGGCAAGGAAAGATGCTTCTCTAGAGCCTCTGGAGGGAGCGCAGTCCTGATGTCATCTTAATTGTGGACTAGCCTCCAGAACTGTGAGAAACTACATTTCTGTTGTAAGCCACCAGGCTGTGGTCATTTGTTACTGCCATCCTAGGACACGCAGACAATACTAAAACCCACTCACTCGTACACGTATAGCAGGAGAATTTTGTGGTGTGTTAATTATACCTCTGTGAAGTTGTTAATAAAATTAAAAATTTTCTTAAATAGGCCAGAGGAAGAGAGGGAGGAGGACCAAAGGTTAGGGATGGTAGAGCCAGTTCTGCCAATTCTCAGATACGCAGGAAGAGGAATCTCACTATGGCTGTAGGCGGCTTTCTTTAAAATATGGGACTCACAGTGCGTCTTTTCTTAGGTTCCGAATCTGTCCACTCCGTATCTTGTTATCTCTGCCACACACCCACTGACTATAGAGAAACGTCACCGTGCAGGGCCTTCCATGGGGTTTCAGGCTACAAAGCTGGTAGACCTCTGGCTTGTTTGTCTCAAACCCTCCCCACCGGCCTTGGGGAAGACATTCCCCAGTATGTGCCAGTCTCAGGAGGAGGCCCAGTGTTTCTGTGGTCAGGTGCCCAGGGATGGGACACTGGAGGGCTCTGAGGTGGGATATAAAGAGCATAGTGTGAGCTTGACCTTATAAATGAGGGACGGTCTTTCTTTCTGTGATTGGGAAAATGAGGTTAAAAAACAGGCGAAAAATATAAATTTGTTTTAGTTCTTTTTAAATCTTTCTGGTTGTTTTTGATATCATCGTGTTGTTCTCTCATGTTTTAAAAATATCTTTAAACGTTTAGTGTATGATTATTTCAGGTTCTGTGTCTGGTAATTCTAACCTCTGAAGTCTTTGGCGGGTGCTGATTCTCAATGAGAGTAGATTGTTTCCTCATGTGTTTTGTATTTTTGTTTTGTGAGTTCATGTTTAGAGAAGGTTTATCTGGGAGAATCTCAATGGGCCTGGATAAAGGACCCATCCTTCTCGAGTGTGTTTTTGTTTGCTTTTGCTGGATTCCTCAGGCCCATTACCAAACTAGGGTCACCATCACATCAATCCTTTAGCAGGAATTTGACTCCAAACCTATGTAGAGTCAAACCAGCTACAAATTCTCAAGGGAGATGGTTTTTCTTCATTCGCAACACAAGCCAAGGCAGTTTGCTTCTCCCTTTGCCATCGTGCGGTCTTATGTATTGACTGATTTTTGGTGATTGGTTTGCTCCTAGGATAGAGCCCTTTGAGGAGCTCTGCTTGGAGGTTTCACTTTTATCTCCTGTCTCACAGGCAGTCAAAGCACCAGCACTGTGATACCTGGGGTCTTTCAACGTCCACCTTTGTTTCTGGCTCCTGGGTTTTCTCTCACTTTCTTATAAACTTAGTATGCATTTAAAAGGTGTTTGTTATACACTGTCCAGCATTTCTAGGTGGTTTGTGGCATGGGCCTGGGGCCTCATGTCTCCTGGCGTGTTGCCCAGGATGGGAGTCTATAGATGGATTTTGAGATGGAGAGAGGGAACAGGACAAGTTTCACAAATAAATGTTCCTGTTCTCTCAATGCATCGGGATGAGATTCCCTGCTATAAACGATGGGAGAAGGATAGGTCCAAGGTTTCCACGTGACTGTAAAAGTTTGTGCCAGCTGTGGGATAGGATGTCGAGAGGTCACTTCAAGGATTGGTTAGCAACAGCCAGGGCTCCAGCTCAGTTGACTAACAAGGTTTCGTTCCCAAGCTGACAAGGAGAGTTAGAAATGTAGGAGATTACAGAAGTAGTGTAATTCTCAATGGAAGCCCCCTTTCCCATCCGATAAGCAAGTCACATCATTGTCCTGTGTGTTCTAGGGGATGTGGGTCTGCCATCCACAGGGATTGGAAGAGAGCAACACCCCACGAGTATGGAACCACAGGGCAATTTCTGCTTAGGGCTCATTTAGTCCAGTTTCATTTTTCTGCCACCTTCCAACTATCTTGATCATGATTCTTGCTCAGCAGTTTCCTGAATGCATTTTATTTCAAAGAAACCCCTCCTCGGGAATTCTCTGGAGATCCATTGGTTAGGATTCTGCGCTTCCACTGCTGGGGCCCAGGGTTCCATGCTCCCTGGTCAGGGAACTAAGATTCCACAAGCCGTGCAGTGCAGCCAGAAAGAAAAAAAGAAACTGAGCTGCGTGTTAAGGTGGGGGAAACCGAGAACCCTGCTTTGCCGAGTTAAGTTGCGTTGTTTTTGGATTTTCAGTTCCTGCGATGATTACGTCCTATCCAAACACCACCCTGGCCACTCAGGGTCAGAAGAAGGAAATGAGCTGCACGGCCCATGGCGAGAAGCCCATCATAGTCCGCTGGGAGAAGGAGGACCGAATCATTAACCCTGAAATGGCCCGCTATCTCGTGTCCGTCAAGGAGCTGGGAGAGGAGGTGATTTCCACTCTGCAGGTAAAACATGACAAACATGGCAGATGAGGAGCTACCTTCATGGGCAGAATAAGCCTGTCTTTTCACATAAGTCGGTGCATATGGGTAGCCAATAGCTAATCAGCTTTTGAAACATTTATGAAGCACTGTCTCTCCCCCTTCCCATAATGGGATTGCTGAGTAGCCGGCCAAAATAGTGCCTTATCATACGTAAAATTGTTAAGAGTAAAATTATTGGGAACATGGCAGGGAACCCAACCATAATAATAAAAAAGAAAGAGAGAAACACAGTCTTTTAAAGATAGTTAATCCTGGCGGAATGACAGCCTATGTTGTGCACATGTTTTAACTTCCTGTAAAAAGAAAAATTATGTGGATTCTTGGACAAAAGATATTATAAGGAAAATATTTTGCTTCTTGGGGAAAAACACAACATAAAAAAGTACTGCAGTCTCTTAGAACTTTTAGCATCACTGGCAGTTAGCTGGGTGATTCTTTTAATATGGGGGAGAAATGATGCCATAGGACACACATGGAAAGAAAAAGCCCTGTGTTTGAAACACTGATATTGATTCACTCCCAGGGTCCAATCCTGGAAGCCTGGGAGGCCAAACCTTTATTGCAGTGTTTATAGATCTGTTTTTTCAGGCAGGGCTGCTTTGAATGCTTTAAAAATCCACTATGAGATTAAAAAAAAAAAACAGTATATGGGGAATATATATCAACCTGACCGTGACATCCTACATAAATTACACATCCAATTTCACAAGCTGGCAGCTGACGTGGATCATCTACATTGACTCTATCCATCTGCACATTTACAATTGTGCTGAAATAATTTGCTCTCAGAATTGTGTGTCCCTGTGTGTGTGTGTGTGTTTGTGAGTGTGTATATGTGGTGCTTGGGGGTGGGAGGAGGGTGAGAGAGGAGAGAAGATTTTTACAGCCAAAAGCCCTTGAGTTGTTCCCTTGCTCCGTTCTACTGGGTAAGATGGATTTCTCTCTGCTTTACGCGTAGATTTTGCCAACGGTAAGAGAAGATTCTGGCTTCTTCTCCTGTCACGCTATCAATTCTTATGGGGAGGACCGTGGAATAATTCAGCTCACAGTGCAAGGTAGGATGGACATAGCCTAGGGGGAGAAACACGGCTGTTTCAGGACAGTAAGTGTGTGCCCAGGCTTGGGAATCTGTGTGGCCTCAGCTTGACGTGTCACACTTCCAAGTCCTCAGAAAATTTTGAATCTGTACAAAGTTGGTGCTAAAGCACCATTTTGCAGATCTCATGATTATGTCAAGATGCAGCCCCAAAACACAGGGAACAAAGTTCGTAAAGGAATTGGGTTTGGATGACTGGGCAGCCCTGATAGTGTGCCTTTCTTGCTCAATTTTAGTGATCCTTACACTAGACGATCCGAATGAAAGTTTAATATCTGGGGCCAAAATAGTTTTTGAGTTAATAGATCCCAAGCCAGACCAGAAGAGTGACACTGAAATCTTCCATGTTTGGTCCAGCTTTACAAGTGCTATGAAAATTGGCAGATTTGAAAAGTGAAAATTTTCCATCCTCAAAAGGGATTGGGGAAAAAAATACTTCCAGGTAAAAAAATCATCTGCCCATGTCGAATGCTGACAAAGCTTTTGTGAGTCACCCTCAGCTTTTCCACTAGCGTCTATGTCTGAACAATATCTGAACTGATCCCGAGTTTTCTGTTGACTGCACAGAGCCTCCAGACCCTCCTGAAATTGAGATCAAAGATGTGAAGGCACGCACAATCACCCTCAGGTGGACCATGGGATTTGATGGAAACAGCCCCATCACGGGCTATGATATTGAATGCAAAAATAAATCAGGTAAGTCCTTGATTTCCTCCGACTTTATTTCCACTTCAAAAAGCCCTTTTATTTTTTGCCTTTTTAATGGATTTTACCTGTAAGAAGAACCTGGACTCCGGGAAACTCAGAGGGGGTTCTTTTTACCAGTTTGTCTCTTTCCTTGCATGAAGTACACCCACATTTCCTGTGGTGGGAGTGGTTTTCTGTCGAGACGGCTTCGTTGGGTCAGCCCTGCCTCTTTTCTCTTTGAACCAGCAGGACCTCTATCTGATTGCTCCCTGTGGCCACTTTGGCACTGTCGCCACCGATGGCCGCATGGGCTGCTGCCGACCCGACCTGGCCCCTGTTATTATTTTTTCTACCTCCCCGGCTTCCCTTTGCTTCCCTTGTGTCTGAATCCCTGAGTACCAGCTGTTCAGTGTCTGTGGGCTGAGCTGAGTGGTGGTGGTTTGCGCAGAGGGCCACGTCTTCTCTAGATGGGCTCTGACCCTGCAGGGCCCTCCTGGATGTGCAGGGCCAGGCCAGGGGCCCGAATGCAGGTGAGCACTCCTGTGCTTCCTCTGCGCCAGCAAGTGGCCGGCTCGCAGGGAGCTCAGAAATGAAACAGACCCAGCTGTCAGGACCACGACAGGCATGCCTGTCGATCATCTTAAAGTGACAATGACAAGGTCACTTGGAACATGAGGACCCATCAGGCCAAGGGTAGGGTACCACCGCTGTGGCTCCTGGTCTGGACTTTGACACAAAAGAGACGAGGAATTGGAGCAGCATCAGCACGTGAAGGGTTGACAGAATCTCAGAGGCCAGGAAAGTGGCCTTGTTTCTCACTCTCTGGGCACCGTGCGTTACTTCAGAGCACACCGTTGTGACCCACTTAGTATCTGTGGAGCTGAAGCTGGAGTAAAAGATTAAGCTGGAGGCGACTGGAAAGGCGGGTCAGGAGGGAGGAAATGTTTCAGTACGAGTGGGCAAGGGGCAGAGCAGGAGAATGTGAGAGACGGGAGCAGGAAGAAAGTCCAGACAAAGCCTAAGGGGTGGGGCTTAAGGAAAGCAATTCATGGTGTTGAAAACACCTGGTATCAAACCAAGACTAGAGGTTGAAGCAATAGTGTTCGAGGCTGGTGATAAGTCACGGGCTGGACATGCGTAAGAAAAGACGTCGGAGGAGGTGAAATGGCTTGGCTTGGTCCCCTGAGCCGCAACCAGAGACCTGGAAGTGAGGTGATGCTTACATGGCACCTGAGGAAGCCTCCTGAGAGGAGCACAGTAGCTGCAGTCACACTGTCCCCTAGAAATGTGGCAGGTCCACTGCAGGTGGAGGTGAAGGATGCCCCGTGAGCAAGCTGAGGGCAGTGCTGGTCCCAACAGGGATCTTTCAGGAATCAGGACCAATGGGCTTGCCCAGGGTCAAAGGAAGAGAGGAGGCCTTGCTTTCGTTCTAAGCAAATAAGGTCAGGATGGAACCCAAGATTGAGAAGTTCTGAGATCCAGGTCTTGAAGTAAAGGAAGTGCTTCTTAGGTGAGACCAGCGTGTTCTCTGGGAGAACAGCCTGGAAACTGATGGCAACCATGAGAACTCAACAGAAACACAGACGTGCATGACGCAGACACTCTGCAGAGTCCCCAGAGCGAGGGACAGACCCCGCCAGCCTCTTTGGCCGGGCACTGACCGAAGGACTGTGGGTCTGGGAGCTAGTGCCCAGGCAGTCTCTCAGGGGAGCAGCTCGGTGCCTCCCTGTCTTCAGGGCATCAGTCATTTCCAGGTGCCGGTGATGGTCTAGTGGCTCCTCAAAGGGGTTTGGGGTCCAGCCTGTCCTGGCTCAGCTGTGGCCCTGTCTCTTACCAGCTCTACCCACCCCAAACCATCCTCCTCTGTGAGATGGGCTCCCACAGCATCACTGTGACAAGGGTCCCTCAAAGGCTGCCCTCCCGTTCCTGGACCACACAGTTACCATGGTTACTCCCACCTGATACTTAGACGCCACTTCTCGTGTTACCTCCACAGGGACTCATCCCTGGTCCACATTCGAGGCCAGGCCTCCCTCTCACGTGCTCCTACAGTCTCTCCCCTTCCTCTCCTGGCAGGTGTCATCATGTGCGATCACGTATTTAACTCTGTATTTGTTTTTCAAATTTATCAGTATTTTCTTTTATTACATCTGGGTTTTGAGTTAAGTTATAAAAGTTGTTCTCTACCTCTGGCCATAAAATAATTCAGCCTCTTTTCTTCTAGTACTTCATGTTGTTTCTTTCCCTCTCTTTTCAAAATTTAGATCTCCAAACCATTTGGAGTTTACTCTTCTGTATGCTGGGAGAGATGGATCTAGTTTTATCTTTTCCAAAATGGGTCTTCTGTTGCCCCAACGTCATTTATTAAAAGGTCCACCTTTGCCCAGTGATTTCAGATGCCACCTCTATCACATACTAACTTTCCATATGTACTTGAGTCTATTTCTGGACTTTCTATTCTACTCCATTAGCTTATCTATGAATGAACCAGTACAGACCATTTTTTGGAGGAGGGGGTACGCGGGCCTCTCACTGCTGTGGCCTCTCCCATTGCGGAACACAGGCTCCAGATGTGCAGGCTCAGCGGCCATGGCTCATGGGCCCAGCTGCTCCATGGCATTTGGGATCCTCCCGGACCGGGGCATGAACCCATGTCCCCTGCATCAGCAGGCAGACTCTCAACCACTGCGCCACCAGGGAAACCCGTACCAGAGCATTTTAATCACAGAGGTTTTATGTCTTCATATCTAGGAATGCTAGTCCACCCTTGTAACTTTGCCTTTCCAGTGTTTTCTTAGTTTTCCATATATAACTTTAGGGTCAACACGTTTAGCTCCATAAAAGCATGTTTTTGTTATTGTTAATGAGATCACATTAAATTTTTTTATTAGCTTAACGGAGAGCTGACATTTTTATGATGTTGTGGGTTTAACTGGTCCATCAAAAAGTATGTGAAGTTCTAAGCCCTGGTACTGCACAGTGTGACCTAGTTGGTGAATGGGGTCAAGAGCTGTGGTTGATGATTATTAACATGTCAGCCCTACCAGACTGGGAGCTCCTTGGGGTGTGCTGAGTCCAGCCCAGTTCCCCTGGACCTAACACAGGCCTAACATGTGTCAGCACTTCACAGATATTTGGTGAATTCTCATTGAGAAGGGAATGCATTTACAACTCACCGTCTGGCACATAGCAAACGTGTAATAAATGCAGCTTTTAGTATTACTCCAGCGTGCACCAAAATGCTTACACGTAAAAGGCCTCTAGGATCAGATCTGTGTTTGTTTAACTACTTGCTACTCATTCAGGATCCTCAGTGTCTCCCATGTCTCCTGTAAGTTTCCCAAAGGCAGGGACTCTGATTCGGTGCTTTCCCAGCACCTAGCACAGTGCCTGCCACATAAGATGTGCTCAGTAATACTTGTGGCATTTGATTTACATGCAGTCCAAACCTAAGAATTTCCTTTATTGCCAACAGCGTTTTCAAATGCATAAGTTGATGGGACTGTACATAATTAAAGAAGGAAAGCTCCTTATCTGTTAAGCTGGGGATGGTCAGAATAAAGGGGTATATTTCCATCCTTCTACTCCACACACACACACACACACACACACAGCCAAGCTCATGGCTAAGGCATCCTTGCAGTCCTGGAACCCAGCAGTCTGAGGGTCAGAATGAGCACCACGGGGGTCCTTGGCGAAAAGCCCATGGACAGGTAGCCATGGCCTGAGGTCTGCACCAGGGCCCTCCAGGACCTCCATCACTTTCAGTTTGAAAGGCCTGGGAGGAAGGAGCGATCAGTAGCAGGCAGGAATCACAGTCACTGCTGTAGGAAAAGTGTTAGCATTTTCATGTGTTAGTTGCTTCCTCAATAAGTTTTGGGTATACAAACAGTACAGCCATAATTTAAGTGAGTGCAATTTATAGGCAGAGTACATAGAAACTGATCCTTCAAGTCACAGCTTAAATGTCACCTCCTCCAGGAAGCCTTCCCTGACTACCCAGTTTATGGCATGCCCCTTCTCTACTCATAGAGCACCCTGTATGCCTTGGAACATTTGGTGAGCTTGTGACTGTTTATTTAATAGCTGTCTCCTGTGCTGGGTAGTTGTCCCCCTGAGGGATCTAGTGACCCCTCAGGATAGGTACTACATCTGAGGAACTCTGTGCTATGTCCTTGCCTCGCCTACAGTGACCAGCACACATATTAGATTTGTAAGAAACATTTTTTGACTGGTTGACTCTCAACCTGAGTTTTAGGCAATGAAATTATCCCCCTAAAAGATGCTTTCTTCCACTTTTTTGTTAATTTGCTAAGAACACAGTGTATGACCACATTCCTAGCAAAGTGGGTCCCTGCAAGCGATCCTGCAGGCTATGCTTGACCAACCCCAGCAATGGAAACTCACCAGCCCGAGAAAGCACGATTCTGCCTCGGGCCGGCCAGGACTATTAGACATTCTTACATTTCTTACACCTGAAGCCAGTGGCCCTCTTCCACCCCTTAAGCCCTTTTGTCAAATGACATCCCTTCCAGGATATGAAAACAGATGAGGCTCCTTAATTTTCCATTTGCCAGGACAGACAAAACATCCCAAGTTCCTTTGCTTGTATCTCCAGTGACCATCTCCTGGCCCACTTGCTCTGATCAGGCCCCGTGGCAACAGCCCTGGTGTCATCTGACCGGGAACAGACACAAGGGAGCCTTTGCCTCCCTTTTTTGAATGTTCAACTTTCTCCATGGAGCCCCAACCCCACGGGTTGCTTTGTCTGCCACATACTAGGATCCTAGTGGCCACTGCTTCTCCTCCAGATGGACACCAAGAACCCCTTTCCATCCTCTTCCAGCATCTTGTCCCCTCTGCACGACTGGCCAATCGGCCTGCTGTTGGCTGCGTCTACTTCCTTCCCCTCTTGGAAGGCAGCCTGCCTGTCCCCACGTCCCCTCTGGGGTGCCTCTGTCCTTCTCCCCAGGGCCTCACGGACCGGGCCTAGCTCCTTGGACACCTCCCTCCTCCTCTCTCGGGCCCCCTTCCCCATTTCACCGAGGCTTCTTCTCTCTGGAGAACAAGGAGCAGACGCGGCTTCCCCTGGGTCCCAGTGCCTCCCTTCTCTCTCCCAGCACAGCAGGTCTCGTCCTCTGAGCTGCCTCTTCATTGCACTCCTTTGTGTAATTTTGTCTCTCAAACTCTGGGCCGCCCTCACTCTTTCAGGCCTCTGACGACCCTTCTGCAGATCAAGTTCACCCTCTTACATTTGTCCTTGACGATCTGCCGTCCTCCTGACTCGGGGTGTCTGACGCCCAAGCTGGGCTCATCAGTGAGCCCCCAGTACAACCACACCGCTCCTGGGGGCTCTCCCAGTCCTTCCCATGGGGGATGATGGGGACTTCAGAGGCAGGGAGGCCACTCTGAACTTCCTCATCCTCTTCACCGCTGGTCTCTCTAGGGCACGTCATGGAACCCTACCTACTTTTTCATCAGATGTTTCTGACATCTCCTCTCTAAACCAAGGGACGAATCTGACCGTGCACAGCTCTCCCACCCTTAGCTCCTACAAACCCAGAGGACTTACAATAATTCATGGCAAAGTTCCCCTCCCTTGCACTTGACCCAGCTCTCTGCATTGATCCTCCTCGCCAGGAAGCTAAGTTAAAAGTTCGTCAGAGGTTTTCATCTAAGCACATGAGACTTCCGGCAGATACCTGGAAAACTGAAAGCCAGTCTCATCCATCAGGCATCCTGCAGAGACTATGTGAAGTTTGTGTGCTGCGGGAAGACTGCCTAGACCTTGGGGAAAACACGGGTGAGGTCAAATCCCAGCCCCACTTCTCACCAGCTCGATAACAGGGTCTGAGTTTCTTGACCTTCACACTGAAAATAAAAACCCCTACTTCACCAGAATATTGTAAGAACCCAGTCGAATAAAGCAGTCTGTCCAGACTCTAGTTGTGCATCAGAATGACCCAGAGAGAGAGGTTTTTTGAAGCACGGATTTGGGGGCACCACCCCCCAGAGACTCTGATTGCGTGGGTCTGAAAGCACAGTTGTCAGAAAGCACTGAGGTGTTTCTGATGTACCCACAGATTTGGGAACTGCAGAAGTCACCTTTGTAAAATGCCTAGAGCAGCACCCAGAGAGCAGATGCTACGCCAGCGCCTGAGTTCCCTTTGCTGCTGGCTTTTCTCCGACCGGCCGCTGCCTTGACTTCCGCCACAAACCCAGTGTCTGCTATTCTCCCCAAGGCTGAGCTCCGTGGCTCACAGCTCAGATTCTCCTTCCCTCTGACTCCCAGTTGCGGGGCCCAGTGGCAGACACAGAGGACGATTCAGAAGGATCCTGCGGAAGCACTGTTCTGTGTGCACAGCTTCCGTCGGGGGCCCTATTCTGAGGTTTCAGCCCTGTCTACACCCCAGAAACTCTATTCCTCTCCTTTGGCCCTCCTGGCCCTGATAAGGAGATGCTCAACGCTCCTACTAGGTGCCGGGAACCTCAGCATCCCCTGCGAATCCCTGTAACCCAGCCCACACCGCGGTAAACAGACGCCTTGTAAACGATCTTCTTCGTGTGACTTACAAACCTTCCTCAATGCTACACGTGCTCGCTGTGTCTGGAAACCACCCTCCCCGCTTCCTTCACTGGGTAAGGAGACCTGTAGTCCGTCCTCACAACCATCTTATTCCTCGCCCTGCTCTTCCTTTTCATGTCTTTACCAAACTCTCACCGTCCATGCTTGTACCCTCCAGCTCTTGGATGTCCAGACGTTCCTTTCTGCTTGTGACTTACTCCTCCTAAGAAGTTTCTTTATTTCACCTATGGTATATTCTTGCTAGTTTTATTTGTATTTCAATCTGCAGTTTCATTTTCCCAAGTGTCAGGATCTCTCTGGGACTGTTTCTAATGCCCAGTGTTGTATTCTCAGGCACACTTCGTTCTTAATCCGTGACCTGCCCGTTTGCACGTCAGCATCTGAGATCAGATGTAGCATTTTTTAGTCCCTTTCCAAGCTCTTCTCCTGGTTAGCCGGTGCCCTGTTTGTATTCTTCTTTTGATGCCATATCACTTGCTAGAGTGTGTTTGGAGATTTAACTAGACTTTCTTCTTCTTCATTCAGTTACTTTAAAACCCTTCAGGATAACCCATTCTTTCTCTTTCTCAACTTTTTCATCTTTAGCCAAACAATTCACCCTTCAGTCATGATCATGGGCATCATCTTTTTCTTTCAAAGTTTAATCATTGCAAGAAAAGAAGCTGAGAACGGAGCCTGTTCTCCAAGGACCACTCACTTCCTGCCTGAGACCCCTGGCTTGGTCACTCCCCACGGGCTATTCACAGGACTTCCTTGGCAGGAGGACGAGGTGGGCAGTAGCCATCACTACCTCTCTGCAGGTTCTCAGCCACGTCGCAGACACGCCCTTGGGGAGGATGGCCTGTCTCCATAGCTCAGTCAGTTGCAGAAGCCTCCATAATGGTCTGGGCAGAACCCTCAACGCCTGCAAGTGTCAGGTTCCCCCTGGGGCTGGTGAGCAACTGTCTCTGCATCTTGCAGTGCCTGGGGTTCCTCTCTGTTGTCTTAAGCGTCTTCTCCAGAAGGCCTGGCTTTCTCTTTGTGGGACAAGACTCCTATTTATACGAGGTTCCATTGATATGGAATTTCCTCCTGTCATGTGTCCTCTATTGGATCCTATCCTTCTGTTCTTCCACCGTTCGGTGTTCTGCAGCATCTTCTCTTTTTATGTCATGTTCTTCCATCTTCAGTCTTCTGGACTCAAATGGGACTTTTGCTTTTAGTTGGAATATTAGTTGTTAGTTTCCATTAGGCTCCATTCCCTGTCACGTGAGAGCACTCAAAGTCATACTTGAAGCTGTGTATTCTTTCTGCAAGTCCAGACAATCTCTTGCCCTTATGATGACCTTTGGACGGAGCAGCCCTCTGAACTTCCATGGTCATCATTAATGTAGAAAGGGAGTGGGGTCATTCCGAGGGCCCAGAGGTCTGTATGTTTGCCATTTATGTATTCATCTATGAAACATGCGTTTATCATTTGTCAGGCTGTGTGTGAGCACGGGGGATGCAGCAGTGAACGTGGCCAGTGTGGACCATGCCCTCATGGGGCTTAGAATCCAAGAGGGAACACAGACTCTCAGTGAAATTCTTACAAGTGTGATGAGCACAGGGGAGCATGTGCAAGGGGATCCTGGGGTGGGGTGGGAGGGTGAGAGTATACAAGCTTCCTGTCTGCCACCATCTCAGAGGCATCTTGGTTCTTCCACACCCAGCATCATCTCTTCACCCCCACCCCTGACCAGCACCTGCCCAGACTCTTTCTGAAAGAAGAACCATTTGTTGAGGTGCTCATCACGGGTTGAAGCTCTAAAGCCAGCAGGTGCACCACTGTCATGGATTTAATGATAACTCTTTGTATGAGGCATACGCTGCCTTTAAAATGAGCTGTGGTTGAAAAATAATTCCTACAGTAAAGGATTGGAGACAAAATGATTTCAAAAATTAGAATTGAGAAGTACATTTGATAACCAGTATTCATGCTGGAGAGTGAGATGAGTTTTTATGTATTTTTATGTGTTTCATTTCTACCACTCTCCTTTGGGAGAACAAGGGGTCTGACATGGCCAAAGGCTTTGCTGGCTTTCAAATACCTTTTAGAACCAGAAATTTTTTTTCTTTTGGGTGGAAGTTTGTCCCAACCGTGTTTTCTTTTATTATCTTGTACAATGAATGCTTGAAAGTAGCTGTTTCTCACTTTACTGGCATGAGCTCCCCCCACTTCTATTTTCCTCTGTGATTTCTGCCAGGAGGTCTGTTGTGTTGCTTTGGACAAAACTCCCTGGACCCAGCTGCCCACAGCCTCCGTCCCCCTCAGTGTGGGTAACGACTGTGTGGTGTCACACCCCCTCTGATGGCCAGCCCGCGGAAACACAGGCAGCATTGCATTAAGAATTCACTTTGAGTTGTCACCTTTTTTTCTTTTCTTCTTCCTTTTTTTGTTTTTTTTTTTAATTCCTACTTGGGAACTTTCAAAGGCAGAGGGAAAAAACTCACATCTCTATCTCTTCTTTTTTGAAAAACAAAACCCCAAAGACTCCTGGGATTCTGCTCAGAGAACCAAAGATGTTTCCCCTCAGCTGAACTCGGCCACCATCATTGACATCCACCCTTCCTCCACCTACAGCATCCGAATGTACGCCAAGAACCGGATTGGCAAGAGTGAGCCCAGCAACGAGCTGTCCATCACCGCGGACGAGGCAGGTGTGTCTGACCGGCGGGGGCCCAGGGGCTGGGAGCTGGCCCGCGGGACTCAGGTGGTTAATGCAGGGTCACGGCTTTGATGACTGCTCTCCATAGCTCTGCGCCCCATCAAAAACACAGACGGCTCTCTGCCGCCTACTTTGAAAGCAGTGCTCTTCAAACAGGACTTAGGTCAAGGTTCTCACACCTAAGACTTAAAAGAAAGACCTATGAGGCTAACAAGCTGGTGAGATTTAAAGAACCACGCTGTTCTTTCAATCCCTTTGTCTGGATGCGTGGAATCCAGATGGGCAGGAGAACCACGAGCCTGTGTCTTGCTCAAGTGGCTGTGCAGTCAGGGGAGGGGGGATCCCTTAACTAGGAAGTGGCAAGAATATTCTCTGAGTGGGGAGGGGGGAGACGGAAGCACAGGTTATTTGACTGACTAGAAATGTCAATATCTCTGTCATCAAGAGTATCGCACTTTTTTCCTATTACAAAGTATCTCTTATTGTGTTGAAGACATGGAAGGTAGAGATAGGCTTTTTGAAGGCAGAACAGCTCACACAATCCTACCACCTAGCGCTAGCTATGAATATGTTGATATCACACTCTAAAGTATTCATCACACACGCACGTGTGCACGCTCACCCACACATGCACACACGGACACACAGGGACACACACCCTTCAACAGGGAGGTTCACTCGTGGTTGCCGGGGGTGGCAATAACCTCTTGGCAGAGGACTAAGCAATTTAGGCAGTGACAGTGCACGCTGCCTGCCAGCCCATCTCCCGGCAGGACAGGAGGCTGCAAGCTGCCTTAGGGCTTCTCTGGGGAAGGAAAGGTAAGGAACCATGGTCTGGCTCATCTTTTGGGGGCAAAAGAGTGTCCAGCCCCAAACCTAGCTTTTCTTTTCCTGCCCCCAGTCAGAGCTAACCAGCTAGTCCCTACTGCTGCAGGGAAGGTGGAAGCTTGGTCTCTGACCCCTAGTTCACAAATCACCAAGAGTTAGGGGATCAACCCCAAATGTCTAAGCTTCCACAAGAGGTCGCTTCATCTTTCAACGGGGGCTGTTCTTGACTCCCTTCCCACCACCTGCTTCTCTGTTACCTTCATTAATGGCACTTGGCATAGATATCACTCTTCTGTATCTCTTGAGGACTTTCCTACCATATGTAATGCTACCTTCCACCATTTCTTTAGCAAACCCCACGTTTTTAGGTATGTCGGTTATTTATTTTTTAATTGAAGTATAGTTGATGTACAGTGTTGTGTTAGTTTCAGGTGTATAGCAAAGCGATTCAGTTATACATATATGTGTGTGTGTGTGTGTGTGTATACATATTCTCTTTCAGATTCTTTTCCATTATAATTTATGACAAGATATTGAGAATAGTCCCCTGTGCTATACAGTAGGTCCTTATTACTTATCTGTTTTACATATAGTAGTATGTATCTGTTAATCCCAAACTCCTAATTTATCTCTCCCCCCTTTCCTTTTTGGTAACCATAAGTTTGTTTTCTATGTCTGTGAGTCTGTTCCTGTTTTGTAAATAAATTCATTTGTATCATTTTTTAGATTCCACGTATAAGTGATATCATATTTGTCTCTGTCTGATTTACTTCACATGGTATGATACTCTCTAGGTCCATCCTAGAGTTGCTGCAAATGGCATTATTTCATTCTCTTCTGTGGCTGACTAATATTCCATTGTGCATATGTACCACATCCTTTTTATCCATTCATCTGTCAATGGACATTTAGGTTTGTTCCATGTCTTGGCTATTGTGAATAGTGCTGCTATGAACATTGGGGTGTATCTTTTCGAATTAGAGTTTTCATCTTTTCCAGATATATTCCCAGGAGTGGGATTGCTGGATCATATGGTAGCTCTATTTTTAGTTATTTTGAGGAACCTCCATACTGTTCTCCATAGCGGCTGCACCAGTTTACATTCCCACCAACACTGTAGGAGGGTTCCCTTTTCTCCACACTCTCTCCAGCATTTATTTTTTGTAGACTTTTGGATGGTGGCCATTCTGGCTGAGGTGAGGTGGTACCTCACTGCAGTTTTGCTTTACATTTCTCTTCAATTTTTCATTATCATAAATACTACTGTGATGAACATCTTTGTGATATATCTTTTCCCATTTGCAACATTATTTTTTATGTTAAATTCCAAGAAGTAGGGTTGCTGGATCACAGCACATGCAAAAATATAATCCCTTTGCTGTGCACAATCAACATGGTCCTCAAGGAAGTAGGTTAACATATACTATTTTTCCTGAACTGCAGATGAGTATTCATTTCTCAACTCTAGAACACATCAGTTCTTGAAAATTGTTTTCAAGGATGGGAGATAGGATAGCATTATGCTCCAGTCTGAGGGCGAGCCGCTTTTAACCCTCAGAAACTGCGTGATTTCTCATCAGCAAAGTGCACATAATGATGCCTTTCTCCTCTTCACCGCAAACATGTTGGATAATTGGAAAAAAAAATCCCAGTCTCTGAAAGTACATTGTATTGCTCAGAAATAAGTAGGAAATGAGTGTTAATAGGCTCCTTCAAAAATAGAATCTTATTTAAATATTTATGTAAACAACACACTAATTTCCTGGAATTTCATCATGCTGGGGATTTAGGGAGAATAAGCTGCCCCGAAATGAAAACTGTGGCTCAGGGCTGAGCCTTCTCCTTCCTTTTAGCCACTTTTCCACCTCTGCCCATCTCCACAACCTTCTAAAGGCAATGATGTTTTTCCAGTGGTGCATTCCGCGCTGCTTTCCCCATCGCCATGACCAAGGCAGCTGCTGTTGCTTATTCTGTCATTTCCTCTGTGATCTCCCTGAAGCTGGCAGTTGCCATGGCAGCGCTTCTCTCTCCAGCCAGGAGGCCAGGTGAAAAGCCGCTCCTGGTCACCGGTCACCAGTGTGCAGCCCGCTCCCAGGCATCTCTGCAGACAGACGGATGCAGAGCCCCCTGCTTGGACCCTGGGCTGGCCTTTGGGGTTTCATCTGGGTGCTGGCTGCTGGCAGCCCCACGGCCTGTCATTTACTCTTCATATGAGCTAAGAGAGAATGCAAGGAAAGGTCAGGCTTGTGCAAAGGAAAGCTGCAAAGCAGAATTTGGCTTTGTCTTGGTGTGTAGGTTTGCGTGACTGAAATCAAAAAGTCATTTTCTTACGTGTGACTCACGTAAAACAGAGGGCAGCTCTCCTGACCAAAGATACCCTCTGTAGCACTGCCTGCGGTGGCCCTAGATTGTTCCTGCCACCTCCTGGCGAGGATCCCCAAAGGCACATCTTTTAGGGAGCTGAAGCCATCTCGAGAGAACTTTTTCCGGCCCTTGCTGCCCTCTTTCCCTGAAGAAATGAGGTCATCATTTAAGCAGTGAGAATCCCCAGATGGAAGCTTCTGGAAGCCGTAGACCCACTCGTTTTTATGGTAATGCAGTGCCCAAGTCTAGGGCACCTGAGGATGCCTCTCACTGCCTACCTGCTGAGGAAATGAGCCTGTGAGGTGTAGGCCCGGGTCTTCCCCACCCTATCACTACCTTGAAGCTACACTGGACTCCCTGTGGCCAGATCAGCGATGAGCCCCCATCCTGCCCCCTCCTCTGTGTGTGAGCTGCACCTGCCCCTGTGGAAGCCCTTCAAGGTCTACGCCTACTTTTCTGTATTCTCCCTTGAAAAGCAGGCCAAACATCTCCCCTAGTGCGGTGCCTTTTCCAGTCTCCGGGATGATGTTAGTGCACCAAGTAGAATTCTTTCTGACAACAGCCTTTGAGCCATCATTTCTCCAAGGGGCCATGGGCCACTCATGTTTGTACCCTCATGTGTGTCTGACACAAGGAGACGGCTCAGTATATGTGGATGAAACGTCCTTAAACCTACCTTACAGGACTGTCTTAGAAATAAACACACGAGCAGTGTGTATGGGGGGCGGAGCAGTGGGGCGGTGAGGAAAATATATGGAGGATTAAAACCACACTGAAATTTTGAATGGCGTCATGAAGAGAGAAAAGTAGAGAAAGGCAACAGGGCAGGTCTGGAAGGTGGACAAAGAGGGAGGCAGGAGAGAGAAGGCGCACCCATCAGAGCTCTAACTAGGACCACGGGAGGCATCCCAGCCAGCAGCTGGAGCTGGGTAGGTAGCAGTTACCCTTGAGGCTAACCACAGGTCCCAATTAACCAGCATCCATCCTTCTTGCAGTTAAGCGTTCAGCGAACTACAAGCCATGTAAATTCCACTTACAACGCTCATGCTAAGAACAGTTTTTGCATTATAAAAAGAAAAAAAAAAGAAGAAGAATATGCCACAGACACTGCATGTAGCTTGCAAAGCCTAAATCTTTAGGATCTGGCCCTTTACAGAAACAGTTTCCAGATCCCTAACTTAGGTCTTGCCACGATGGGAATTCGGGTTTGGATTTCTGTTGTGTCATCCATCACAAAGCTGAGAGAAGAAGGAATCACTGCCGCTCCTGGAGCAGCCCCAGCTAATGTTGGAAAACAGCCTGGTTCCAAATGCACAACTGTGTGGTGATTTCCAAGTGAGACTCACACACGTATTAACAGACCCTCTGATACACTTGACCTTGGAAGATAGCCCCGAAGCACAGATCAATGTCTAGCACACCTCCCGACCCCCCTCAGCAACTCTTAGCACCCCCAGAGAGGAGAAGTCAAGAGAGAAAGTGGAGACAAGGTCAGGCATTAAGGAGATTAGCTCCTAATGGATCAGAAGAGCCCTGACTGGCCAGTTTTCTTTGACACTGATCCTCACGTGACGTCCGCAGCTGACCCTCACCCATGACCGGCTTCCCCATTGGCAACTGTGCCCTGAAGGTCATGTGTCACTTAGTGCCTGTGGCCGAGTTGGGGGTGGCTGATCCCGTCACCATTTTCATGATGACTCTGTCCCTAGAACGTGAATGTTCAATGACGCGGGGCAAAATTCAGTGTTGAATAACTGCTGAATTTTCAGATGCATCAGAGATGGAAGGTCAGGATTAGCGAAGGGTTTTACCACAGGGAGCTGGTGGGCTTCCTTCAGGTCCGGGACTGAGTGAACAGGCTTTGCATCGTCTTTCATCACATTCAGAGCGGCAGCTCTGATCTAGAAGGAGAGTTTCCTGTGTGCTGAGCTGGAGGCTCCGGCAAGGGGATGTGATGAGGGCTTAAGGATAAAAGGCATCGACGCACAATAGACACGTGAATAGAGGGGCCCACTAGGGCCCCGTGTGGCATCATCTGTGCTCTTCAAGGAGAGAGTCCACTGCACAGGGTCTGCCGGCCAAGAACCAGGATGGCCCAATACCCAGCCTTCAGCCACCTGCTTGTGTAATCGTCACTCTGCTCCAGCGTCCATTGAGAGACGTTGGACATTAAGCCTAAATAGATCACTGCCCCTTTGCTGTTCCTCATCCAGGCTCCATGTATTCCTGCCAGCTACCCTAGCATGTTCTGAAATATTCTGGAATTATTCTGGCATGGTTTGGAAAGTCCCTCCCCCCCCGCCGCATACTTCTATCAGGTCTTTCCTCAGTTGCACCTTCTCAATGAGTCTTACCCTGACCCCCCCCCCCCATTTAAATGTCAGTCCACTCCTGCTCAGGCACTCTTGGTCCCTTCCCTCCCTTAACACTCTCCTTTTAAAAAAATAGACTCTATACCATCAGCATACCATAGAATTTGCTGATTTCTTTTGTTTAGGATCTATAGTTTTGGTCCCTCCCATAAAGACAGGAATAGCTGTCTGTTTTGTTCACTGCTGTGTCCCAGACACCCAGAACAGCATTTGGCACATAACAGGTGCTAAATAAATCACAATTTAAATGAATATGCTATTTATTTGATAAATAATCATTAAATGAATTCATCCTTTCCCCATCCAGGGGTCAACTGTTCTTGGTTTTATTTTGATTTTGGCTGAACTCTCTCTTGGTCTCCTGTGCTCAGCAAATAATATTCTGCATATTCTGCTCACCCAGGCTCCTTTTTTCTTGTTGTTTGGCTATGCTGCATGGCTTGTGGGATTTTAGTTCCCCATCCAGGGACTGAACTCCTGGAAATGAGAGCACTGAGCCCTAACCACTGGACTGCCAGGGAATTCCCCACACTGCTTCTGTCAGAGATGAGCACGTGGTTGTAGATCATGAAGTTTTCCATTAGTCCCTTTTTTTGCCCACTTTTGCCCAGGCTCTGCCCAATTTTGGACCTGGCACACGGTAGGCCCTCAGTAAATTCCCCAAGAGGAATCAGATAGAAGTTTGGGAGTGCCTCCCACTGGGGTGGCTCATCCGAGCCCCATAAGCAACTGAGCCCCAAGCCTCTGGGCGAAGCCAGGAGACCAATACATGGAGGAGAGAATAATTTGCGGGCAGAGGGGAGTGTTGAGGCTTGAGTCTCGGCGTTCCTTCCCTGCTTGGAGAGGATAGAGGACCGCCTCGGGTTTGACAATTAGGAAAGGTCTGTCATCCCTGTATTTTCAGCCAAACAGAATTAGTAGAGGTTGCCTTGCCTAGAAACAAAATTAGGAACTGTAAATTATAGTCTTCATTTATTACTCTTTTACAGATTGAATCATTTTGGCTTCTGTAGAAATGCAGAAATTATGTATTTTGGAAAATCACATTCATCGTTAATTCTTACCTCTAGCCTTCTCTTCCCACAGGAAAAAGCTAAATAGTCTGCTTTAAAAAAAAAAAGAAGAAAAAAACATGCTTTCTATTTATAGTACAGCTTCAATTCAAGAGCATTAAATAAATTTTTAAGTGTCAAATGTCAACACAATTTTCAAATGTAGTTAAATCAATGGAGGCCTAATGGTTGATCTTCAATCATGTCAGCATCGGGAATTCAATCTGCCTTGGATTCTAATTTTACAGAAATTGTCCTTCTGCAATGAGATGAGGATCCATGAAAAAAACATTACTGCGCAGGAGTTGTAAGGAAAGCACTAAAATTCTCGAAGCAGGCTCATTTTTTATATCATTTTTAAAGGGCTTGTCTTATAATGTTTTAGAAACTTAGAGTAGAAATTTCAGCACCCAAACAAAAACTCTTCCTAATTATATTGGGCACCGTGCCATTGTGAGTATTGGGTTACATTCTTTTAGTCTCTGCCTTTAATATAGTTTCTATTACTTTATTTATTTATTTATTTATTTTATTTATTTATTTTTTGTGGTACGCGGGCCTCTCACTGCTGTGGCCTCTCCCGTTGCGGAGCACAGGCTCCGGACGTGCAGGCTCAGCGGCCATGGCTCATGGGCCCAGCTGCCCCGCGGCATGTGGGATCTTCCCGGACCGGGGCACGAACCCGCGTCCCCTGCATCGGCAGGCAGACTCTCAACCACTGCGCCACCAGGGAAGTCCTATCACTTTATTTTTAAGAGAGGGGAGGTCTGAGTGCATTCACTTCAGAGACTAGGCAGACTAATAAATGAATTACTAACAAATCACAGAAGTATTTATAGGCTAAGTAAAAAAGGTTTTGCGTCCTTACAAATAGTCACGTCTGTCCTGGAGTCAGGGACTGTCCCTCCACCACTTCACAGGGACCTTCATAAAATACCAGACCAGACTGAAAAAAAAAACTGTCCCCAATTCTCACTTTATGTTTTCTGATAGAATCAAGGACATTTTTTAAGCACTCTCCTAGTACCTTTGTTTTTAATTATGAATATATCTCAAGGAGAAAATGAAGGCTGTGACTATTGCCTGCCATGCCCCTGAAAAGGCTGCAGCAAAGGCCAAAGGATGTGGAATGGATGGGGCCCCAACAGTGCCTTCGATTTCTAGGGAGCGGGTTCCTTGTTCAATGTGATTTAGCATAATTAAATTAAAATAATCAAGCATCAGTATAGCCGTCAGACCTCAACATAATTTTTCAAGGATTTTAATGGATGAACCACATGCTTCTTGCTGACCACAGAACTCTCGGTGTGTGAGAGAAATCTGTTCCGTGTGCTTTCCTTGGATCTGTTATCAAAATGTTCCGGCATAAAGGGCTTGACCCTGTGAGCAGAAATGTGGTGCAGACACATAACAATGATCACAATTATCTGGATGCCAGCCTCTCCCTGGGTTACTGTTCCAGAAATTAGCTTCAATGCTAGCACAGCCTTTTCACCTGGAGAATCAATCAACCCAAGGGGCTGCAGGACCCCTAGAAAACTAACTACCCTGTGCCCTTCTGGGGAGGGAGAAGTGTGCTCTGAGCTTCAGCATCCGAGCACTGCTTCACCCTTCAAAGCAAGGACTCTCTCTGGACTGGGTTCCTGAGGCCACACAGCTTCAAGTCTGTTGGGAAAAGAGGGAAAGACTGTCCCTAAGCTGAGGGGGCGCTTGTGGGCACGGGCAGGAAACTGATGGAGGCAAAAGACAGGCTCCGATCTGCCCGGGGGCAGGTGTGTTTAGGTTCCCCTGAGATATTGGACCTGGCTGGGACATAGGGTGCATGGAGGTGGGGTGCGCAAAACAGACACCTGCAGAGGAAAGCAGGTAACAGAGAGGGGCAAAGTTAGTGTGAGGGGCGAGAAGTTTGAAGCGTGAGCTGGGCCCATGTCCCCTTTAAAGAGGTAAAGTGAAGACCAGAATTAATGTTTAGGAACAAAGTTGACACCTGGGCCAGGCATAGATGCTGGTCTGGAGCAGGGTATCAGGGGCAGAGGCTATGTCCCCAGTGAGGAGAGAGACAGGGAAAGCAGAGAACAGAGACATTAAGGGTCGATTTCAGGGAGGGCTTCGCTAGACTGCGGATGCAGGGCGGGAGGAAGGGAGCAACCTGCTGACCTGACTCTCTCCCTGGTTCTTGTAAACATTTCCAGCAGCTGAGCAGACACCTCAGTACAATGTCCCCACTTCCCTTCCAATTCATACTTCTGAAATGTAATGAATCGTCTTTTCTGGAAATTCGGCTTCCTCTCTTGCACCCTCACATTACCATTCTCCCCCAGTCCCACCAGCCCCAACTGTGGAATTGCCCCCCACCTTTCTTCCTTCATGTGGGGGAGCAGCCCTCAGGTTTTATTACTCTACTTAGTAACAATTCCAGCATCCGCTGCTTCTCTCCCGTTGTCACTGTTTATCCCCAGTCCACCCAGCGACATTTCTCCTGCAGCCATCAGTGATCTCATAAAGCCCCGCAATGGACCGCTGGCTGCATTACATACTATCCTCATCGGTGAAATCACCCCCGCCGGTGGGTCAGTGCTCTCACGTGCAGGGCACACTCTTTTCCACTGGCCACTGCAACAGTCCAAGCCTCTACTGTGTTCCTGATGCCCTCTACTCTCCCTTGACTTTGCCCCTTAGAATTTTGGTGAAAAGAGAGACTATCAGATTTGAACCTCCTCCCTGCAAGCAGCAAGCATACCTGTGTTTTCGCTCACCTTGCTTCCCTCCCCAGTAGGTCTGCCAAAGCTCCTTCTTGCTTCCTCTTCCTCGCATCCCAGCAGTTCTGGCCCCTACGCCCCCCCTCTGCCCACCACCTCCCCTCCTGCTTCTGTCCTCTGGCTTCTCTGCTGGGGCATTGTCCCTTAGAGTGTAACTTTTCTTTTGGCTATTTCTCCAACTTCCCCCATAAAAACACCCAGTGAGAATAATAATCATCATGACTGCTTATGTGTTCTGAGCGAGCACACTGTTTTCATAACAATCCTGACATAAATTGTATTGTCCCATTATATACAAAAGGAAACTGAGGCACAGAAAAATTAAGTAACCTGGAAAAAACCACCCAGCTACTAAGCGAGGGAGCAAGAATTTGAACTCAGGCAGAAAGACTCAAACACCCACCAACTTAGCAACTGCACTGTGGTGTCACTCAAAACTTCTTTCTCTGAAAAACAGAAAACATGTTTCCCTTGCTCTCACATCTCCCCTAAAATGACCCTTCTCTTTCCCCTTCCTCTCACTTCCAAACCCTTCAGGTTGGTTTCCGTTTGCCATTCCTGATTTCTCATCTCCAGTGCTCCTGGCATCTCCACATCCACAGAAATGGCCATTTGTAGCTCAGCAGGGATTGAAAAACTGTCCTTCAGACAATATGTGATCACCCAGTGGGGTCTCTCCCTGCTGACCCCTGGGTTACTGTCTGCTTCCATTTCTCCGAAGACACTTGAGTATGTGCTGTGTTGTATCCACATCTTCCTCTCTGTGTGCTCGGCCCGGTGTTCTGATTAGATTACAGACTCTTGCTGGACAGGGATGTCTCCTCTCTCTAAGTTCCACGCTGTGTATGTAGTACAGGGTACATCCCTAGTACCTAGTGATTGACTGTCCCTGGGAGGTAAGTGGCCCCCCTGCAACCACTGGAAATAGTTTGGAGTGAGTTGCATGCTTTGTTTTACTCTTCCACTGTGTCTGTCCTCTGTGGCTGTAGCCCCAGGTTAATAGGAGTTTCCGATTGGAAAGTGTAGAGAACTAAAGCCATCAAAGAGACTCAGAAGCCTTTTTTTCTCTTCCCTAAGTAGTCCTGAGCATCCTGAGGGGCCTCAATGCACGTCACTAAACAAAACTTCCAAAGGAAGGAGAGGGGTCTTCAGCAGCCACCCTAGAGTTTTATCAAAGAAATGTTGTTTTACAACTTCCTGTTTTATGGGTTTATTAACCTGAGGTTTATTCATCAAGTTGTCAAGGACAAGGTGAGGAAGAATACGAGGATGGGTCCTCAGCATCTATTTTTTCTAGGAGCGAGTGAGCACGAGGTAAACGTTGTATGCAGTGACTCTGCAAAATTGGTTTTCCCACTAAAGCTGCTGTGGCGTGTCTTCTGGGCCTGTGTATTGTCGTGTGGGTTCCTACTTGCTCTGGAAACCATCTCTAACTGGTCTGTGGGTTTTGGTCTTTACAGCTCCCGACGGCCCGCCTCAGGAAGTTCACCTGGAGCCCATCTCATCCCAGAGCATCAGGGTCACCTGGAAGGTAAACCCAGCAAACACTTGTCTTCTTGGCACTTTGTCCATGGGGGCTGGAGAGCACTTCACTCACGTTAAGTGTTATGATGCCAAGGCATCGTGCCTTGTGATGCCTTTTTTTTTTTTTTTTTTTTTTTTGCGGTACGCAGGCCTCTCACTGTTGTGGCCTCTCCTGTTGCGGAGCACAGGCTCCGGATGCGCAGGCTCAGTGGCCATGGCTCACGGGCCCAGCCGCTCCGCAGCATGTGGGATCTTCCCGGACTGGGGCACGAACCCACGTCCCCTGCATCGGCAGGCGGACTCTCAACCACTGTGCCACCAGAGAAGCCCGCCTTTTTTTTTTCAATTTTTATTGGAGTATGTTTGATTTACAATGTTGTGTTAGTTTCAGGTGTACAGCAAAATTATACATATGAAACTTTTATGTGGCAGAGTTAGATTAAAAGCCCTTTTATTAAAATCCAGCATTTGTATCCACATTTGAATACATTTACAGCAACTTCTGTATCTACAGAGAGTGAAGTTTGGGGGCCTTATTTTTAGTCGTTGAATCATGATCGTGTCCTAAGCACTGCTCTGCACTCGCAAATCGGGAAACGGACGTGCATGGCTGCGCTCGTTAATTCATCCCAGTGGAAACTTTTCCTAATTGCTTTTCCTAAATGACAAATCATGGTGTGGTAGACAGCCCACCAAGTGGCAGGGAGGAAAAAGGTCCTTGCTGTGCCCCCAGCTAGCAGTGGCCTCACACACACACCCAGGGAAGGGGGGCGGTGCTGGGCCAGCTGCCGTCCCAGGCAGTGGTCCCTCCAGCATGGCCAGCAGATGAGGACTGGCTGCTGGTGAGCTGAGGGCTCATTGCCAGCTGCTGGGAGAGAAAGCGTGAGCCACAATGCAAACAAGCACACCATTCAGCATGCTGTTTCCTCCGGCAGACATGTTTTTCTTAGCAAAACTTTCTCAGTGAAGGAAACAGTGTTGATTGATGTTCTGGCCCAAGCTCATCACAAACCAGCACACTAGGCAGTGCTGCCCCAGGGATCTTGAAGTCACTGACGTGGTGGGTGAAACTGCTTGAGAATTAGTCACCCCCTTCATGTGGTCTTGTAGCCAACCGCCTTAGCCCAAATTCCGTTTTATCTAGAATGCTGTTACTGGGTCAGAACGTCTGTAAAGCTGCACTTACTTTTCCACTTCTGGGTTTCTCTCATCACACATGTTCTCTTCTTACCTCCTTCCTCGCCATTTTTTCTGTGTTCTCACTCAGAGAGGAAGGTAAGAGCCACAGTGAGGTCTTCAAACTGCCCACCTCTCGGTCCCATTAAAAACCTTATTCGTTGCACCACTTGTTAGGTTTTTTCCTTCTAGCATCAGCTCTTTCATAAAATGACCAGCCTCTATAACAAATAAAAAGAAAAGGATTTTCAAGTTTGGGGTGGACATCACCTTGGGTGTTAACACACAGTAGGGCAGCAAGCCCCTTTGTGCTGTCTTTTTACAGCCCGGCCACTGAGCTGTGATTCTAGCAGGCAACACACCGCAACTGTTCAGCTGCTCAGATAGGGCAGGCCGAGCCAGGTGGGGAGGGGGCCATTCGTCTTTGTGAGCACATCCGCCAGCTGTGAGCATCACACATTGCGCGATGAAAGGCACTCAGCAAGCCACAGCCCCACATGCAGCCCAGCCACTGGGCAAATGGAATGCTGACTCACTCTTGTCTTGCGTTAAAGACTGGGAAGTTTCCTCCACCAGCCCTCCGCATTCTCTTGCCTTTTGCCACTGAAAAGCTATTACGGTGGCCCCTAGAGCTTTCTGTATCCTGCAGGAGAGAGGTGTCTGTCCCCAGAGCTCTTATAACTAAAAATAGAAACTTCAGAGGCTTTAAAAGCCATTGCATCCTTTCTGTCTCCATAGAAAAGCAGCAGGAAAAGTCAGTAGGTTGCAGTTAAATTTCTTCTGAATGTCAAAAGGATGAACAAGTCGTGGGCTATTGAAAGGAGGCCTCACCTCCACGAGACTGTGAACTGGTTTTGCTGTCCTATTCATGGAACCGTGATTTCTCACAGGGTAGCAGGCTGCAGAAAAGGATGTGGGTACCACTGAGTGGAGTAGGGGCTGCTCGTTGATTGGTTGTCATTTCACACTGGCCTGATTGCATCATGAAAGTGTGTCACTGATTCAACCAAACTGTATATGAGTCTAGGTAATCCAAAGTATGATGTATTACATAAAATATGCCTTTATTTTATGGCGTTAAAGTCCCAGATTTACATCTTGGGTAAAGAGGCTAATAGGAAAGGAGGAGAAAGAAGTAAAGAAAGAGGAAGAAGCTGTTTTAGCCCAAGGAGGGGGCCACACACCTGTCAGCCAGGATGGAAATACTGGGGGGACTGAGGCAGAAACTCATTGAGGGTCACAAGAAAACTCATCAGAAGTAAAAGGTGTGCTCAGTGAAGAGACATGAGATAGAGGGAAGAACAGCTCCGGGCTTTGGGTGGGAATATAGCCATTTTAGACACTAAACCTCTTAAAGGTCAGGGGCAGCTTGGCAGACGTTTCATAACATCAGAGACAGAAGTTAAATTTGTTTAATTATCCCTGTACAAGCAACACTGTTGTAACAGACACCTTCTAGTGAACGAAATTAACAACTTTTCCTGCTTAACTTGGTTATTTCTTTCACCAAAGAAAAGTTTCAAGTGTTTAAGTTTTCAAGTCCGCCAGAGGTTACACATGCCTTACTGGCTATAGACCAAACCCCAGAGGACAGCCCAGCCACCAGCATCAGGTTGCAGCATCCTGTCTCAGGTTTACCACCCTCTCCTCCCCCAGTTCTAGGGGACCGTGCTGTCTTCTTCTCTCCTCATTGCTGCTCTCAATGTTTGTAGCATCCCCCTCCCCCCCCACCTGTCCCATCCTGCTTACTCAGGGCTCTGGTCCTGCCTGACTCCCTCGGTGAAGATGTGTAAATCTCCAAATTAATTGTTCGACCCTTTGTGTTACCCATGATTCTGGGAGATAGCCCCATGAGATCCCTGTCACACGCTTTCTACAGTCCATTTTGTCGCACCTCCTCTGCTGTTTTGTGAGCTCTTGGAGACAGGGAGGGTCTTATTTATCCTTGATCCTCGTGGCTGGCAGGTCTGTATGAATGAATGAATGAATGAGGGCATATGTGAAAAACAAGTGCTTGTGTCACGCTAGCCTCTGAAGCACATGTCTTTCAGAAACTGCCGTGGAGAAGGCCCCCTAGCTTTTAGGATCTCCTAAAACCAGGCTGTAAGATGGCAAGAGTCTAATTCATGCTACAGTACAATACTCCGGAGTGTACAGTGGTGGACCACTGTACCCACATTCAGTGTCCCAGATAGACCAGCCATTCTGCACGCGGGTTTCTACTCTAATTGATTGCAAAATAAATGGTAGTAATGATCCAGTAAAAGTGTGATACATTTTAGAGGAAATGGGCATCCGAGCATCACCTAAATGTAAGCCTACAGGAAGATGCCCAAGAACCGGGACCATATTAACTTGTCTATATTATGGAAGATGAAGGCTCAGAAAGGGCTTTTCCGTAATTTTACATATTTTGAGTTACTTCAAGTTGCTAAGCAGTGCCTTAACAAGAACTCAAGAGATAAAGAAAGAGTTCTAAGTAAAATAAAAATTAGGTAAATGATAATGAAAGTTCACTTCCTAGCTCTTGCTCCACACGCCTTGAAAAACAGAAAGTTTGCATAAGCCTTTTGCATAAGTAAATACAATTTACTGCATGTTTCTGCTGGGGTTATTCAAAATCAGAAAGAATATTGAAGGCTACGGATTACTGATAACCACGTATTTGATCAAGTACCTGAAAATTGTAAAACTAAATGAGAGTTCTTTGGTTTTTCAGAAAATTCAGATTTTAGTCTGTCGCCTAAGTATAAAAACACTGACAGAACGAACGAGTCTCTTTTGACAGTCCCTGTCACCTTCACTTCTGGTCAGTCTCAGAATCAACTGATCCCATTTTATGCAAATTAAGGACAGTTTGAAGGCTATTTACATATGCTCATTAAATAAAACTTCCAGAGTTTGGAATATTTAATTACTATAGATATCTCAAAACATTTACCCAGAGAATGCAATTTAAGGCAGAGACTTTTTTTCCTATTGACGTACATGTTTTGTTTTGTTTTGAATGAGAAATCTTTTAGAGCCATAGGCTATCCTGAAAATATGAAATTGTCCACTGCTTAAATATTGCATTGCTGAAAACAAACTGACTCCGGATAAAAATCCTGAGAATGATTTTGCCACTTTCCTGCCCTTCCGTATCATCCTCTCTGACTGAGATTTTATTTAGAACGAATAACATTGCAGAAGACACGTGATTTCCATAAAATATGAACACTGGGTATTTGGGGATTTAATTAAATTTTAGAAATCTGAAGGATACTTTTAACTAAAGCCCCACACCTCCACAATCCCCAATAATTCCAAGTAATTGAGGCATCATTACAATCTAGTATATGTTTCAGAGAAGAGCTCTTACAATGGGAAAATGGCTTAGTTTGTCATTTAAAAACAAAACTGCCTTATTGCCAGTGATCTTCATAGCAATGATTTAATAAACTGCAGACGCCACTTGACTTCTACATCCAAATCCCTCTTCCTCCAGGGAAAGGAATACCCCACTGGAAAGGAGCACCTTCTAGCACTGGAATTTCCTGGCTGGGATTCCTGGGAAACCTGTCTTCCTGAGCATTTGCTCTCTGCCAGGCGCTCTGCTCAATTCTTACATGCATTATACTTTTGGATCTGTGTGCTGGGTATACCCAGTTCTGTACAACCTCCTCAGGTTACAGGGGTTTGCCCAAGATCTGAGGGCTCGTGACTGTCAAAGGACCCCTACCTACCTTGGCAATCTGACTTTGCCTGCCGGGCTTCAAAGCAATTGAGCTAAAGTACCTTGAATGACGATATTGCACTTGTACATGGAAAGGTTCAACAACTATGATTTCCTCTTCCAAAGCCTTCCAACCTCATGTTATAAATGTTACCCAACCCCACTGAGGTTACAGAAAATAGGTAACCTGCACATTTTACTTGCTACCACTTTCTTTCCAAATTGTAAACTTAACCTTAGCATATCTGGAGTAGTAAGTCGACATCTTTCTTTCCTAAGTCAGTTGAAATTCAAAAGGGTTGCCTTGAAATTAATTTTACTTAATTTTTAAACTCTTGCTTTAATCCTTAGGCTATGAAAAAATTACAAAATTTACATTTCTTTTATGAACTAATCAATTGGTTCTAGAGTTAGATTTTCTGCAGTTTTATTAAGAATCCTGATGACCAGTATGCCTGACAAATAGATAAGGAACTGTCAGCTCTTCTCATATTAAGAAGTCTTACCTCTTTCCCCTACAGTGAGAGAAGAAAAATCCAAACTGATTTCAAAACTTCTTGGTCATCCACAGGGAGTGGATTATTCTCTCTTAACTTCTTACAATTGACTAAACTGTAAGCTCTATGAGGGTAGAGGGCATATTTTGTTTGTTTGTTATATTCTCAGTAGAAGTGCAGTCAATATTTGTTAAATAAATACATGAACCACTCCACTGTTCACCTTCATGTTAAAATATGCATATATAGAGGGGGTACCTTTCCTTTGGAAACCTCTGGACACCTTAAAAATCCGTACATGACTATATTAGGATCTTACTTTTTTGCACATAGAGTCGAAGGTCTCTGTATAAAATATACAGATCCCTTTCATAAAACCATTCATTGCTTATTTGCTTCTTTGGAATATGTTCTGCCTCTCTCCAAAACTCTCCATCAGATTAGCCCTTTTGGTTTAGCCATGTGATTGGCCTTTTCCTACGACCCCAGTTCTCTGTCCCAGAGCAGAACTGCCAATCTGCCTGCCCTAAAGGTCCTGGCTGGCCACCCAACCTAAGCAGGCAGTCCTCTTAGTTCCCAGCCTCAAAGGGCAGCAAGAAGATGCTGGCCAGCTTTCCAAAGGTTGCTGAGCCACCAAGAGTGTGGGATGCAGGCTCACACCTGGGCATTCTGGGAAGACAAGCTAGCTAAGACTCAGCCTAGAAGGGTTGTCCCCATTCCATCCCAGGGAAAAGGCTGGACCTCTCAGATGATTCACCCTGACAAGACAAAAATTGAACTTCAACTAAGGACTCAGAGCAAGGCCAACTCCATTCATCAGCCTGCAGTCCTTTCAGATGGACTCCTGAAAACTTCACATGGAGCCTGGATGAACCTGGCATAATACAAGATACCTGAGGACAGACACTTTCCCTGTTCTGTTTTAGAACAGTTAGGTTATAAACAAGTTATGAACTGCAAGCAACTCTATGCCAATAAAATGGACAACCTGGAAGAAATGGACAAATTCTTAGAAAAGCACAACTTTCTGAGACTGAACCAGGAAGAAATAGAAAATATGAACAGACCAATCACCAGCACTGAAATTGAAAGTGTGATTAAAAATCTTCCAACAAACAAAAGCCCAGGACCAGATGGCTTCACAGGCGAATTCTATCAAACATTTAGAGAAGAGCTAACACCTATCTTTCTCAAACTCTTCCAAAACACAGCAAAGGGAGGAACACTCCCCAATGCATTCTATGAGGCCAGCATCACCCTGATACCAAAACTGGACAAAGATGTCACAAAGAAAGAGAACTACAGGCCAATATCACTGATGAACATATATGCAAAAGTCCTCAACAAAATACTAGCAAACAGAATCCAACAGCACATTAAAAGGATCATACACCATGATCAAATGGGGTTTATCCCAGGAATGCAAGGATACTTCAATATATGTAAATCAATCAATGTAATACGCCATGTTAACAAAGTGAAGGAGAAAAACCATATGATCGCAATAGACGCAGAGAAAATTTTTGACAAAATTCAACACCCATTTATGATAAAAACCCAGAAAGTAGGCATAGAGGGAACTTTCCTCAACATAATAAAGGCCATATATGACAAATCCACAGCCAACATCATTCTCAATGTTGAAAAACTTAAACTATTTCCTCTAAGATCAAGAACAAGACAAGGTTGCCCACTCTCAACACTATTATTCAACATAGTTTTGGAAGTTTTAGCCACAGCAATCAGAGAAGAAAAAGAAATAAAAGGAATCCAAATTGAAAAAGAAGAAGTAAAACTGCCACTGTTTGCAGATGACATGATACTATATATAGAGAATCCTAAAGATGCTACCAGAAAACTACTAGAGCTAATCAATGAATTTGGTAAAGCAGCAGGATTCAAAATTAATGCACAGAAATCTCTTGCTGTACACTAATTATGCTATACACTAATGATGAAAAATCTGAAAGAGAAATTAAGGAAACACTCCCATTTACCATTGCAACAAAAAGAATAAAATACCTACGAATATACCTACCTAAGGAGACAAAAGACCTGTATGCAGAAAACTATAAGACACTGATGAAAGAAATTAAAGATGATACAAACAGATGGAGAGATATACCATGTTCTTGGATTGGAAAAATCAACATTGTGATAAATGACTCTACTACCCAAAGCAATCTACAGATTCAATGTAATCCCTCTCAAAGTACTAATGGCATTTTCCGCAGAACTAGAACAAAAAATTTCACAATTTGTATGGAAACACAAAAGAACCCGAATAGCCAAAGCAATCTTGAGAAAGAAAAATGGAGCTGGAGGAATCAGGCTCCCTGAGTTCAGACTATACTACAGAGCTACAGTAATCAAGACAGTATTGTTCTGGCACAAAAACAGAAATATAGATCAATGGAACAGGATAGAAAACCCAGGGATAAACCCACACACATATGGTAAC
Organism: Mesoplodon mirus; assembly: GCF_964341445.2. Lineage (NCBI taxonomy): Eukaryota > Metazoa > Chordata > Mammalia > Artiodactyla > Ziphiidae > Mesoplodon > Mesoplodon mirus. The sequence goes on along the minus strand of NC_138982.1, from coordinate 142,076,314 downwards.
CTTATCTTTGATAAAGGAGACAAGAATATACAATGGAGAAAAGACAGCCTCTTCAGTAAGTGGTGCTGGGAAAACTGGACAGCTATATGTAAAAGAATGAAATTCGTTTATTTTTGTATACACAAAAATAACTCAAAATGGATTAAAGTCCTAAATGTAAGTCCAGACACTATAAAACTCTTAGAGGAAAACATAGGCAGAACACTCTATGATATAAATCACAGCAAGGGGCCTCCCTGGTGGTGCAGTGGTTGGGAGTCCGCCTGCCGATGCAGGGGATGCGGGTTCGTGCCCCGGTCTGGGAGGATCCCATATGCCGCGGAGCGGCTGGGCCCGTGAGCCATGGCCGCTGAGCCTGTGCGTCCGGAGCCTGTGCTCCGCAACGGGAGAGGCCATGACAGTGAGAGGCCCGCGTACAGCAAAATAAATAAATAAATAAATAAATAAATCACAGCAAGATCCTTTTTGACCCACCTCTAGAGAAATGGAAATAAAAACAAAAATAAACAAATGGGACCTAATGAAAGTTAAAAGCTTTTGCACAGCAAAGGAAAACATAAACAAGACAAAAAGACAACCCTCAGAATGGAAGAAAATATCTGCAAACAAAGCAACTGACAAAAGATTAATCCCCAAAATATACAAGCAGCTCATGCAGCTCAATATCAAAAAAACAACCCAATCCAAAAATGGGCAGAAGACCTAAATAGACATTTCTCCAAAGAAGATATACAGATTCCTAACAAACACATGAAAGGATGTTCAACATCACTAATCATTAGAGGAATGCAAGTCAAAACTACAATGAGGTATCACCTCACACACGTCAGAATGGCCATCATCAAAAAATCTACAAACAATAAATGCTGGAGAGGGTGTGGAGAAAAGGGAACCCTCTTGCACTGTTGGTGGGAATGTAAATTGATACAGCCACTATGGAGAACTGTATGGAGGTTCCTTAAAAAGCTACAAATAGAACTACCATACGACCCAGAAATCCCACTACTGGGCATATACCCTGAGAAAACCATAATTCATAAAGAGTCATGTACCACAATGTTCATTGCAGCACTATTTACAATAGCCAGGACATGGAAGCAACCTAAGGGTCCATCAACAGATGAATGGATAAAGATGTGACACATATATACAATGGAATATTACTCAGCCATAAAAAGAAATGAAATTGAGTTATTTGTAGTGAGGTGGATGGACCTACAGTCTGTCATACAGAGTGAAGTAAGTCAGAAAGAGAAAAGCAAATACAGTATGCTAACACATATATATGGAATCTAAAAAGAAAAAAAATTGTTTGTAAGAACCTAGGGGCAAGACAGGAATAAAGACGCAGACGTAGAGAATAGCCTTAAGGACGGGGGAGTGGGAAGGGTAAACTGGGACAAAATGAGAGAGTGGCATTGACATACATACGCTACCAAATGTAAAGTAGCTAGTGGGAAGCAGCCGCATAGCACAGGGAGATCAGCTCGGTGCTTTGTGACCACCTAGAGGGGTGGGATAGGGAGGGTGGGAGGGAGATGCAAGAGAGAGGGCATAGGGGGATATATGTATAGGGATAGCTGATTCACTTTGTTATACAGCAGAAACTAACACAGCATTGTAAAGCAAATATACTTCAATAAAGATGTTAACATACATACATAAATAAATAAACAAACAAACAAGTTATGAACTGTTAGGTTACAATAAGTTAGGAGGTAAGGGTGGTATTTTTGCCTTGACTGATGGTACATATTATCAGAAATGCAAACAAGAATAGTGAGTAGGAATCATGAGGTTGGAACTGAAAGAGCATTTTGGACATTTACTGGTGACCAGCCATAGGTCTTTATTTAGTACATCATCACATTTAACAAGTGGGTTGGCTTCTAAAGTTGGGACATTAAGGTAACAATTGCTTATGGTCAGGATAATATTAAAATTTATTTAATTGTCTATTGACAATTACACTATGCATAATTTAGCCATGAAAACTTAGTGTCATCCATTTATGAACATATAACACTTGCAGTGAAAATAGAGAGTATATGAAAAAGTGTAACTTGACGGTATTTCATTACATTATGCATAAAGTAGGATTAGCATAATTTAAATGCATCTACAGCAAGTAAATTACATATAGTAAGGATACTCTGATACACAGAAAGTGCTGGATTAGACTTCAACATAATTAGATATTACTCTCCCATCTACATTTAGTAAAAATGATCTTGAGCAAGTAACTTGGTTTCTCATTGCTGAAGCTCGAATCCTTCCACTATGTCCGATCTGAGTGTCCTTTTCATTAAGACATAGACAAACAGTAGCCATTGCAACAGCATAGCCTTGTCTGTACTCATCTCCCAGCACTGTCTTGACAGCCACGGAGGATGGAGACTGGGAGAGCATTTTAGGATATGAGTTTGGTTCAGTGAATAACAGCCCCGATTCTTCTCTCTACCCTGGATGCCGGCCCCTCTGATGGCTCTGGACAGCACAGTCCTTTCTGATAACAAATACCTCCCAGTAAATGTAAATATCATGAAATCTGCCCAGCCAAAAAATTAATCAATAAAATTTTTATTTTAAATAATTTAAATGATAGATGGATAGGTAGCAATTTTAATAAAAGTATTCAAAAGACTGCCTCGTATGTAGTTTTACTGGTTCTCATAAAATACTAGCCCTACTTTTCACAAGGAACAAATGAGAAGACCAAACTAAAGTGAATATGGCCTTCAGCATTATAAGTGAATTGAATGGCACCCATTGAGTGAGTGAATAAATGAATATACACTATTTAATGTGCTTAATTTTCTTTTTTTATTCATTTTTTATTGATGTATAGTTGCTTTACATTGTCTTAATTTCTGCTGTACAGCAGGGTGATTCAGTTATACATATATATGCTTTTTTATATATTATTTTCCATTATAATTTATCACAGGATATCGGATATAGTTCCCTATGCTATGCAGTAGGACCCTGTTGCTTATTCACTCTATATATAATCGTTCGAATCTGCTAATCCCAACTCCCAGTCCTTCCTTCCCCTACGCCCCTACCCCTTGGCAAGCACAAGTTTGTTCTCTATGTCTGTGAGTCTGTTTCTCTTTCACAGATAAATTCATTTGTGTCATATTTTAGATTCCACATATAAGTGATATCATATGATCTTTGTCTTTGTCTGACTTACTTCACTTAGTATGGTAATCTCTAGTTCCATCCATGTTGCTGCAAATGGAATTATTCTGTTCTTTTTTATGGCTGAGCAATATTCCACTGTATAAATGTACCGCATCTGCTTTATCTCTTCATCTGTTGATGAACATTTAGGTTGCTTTCATGTCTTGGCTATTGTGAATAGTGCTGCTATGAACATGTATCTTTTTGAATTATAGCACATGTATCTTTTTGAATTATAGTTTTGTCCAGATATATGCACAGGAGTGGGATTGCTGGATCATATGGTAGCTCTATTTTTAGTTTTTTGAGGAACCTCCATGCTGTTTTACACAGTGACTGCACCTACTTACGTTTCTACCAATAGTTTAGGAGGGTTCCCTTCTCTCCCTTTCCAGAATCTGTTGTTTGTAGGCATTTTAATGATGGCCATTCTGACCAGTGTGAGGTGCTATCTCACTGTAGTTTTGATTTGCATTTCTCTAATAATTAGCAACGTTGAGCATGTTTTCATGTGTTTGTTGGCCATCTCTATGTCTTCTTTAGAGAAATATGTATTTAGTTCTTCTGCCCATTTTTCGATTAGGTGGTTTGTTTTTTTGTTGTTGTTGAGTTGTATGAGCTGCTTGTATATTTTGAAAATTAAGCCCTTGTTGGTCACATTGTTTGCAAATATTTTCTCCCATCCTGTAGGTTGTCTTTTCGTTTCCTTTGCTGTTCAAAAGCTTGTAAGTTTGATTAAGTCCCATTTGTATATTTTTGCTTTTATTTCTATTGCCTTGGCAGACTGACCTAAGAAAACATTGCTATGATTTATGTTGGAGAATATTTTGCCTATGTTCTCTTCTAGGAGTGTTATGGTGTCATGTCTTATGTTTAAGTCTTAAAGCCGTTTTGAGTATTTTTGTATATGGTGTGAGGGTATGTTCTACCTTCATTGATTTACTAATGTGCTTAATTTTCTTAGAAAGCCATCATTAAGCCATCTTGCTGACGACATTTCCCATCTTATCAGAGAAATCAAATAGGGTAGATAAATTAGTAAATGGGGCACAGGTGTTAGAATGAAAAATCAAAGAATAAAAGGAAAACATCTGTCCAATATGGACATGTCTCCTAAGATAAGGGAAGAAATGCGATGTTACTTTTATCATTTAAAATAAGCTGGACCAAGTTCTTCTGGGTCTGTTGCAGGAAGAACTCCAGCCAGGAAAGCAGGAGTCAACTGCTTTGGGAGACTTTGGGCATCTAATTTCCACATTCCATTTTCACGGTTACATGGGGTAGGACAGAAAAATACAACATATGCTTTCAGATTCATTTCACTAATACAAGTAAATTTAATTTAATGCACTAAGATGTAACCAACTAACTCTATTTCTAGGTAATCGTCCACAGTTTTTTTTAAAGGTCCATCTCCTCTTCGTATTAAAATTTTTGAAAACTGATTTTACATCCTTTCAGTTCCTATGATGGAGTCCTTCCATTGGTACATTCTTTTGAAAATGTTGAGTCCAAACATAAATGTTTCTTGTGCTTTAAGGAATCACAGAAATACAGGAAATAGAATACTGCTACTTTTTAAAAGTATATTTTCATTCTCATTTTCTCTCCCTGTCACAATCTAAAGTGGGAATAAGCCCTGTCGTTATCTAAATAACAGAAGAATTCTGGAGGCATGTTCTCAATGACTCCTAGAAGTGAAAATTCTCAAAGAAGGAAAATACTACGTAGTGAAAGGGTTCTGTCACTCCCGGGGGTCTGGACCGAATCAGTGGCTCTCTTTGCTCCTGGGAATGTGTCAGGCCCATCCCCCCACTTCAGACCAGAGCCTTCCCTGGGGCGGGGGGGGCCCTTGTCCAAATACTTATAGCATGTTCCTGACAGGGCAGAGTAGCCTATTAGATGCTTTTCAATGTTCTTTTCCTCCATTACCCATTCATGAGTGTTGATGCCTTTAATTGAGGCCAAAGCCTTTCATTACCCAAGTACAGACAAGAGACTCTACTTAGCTCTGCAGGAGCAATGCCATCCTATGCTTATGCTTAGGACCATCACTGAGGTGTAGATGGCAGGTACCATACCCAGGACCAAAGGTCCACTGTGGATGCAGGCATTCTTTGTCTTCTGACAGAACACAGGCTAGAACTTTGACATCCCAGCAGGGAGGGTCACTGACTCTCCTTTGGCCCAAACCCCGGTCTTTCTCCAACCCCCGCCCCCTCGGAGGTGCTTCTCCTTCCACCGTTGATCATCTCCCCACATCCCTCCCTGCCTTCAACCTCCAGCCCACAGAGTGGATCTCACCCTGCAGGCGGCTTCTGTCCATAACACTGTGTCCTACAGGGGTCTGCAACCTGTTCCTGTCAAGGGCCAGAAAGCAAATAATCTAGACTTTGTAGGCCATGAGGTCTCTGTCACAGCCCCTCAACTCTGCCACTGTAGCTCCAAGCAGACACCGCAGATATGCAGCTGGGCTCCAGTAAAACCTGACTCAGCCCCACAGACATTTGAAGCTCGTATAATTTTCACCTGTCACACACTATTCTTCCTCTTTTGATTTTTTACAGCCATTTAAAAATATGTTAAAAATATGTACATTCTTCGCTAAAAGCCATATAAAAACAAGTGGCTAAAGGACCTGGCCCCAGGACCACAGTTTGTCAACCATGTTTAATAAACCAAGATGATAGTAAAAGAAGCAGCCACATACAATTGAAACTCGTCACAATAGCTGCCTGTTCATTGGTCCTCTGGGCAGAGATTTAAAGCACTATGGGACTCTTCCCTGCCTTTTGCACTAGCTTAGCAGATCTGGGTCAGATGTGGCCCCCTAAATATCTGTGGCCTATTGATGGGTCCATCTGGCCCTCCATGGCCACTCTGCCATCCACGGGGGCACCCCTTCCCTCCAGGGGAGTTCCTCTAGGCTGGATACCCCTGTCTGCATGGGGGAAGCCAAGTCCTTTGGGATCACTCAGCTTCTACTAAATAGCTGGGACCCCAGCCTTCATACTCACAGACTAGTACACACTGCCTCTTGGCATCAAAACCAAACCCCTGTTTTCCCTAAATTCCCATTGCCTGCAGGCTCAGAGGTACTGGACCAGCCTCCCAGAACCTCAGAGTCTCTAGGTGGATTCTTTCCTGGCTGGGCCTTGGCCACACCCCTCGTTGGCCCATGGAAACTTCCACAGCCCCCCTCCTCACCCTCTCCCTGCTCTGAGCCCAGGGCACCTCCCTCTCCTTGCCACTTCTGACTGATTCCACTCCCAAGCTCTGGCACACTGAGCCATCACCCTTCTGGTGAAGTCTCTTTCTCAGAAGTCTTCTCTAGCTTCTCTGAGCTTCGGAAGCCACCGTGCCCTCCTTACCAGCTACCTGAGTTGGATGTAGAACCTTAAGAAGGGTGCACAACATCTAGAGGCCCTGATGTTAGGTGGGGGATGCCCCTAGAGACCTCAGAGCTGATAGGTAAACCCAATCCTTGTCCGCATATGTTCTGTGAATTCTTTTGTTAGGGCGTCAGCAGAAACCACTGGATAAGCCTTTATGGCTGGTGAGAAATTCTCTATGTGGCTACCAGAGAATGGTATTTGCAAAGGACAGCAAAATTCCAAAAAGGAGGGATTTAACAAGAGTAGCTACTCAACAAATGTTTGTTGGTGGGATGAATGAATGAATGAGTGAATGAGTGAATGAAATGAGATCTAGCCTACAGTTTAGAAATTGAAAACATGGCACCCTGTTGTACAGTAGTTAGCCTTAAGTTCATCCCACAATATTCTCCAAAATGTTTCTAGAATTCTGCATTTGTGTTCCAAGCCAACGCACACCCTTGGTCACCATCTCCTCCTCGGCTGCCAAGTCTGACTAGACTATGGTGACCATCCAGCTCCAATTCCAAGTTCTTGGCCTCTCCAGATAGTACACACTTCAAACACTTTGTCGTTCATCGTAACTTAAGCGTGTCTCATTGTCAGATCACATGTCCACTTTTATTTCACACCACGTGGACCCTTGGCTCTTTATCTGTCCCTCAACGAACAATAACATTGAGGGGGGAGCCACATGGCCGCACTTATGCCTTATAGGAGACCTACGATGCAGAGAATGAACTTAGAGCCCCCGTGGATGGCAGAGTGGCCATGGAGGGCCAACCCAAGGAGAAAGACAGGCAGGAAAATGTGCTTTGAGGCAACAATGTAAGACTCCTCCTCTGCCATCTCTCCCTGTCCATTCATCCAGAGAGGATGTGCTGTCCATCCACGGGGACTGGGGAGCCCCAGCAGGGCTCTGTCCAGCAAGGTAGCTGTTTCCCCTCCACCCCGGCCCCCCTGTGAAGAGGTCCCTTTGTTGCTGTGTGACTCCCAGACCACAGAGGGCTTACAGTCCTATTTGCGTTCAATCCCTTCTGTTCTGCAGAGACCAGGAAAATCGGTTATTGATGACCTGAAAAATTGGGGAATGTGCAGCTGTTGCTTTTTAACTCAAGTCCATCCCAAGTGAGGCCCATCCTAAACCTTTTAATGACTTTGAGTGACAACCGCAGTGGTTCTCAGACTTGAGCTTGCTCAGCATCCCAGGGAGGGCTTGTTAAAACACAGACCAGCATGCCCTTCCCGTAGCCAGCGTGTGTTTCTGAGTCAGCAGGGCTGGGTGGGGCCCCAACATTTCCCTAGGTTTCTTGCACTCACGCCACCACCACCCAGTCACCCCATGTACCTCCCTGAAGGGTCGCTGGAGCTGCTCTCCATTCCTGAGCCATCTCTTTTTCCCTCACCACCTGCAGCTGGGTCCACTGATTACTTTCCTATAACACTGCCCCCCTTCTCTGGGAATCCTCCTGTACCCGTTTGGAAAAGGCATCTTTTCCTTTTCCCTTCCACAGCCCCTTGTGCAAATCTTCACCACTGCCATCGTCGCTTTCCACTTTACTCACAGATTCACTGCACATCTTCCCTGCATGCAATGCCTTGTATAGAAGAGGCACCAGCTGCTGGCTGTTACAGTTAATGCATCCGTTCACTGAACAAGTTATGAAGCTCATGCTGTTTATATTGGGGAGCAGGGAAAGGGGCTGGAGGAAGCACACAGAGATGAAAAAGGCAGTCCCCCACCCCTGTAATAAAAGGGGAATGAGGACAGACTACATTTCAAGTGAATTTGGAGGAATCTAAAAGGAAACGTTTCAAATCATTTTTCAACTGAATTACTCAATGCGTCGGAGTGACGCAGTGTTCCCAGAATGCAGGATTCTGCAGTGGATGCCTTGGGCTCTCCAGGTCAGCGGATGGACCCTGACATTGAGGAAAGTCCACCCGCCAGCAGTGGGGAGGGGGAGGGGAGCGTGCCAGAAACAGGACCTGGTTGGTGGTTTTCTGAAGATTAGGTGCCTGTTCTAATCACTCACAGCCACACTGGTGCCCTGAGCATTTGCTCATCCCTGTTTCTACCCTCCCTATAAAGAGCAGAGAACCAGCCACGGGTGGCTCACAGGCTGATTTGGCGGACACGTAAAATGCAGGCACTTGCAAACCACACAAGGAAATTGACATGGGGCTCCTGTTGTCATGGAGATCAAAACAGACGGTTTCTTAAAGAAAGTGAGGGCTGGGGGGGGTTTGGAGGCTGGAGAAAGGGCTCCTGGACAGATGTGAAAGAAAGCTGTTTAGGGAAACCACAGGAGAAAAAAACAAAATCAGGGCTGGAAGGGGAGAAAGAGAGGGCCACAGACAGCAGATAAATGAGACAAATGAAAAGAAATCTGGATCATTCCTGGATGCAAAGGTGAAGGAAAGGAAGAGGAAACTTCAACATGGGAAAACAATGAATCCTCACAAGAAAAACACAACAGTGGATAGCTAAGGCCTTCTCTTAGAATAGTAGTGCATTCAAAGGGCTTTGAGAAAAGGTAAAACCAGAACACTCACATATCAAAGTCATCTGTGAATGACAGCCTCATCCTGCATGAAAAGACACTCAGATTGTTGAATTCTTGACTATGGAGTGAAGGGAGCCCATCTTCACTTTAGCTTTTTTTCTTTCCCCCTATCACTTACTTTCCAATGTCCTCCTCTAATATGTATTAAGAGGGCTGGTTGCCAGGAGAGGTTTGCTATAAATCTGTTGGTCGGTCTTCATTGATCCTTGTTGTAAGCATGTGTGACCCACTGGCTGGATGACAAGTGCATAAACTCTGGAATCCTTGTTTTAAGCAGGAAACAAAAATGGACAACATTGTCCAGATAAATTGGCTCTTCAGAAGCTATTTTCTTCCCTGATGGGGTCTGGGAAATAGAATGGACCCCACCCAATGCTGCCTAAATCTCTCATCTCGATAGGTTGGCTGCCATGCTACGTGACAGCACGGAAACCAGTTCTCTACTTGAACCCACACGTCCAGGCTGGGGCACACTGCCTGAGAGCTCCCTCTGAACTGACTGACCCAGGCCTCTGATCAACAGCTGCATCCTGGGTCTGGAGTCCAGGCATCTCTTCCGTCTTTATACCCTGCCCATTAGATCTTTATTCAGTAAGATATAAATCTAAGGTCATTCTTACCCATCATTTTTTTACACCTCATAAATGCTCAGAACCATTCTCTTCTTTATCTACAATATTTTTTTTGAGAATGTCCACTGTGTTGAAGTCTTGATTTGGACAAGGCAGTGGGTCAGATTTCAAACTTTTTTTAGGAACCCTTGTGCTCTTGGCAGTTGCAGTCAGGTTCTTGGAAACCAGACATTTGATATGTTAATGGTGACCATAGAGGAGATGGAAGTGGCCAGTTCTTGCTGAGCTGATGGTGGATGGGTGAGTGCCAGTGGAGACCAGAGGAAGGAGAGGACTCCTTGGATGGAGACAGTCAAAGGAGGCTCCCCAATGAGTTGGAAGTGGAGCTGGCCATGGAGTGAGTCATGTGTCAATAGTGGAAAAAAGCAAGAAGTGCATTCTCTGACTGGGGCTTTCATGAGATGAGAAAGCGTAAGAGAGTTGGACTCCCCATGCATAATCAAGCAGTCAAAGAGAATCCTAGATGGAGGGACATCCAGGAGACATTAGTCTGGAAAGATTCCTGTAGGGCTCAAATCTTACAACAGGCACTGTTGAGATTTGGGGAGAGGGAGGGCATGATCAAAGTGGCTTCTTAGGATACTTGTCTTCTCCAGTATCTTGCAACCCAGATTCAAAATGTTTTTCAAGACCCCTACCTGATTCCTTCTTCTACGTTTCTTCCTACCTCACCATTAACTCCATTCTCTTAGGTTCATGAAAGCAAACAATTATTTTTGACCCACTTAATCAGGCTATTGAACAGCCAGAGAACAGTATCCTCAACTGCCTTCCCATCTGGATGTTCTCTCTTTGTACATCAGCCAACTGTTTTCCTTTATTCCAAGTAGCCACATGCTCCAAGCAGGAATGTTTAAAGTATCGTCCAAAACAACTTTTAAAGTAAGGGGTATTACGTACTAACTTGTCTTAGGGTGATATGAAGCCCACTGCCAGACAAATGGATTGAAGTGCTTCCACTGGTCCATACCCACTTCCCCTGCTGGCTTGTTGTTCATGTAACTCAGAGAGGTCCCCAGAGTCTCTTCAAAACAAGCTGGAACTTGCACCACAGCCCATAAATTCCCTGCACTTAGTGTACGAAATCCCTGCACTTATGGATTTTTAAAAGAGATCTGTATTCTAATATGTCCTCAAAAATTTCTTTAACGTTAACACGTTCCTAAATTTACATCTGACTATTCAACCTACAAATGAATAGTAGAACTTAAACTTTGCCTGTTACAGTTAGAATTGTTGCTTACTTTTGTGCATGAAAACAATACTTTCTCTTCATGTGATTTGCTAGAGTTTTCTTTGATTAAAAATGTTTTGCTTAGTGTAACTTTACAAACCTAATTCGCAAGTGCTGCAAAAAGGAGAAAAGTTATCTGGGGCTCTGTGAGTGGTGGAAACTAAATTCATCTCTTGGAAAAACCTGGGTTAGAATTCCAACTCTACAGTTACCTTGAGGAAGATGTTTTTAACCTCCTTGACCTTCAGTTTCTTCATCTGTAAAGAAGGATAATGAGACTTCTTGGGGTTGTTGTGAAGATAAATGGGGAGATATACATCTCACCTATTACACTGATTGGGAAAAGCAAGTGCTCAACAGGTGAAGGTGGTGGAGGTGGTGGAGGTGCTGGAGGGATAGTAGTAACTGGTGGCAGTGATTTTTGGCCCTGAGTTAGTGTTGAAGGTGATAGTGGTAATAGTGATACTTAGGGCAATGTTAGTGTCAGTGGTGATGGTGGTGGATGTATTGGAGGTATGGCAGAGATCTATTGATGGAGGAGGTGATAAGGATGGTGGTAAAGGTGGGAGAGATGGCTGTGGCATTGGGTAATGGTGGTGGTGGTGATGTAGGTGATGATACTGGTGATGGAGGTGATGGTGATGATGGTGATGATGCTGGTGATGGAGGTGATGGTGATGTAGGTGATGATGCTGGTGATGGAGGTGGTGGTGACGATGGTGATGATGCTGGTGATAGAGGTGGTGGTGATGATGGTGATGATGCTGGTGATAGAGGTGGTGGTGATGTTGGTGATGATGCTGGTGACAGAGGTGGTGGTGATGATGGTGATGATGCTGGTGATGGAGGTGGTGGTGATGATGGTGATGATACAGGTGATGGAGGTGGTGGTGATGATGGTGATGATGCTGGTGATGGAGGTGATGGTGATGATGCAGGTGATGGTGATGATGGTGATGATGCAGGTGATGGAGGTGGTGGTGATGATGGTGATGATGCTGGTGATGGAGGTGGTGGTGATGATGCAGGTGATGGTGATGATGGTGATGATGCTGGTGATGGAGGTGATGGTGATGTAGGTGATGATGCTGGTGATGGAGGTGGTGGTGATGATGGTGATGATGCTGGTGATGGAGGTGGTGGTGATGATGGTGATGATGCAGGTGATGGAGGTGGTGGTGATGATGGTGATGATGCTGGTGATGGAGGTGGTGGTGATGTTGATTATGATGCTGGTGATGGAGGTGGTGGTGATGTTGGTGATGATGCTGGTGATGGAGGTGGTGGTGATGTTGATTATGATGCTGGTGATGGAGGTGGTGGTAATGATGGTGATGATGCTGGTGATGGAGGTGGTGGTGATAATGGTGATGATGCTGGTGATGGAGGTGGTGGCAGTGATGAAGGTGGTGATGATGATGGTGACAGAGGTGGTGGTGATGATGGTGATGGAGCTGGTGGTGATGATGCTGGTGATGGAGGTGGTGACAGTGATGAAGGTGGTGATGATGCTGGTGTTGGTGATGATGCTGGTGATGGAGGTGATGGTGATGATGGTGATGATGCTGGTGATAGAGGTGGTGGTGATGATGGTGATGATGCTGGTGATGGAGGTGGTGGTGATAATGGTGATGATGCTGGTGATGGAGGTGGTGGCAGTGATGAAGGTGGTGATGATGATGGTGACAGAGGTGGTGGTGATGATGGTGATGGAGCTGGTGGTGATGATGCTGGTGATGGAGGTGGTGACAGTGATGAAGGTGGTGATGATGCTGGTGTTGGTGATGATGCTGGTGATGGAGGTGGTGGTGATGATGGTGATGATGCTGGTGATGGAGGTGGTGGTGATGTTGATTATGATGCAGGTGATGGAGGTGGTGGTGATGATGGTGATGATGCTGGTGATGGAGGTGGTGGTGATGATGGTGATGATGCTGGTGATGGAGATGATGGTGATGATGGTGATGATGCTGGTGATGGAGGTGGTGGTGATGATGCAGGTGATGGTGATGATGGTGATGATGCTGGTGATGGAGGTGATGGTGATGTAGGTGATGATGCTGGTGATGGAGGTGGTGGTGATGATGGTGATGATGCTGGTGATGGAGGTGGTGGTGATGATGGTGATGATGCAGGTGATGGTGATGTTGGTGATGATGCAGGTGATGGAGGTGGTGGTGATGTTGATTATGATGCTGGTGATGGAGGTGGTGGTGATGTTGGTGATGATGCTGGTGATGGAGGTGGTGGTGATGTTGATTATGATGCTGGTGATGGAGGTGGTGGTGATGATGGTGATGATGCTGGTGATGGAGGTGGTGGTGATAATGGTGATGATGCTGGTGATGGAGGTGGTGGCAGTGATGAAGGTGGTGATGATGATGGTGACAGAGGTGGTGGTGATGATGGTGATGGAGCTGGTGGTGATGATGCTGGTGATGGAGGTGGTGACAGTGATGAAGGTGGTGATGATGCTGGTGTTGGTGATGATGCTGGTGATGGAGGTGGTGGTGATGATGGTGATGATGCAGGTGGTGGTGATGATGGTGATGATGCTGGTGATGGAGGTGGTGGTGATGTTGATTATGATGCTGGTGATGGAGGTGGTGGTGATGATGGTGATGATGCTGGTGATGGAGGTGGTGGTGATGATGGTGATGATGCTGGTGATGGAGGTGGTGGTGATGATGGTGATGATGCTGGTGATGGAGGTGGTGGTGATGATGGTGATGATGCAGGTGATGGTGATGATGGTGATGATGCTGGTGATGGAGGTGGTGGTGATGTTGGTGATGATGCTGGTGATGGAGGTGGTGGTGATGTTGATTATGATGCTGGTGATGGAGGTGGTGGTGATGATGGTGATGATGCAGGTGATGGTGATGATGGTGATGATGCTGGTGATGGAGGTGGTGGTGATGATGGTGATGATGCTGGTGATGGAGGTGGTGGTGATGATGGTGATGATGCTGGTGATGGAGGTGGTGGTGATGTTGATTATGATGCTGGTGATGGAGGTGGTGGTGATGATGGTGATGATGCTGGTGATGGAGGTGGTGGTGATGTCGGTGATGATGCTGGTGATGGAGGTGGTGGTGATGATGGTGATGATGCAGGTGATGGTGATGATGGTGATGATGCTGGTGATGGAGGTGGTGGTGATGATGGTGATGATGCTGGTGATGGAGGTGGTGGTGATGATGGTGATGATGCTGGTGATGGAGGTGGTGGTGATGTTGGTGATGATGCTGGTGATGGAGGTGGTGGTGATGTTGATTATGATGCTGGTGATGGAGGTGGTGGTGATGTTGATTATGATGCTGGTGATGGAGGTGGTGGTGATGATGGTGATGATGCAGGTGATGGTGATGATGGTGATGATGCTGGTGATGGAGGTGGTGGTGATGATGGTGATGATGCTGGTGATGGAGGTGGTGGTGATGATGGTGATGGAGCTGGTGGTGATGATGCTGGTGATGGAGGTGGTGGTGATGATGGTGATGATGCAGGTGATGGAGGTGGTGGTGATGATGGTGATGATGCTGGTGATGGAGGTGGTGGTGATGTTGATTATGATGCTGGTGATGGAGGTGGTGGTGATGATGGTGATGATGCTGGTGATGGAGGTGATGGTGATGATGGTGATGATGCTGGTGATGGAGGTGGTGGTGATGATGGTGATGATGCAGGTGATGGTGATGTTGGTGATGATGCAGGTGATGGAGGTGGTGGTGATGTTGATTATGATGCTGGTGATGGAGGTGGTGGTGATGTTGGTGATGATGCTGGTGATGGAGGTGGTGGTGATGTTGATTATGATGCTGGTGATGGAGGTGGTGGTGATGATGGTGATGATGCTGGTGATGGAGGTGGTGGTGATAATGGTGATGATGCTGGTGATGGAGGTGGTGGCAGTGATGAAGGTGGTGATGATGATGGTGACAGAGGTGGTGGTGATGATGGTGATGGAGCTGGTGGTGATGATGCTGGTGATGGAGGTGGTGACAGTGATGAAGGTGGTGATGATGCTGGTGTTGGTGATGATGCTGGTGATGGAGGTGATGGTGATGATGGTGATGATGCTGGTGATAGAGGTGGTGGTGATGATGGTGATGAGGCTGGTGATGGAGGTGGTGGTGATGATGGTGATGATGCTGGTGATGGAGGTGGTGGTGATGTTGATTATGATGCTGGTGATGGAGGTGGTGGTGATGATGGTGATGATGCTGGTGATGGAGGTGGTGGTGATGATGGTGATGATGCTGGTGATGGAGGTGGTGGTGATGATGGTGATGATGCTGGTGATGGAGGTGGTTGTGATGATGGTGATGATGCAGGTGATGGTGATGATGGTGATGATGCTGGTGATGGAGTTGGTGGTGATGTTGGTGATGATGCTGGTGATGGAGGTGGTGGTGATGTTGATTATGATGCTGGTGATGGAGGTGGTGGTGATGATGGTGATGATGCAGGTGATGGTGATGATGGTGATGATGCTGGTGATGGAGGTGGTGGTGATGTAGGTGATGATGCTGGTGATGGAGGTGGTGGTGATGATGGTGATGATGCAGGTGATGGTGATGATGGTGATGATGCTGGTGATGGAGGTGGTGGTGATGATGGTGATGATGCTGGTGATGGAGGTGGTGGTGATGATGGTGATGATGCTGGTGATGGATGTGGTGGTGATGTTGGTGATGATGCTGGTGATGGAGGTGGTGGTGATGTTGATTATGATGCTGGTGATGGAGGTGGTGGTGATGTTGATTATGATGCTGGTGATGGAGGTGGTGGTGATGATGGTGATGATGCAGGTGATGGTGATGATGGTGATGATGCTGGTGATGGAGGTGGTGGTGATGATGGTGATGGAGCTGGTGGTGATGATGCTGGTGATGGAGGTGGTGGTGATGATGGTGATGATGCAGGTGATGGAGGTGGTGGTGATGATGGTGATGATGCTGGTGATGGAGGTGGTGGTGATGTTGATTATGATGCTGGTGATGGAGGTGGTGGTGATGATGGTGATGATGCTGGTGATGGAGGTGATGGTGATGATGGTGATGATGCTGGTGATGGAGGTGGTGGTGATGATGGTGATGATGCAGGTGATGGTGATGTTGGTGATGATGCAGGTGATGGAGGTGGTGGTGATGTTGATTATGATGCTGGTGATGGAGGTGGTGGTGATGTTGGTGATGATGCTGGTGATGGAGGTGGTGGTGATGTTGATTATGATGCTGGTGATGGAGGTGGTGGTGATGATGGTGATGATGCTGGTGATGGAGGTGGTGGTGATAATGGTGATGATGCTGGTGATGGAGGTGGTGGCAGTGATGAAGGTGATGATGATGGTGACAGAGGTGGTGGTGATGATGGTGATGATGCAGGTGGTGGTGATGATGGTGATGATGCTGGTGATGGAGGTGGTGGTGATGTTGATTATGATGCTGGTGATGGAGGTGGTGGTGATGATGGTGATGATGCAGGTGATGGAGGTGGTGGTGATGTTGGTGATGATGCTGGTGATGGAGGTGGTGGTGATGATGGTGATGATGCTGGTGATGGAGGTGGTGGTGATGTTGGTGATGATGCTGGTGATGGAGGTGGTGGTGATGATGGTGATGATGCTGGTGATGGAGGTGGTGGTGATGATGGTGATGATGCTGGTGATGGAGGTGGTGGTGATGATGGTGATGATGCTGGTGATGGAGGTGGTGGTGATGATGGTGATGATGCAGGTGATGGTGATGATGGTGATGATGCTGGTGATGGAGGTGGTGGTGATGTTGGTGATGATGCTGGTGATGGAGGTGGTGGTGATGTTGAATTTGATGCTGGTGATGGAGGTGGTGGTGATGATGGTGATGATGCAGGTGATGGTGATGATGGTGATGATGCTGGTGATGGAGGTGGTGGTGATGATGGTGATGATGCTGGTGATGGAGGTGGTGGTGATGATGGTGATGATGCTGGTGATGGAGGTGGTGGTGATGTTGATTATGATGCTGGTGATGGATGTGGTGGTGATGATGGTGATGATGCTGGTGATGGAGGTGGTGGTGATGTAGGTGATGATGCTGGTGATGGAGGTGGTGGTGATGATGGTGATGATGCAGGTGATGGTGATGATGGTGATGATGCTGGTGATGGAGGTGGTGGTGATGATGGTGATGATGCTGGTGATGGAGGTGGTGGTGATGATGGTGATGATGCTGGTGATGGAGATGGTGGTGATGTTGGTGATGATGCTGGTGATGGAGGTGGTGGTGATGTTGATTATGATGCTGCTGATGGAGGTGGTGGTGATGTTGATTATGATGCTGGTGATGGAGGTGGTGGTGATGATGGTGATGATGCAGGTGATGGTGATGATGGTGATGATGCTGGTGATGGAGGTGGTGGTGATGATGGTGATGATGCTGGTGATGGAGGTGGTGGTGATGTTGGTGATGATGCTGGTGATGGAGGTGGTGGTGATGTTGATTATGATGCTGGTGATGGAGGTGGTGGTGATGTTGGTGATGATGCTGGTGATGGAGGTGGTGGTGATGATGGTGATGATGCTGGTGATGGAGGTGGTGGTGATGATGGTGATGATGCAGGTGATGGAGGTGGTGGTGATGTAGGTGATGATGCTGGTGATGGAGGTGGTGGTGATGATGGTGATGATGCAGGTGATGGTGATGATGGTGATGGTGCTGGTGATGGAGGTGGTGGTGATGATGGTGATGATGCTGGTGATGGAGGTGGTGGTGATGTAGATGATGATGCTGGTGATGGAGGTGGTGGTGATGATGGTGATGATGGTGGTGATGGAGGTGGTGGTGATGATGGTGATGATGGTGGTGATGGAGGTGGTGGTGATGATGGTGATGATGCTGGTGATGGAGGTGGTGGTGATGATGGTGATGATGCTGGTGATGGTGATGTTGGTGATTGTGGTGGTGATGTTGATTATGATGCTGGTGATGGAGGTGGTGGTGATGATGGTGATGATGCTGGTGATTGAGGTGGTGGTGATGTAGGTGATGATGCTGGTGATGGAGTTGGTGGTGATGATGGTGATGATGCAGGTGATGGTGATGATGGTGATGATGCTGGTGATGGAGGTGGTGGTGATGTTGGTGATGATGCTGGTGATGGAGGTGGTGGTGATGTTGGTGATGATGCTGGTGATGGAGGTGGTGGTGATGATGGTGATGATGCAGGTGATGGAGGTGGTGGTGATGTAGGTGATGATGCTGGTGATTGAGGTGGTGGTGATGATGGTGATGATGCAGGTGATGGTGATGATGGTGATGATGCTGGTGATGGAGGTGGTGGTGATGATGGTGATGATGCTGGTGATGGAGGTGGTGGTGATGTAGGTGATGATGCTGGTGATGGAGGTGGTGGTGATGATGGTGATGATGCAGGTGATGGTGATGATGGTGATGATGCTGGTGATGGAGGTGGTGGTGATGATGGTGATGATGCTGGTGTTGGAGGTGGTGGTGATGATGGTGATGATGCTGGTGATGGAGGTGGTCGTGATGATGGTGATGATGCAGGTGATGGTGATGTTGGTGATGATGCTGGTGATGGAGGTGGTGGTGATGTTGATTATGATGCTGGTGATGGAGGTGGTGGTGATGTTGGTGATTATGCTGGTGATGGAGGTGATGGTGATGATGGTGATGATGCTGGTGATGGAGGTGGTGGTGATGTTGATTATGATGCTGGTGATGGAGGTGGTGTTGATGTTGGTGATTATGCTGGTGATGGAGGTGATGGTGATGATGGTGATGATGCTGGTGATGGAGGTGGTGGTGATGATGGTGATGATGCTGGTGTTGGAGGTGGTGGTGATGTTGGTGATGATGCAGGTGATGGAGGTGGTGGCAGTGATGTACGGTGATGGTTGTCTTGGGAGCATGAGGTAGTGGAGGTGGTAAGGGAGGGTGGTGTGCATGTAGGTAGTGGGGATGGGGATGGTGATGGTGATGGTGAAGATGTGGTGGTAGAGGTGTTTAGTATTGATTGGTGGTGTTCACCATGGTCGTGGTGAAGGAAGCTACTGTTGTGACTGAATTAGAAAGAGAAATAGCCGAGAGATGATTTCAGCACACTAACTTTTATGAAAACAGCTTTATTGAGATGAAATTAACATCCCATCACATTTTCTGTTTTAAGTGTATGATTCCATGTTTTTTTGTATGTTTACAGAGATGTGCAGCCATCACCAGAATCTAATTTTAGAAAATTTTCATCACTCACAACAAAGCCCATACCCATTAGTAGTCACTCCCCATTTCTCCCCCAACACAATCCTTTTCAATGGTTTTCAAAACCTCTGGCAGCCCACATGCTGTGGAATCAAAAGTGCATATTTCATTTGTAAGAAAAATCCATCGCTTCTTTCTCAGGTTCAACAATTCATTCCTCATGATAACTAGCGATTGTATTAGAGCCCTGGAAAGAAATGTGTGAAACCACTGCTACCTTCAAATAATTCACCACTCTATTCATACATACCTCTTCAAAATCAGGATATTAAGGGCTTCCCTGGTGGTGCAGTGGTTGAGAATTTGCCTGCCAATGCAGGGGACACAGGTTCGAGCCCTGGTCTGGGAGGATCCCACGTGCCGCAGAGCAACTAGGCCCATGAGCCACAATTACTGAGCCTGCGCATCTGGAGCCTGAGCTCCACTACAAGAGAGGCTGGGATATTGAGAGGCCCACGCACCACGATGAAGAGTGGCCCCCACTTGCCACAACTAGAGAAAGCCCTCTCACAGAAATGAAGACCAAACACACCCATAAAATAAAATAAATAAATAAATTAAAAAAAATAATCAGAATATTAAGAAAACTGGAGGAGAGCTCTCTTCTTTGTTCCTTGTGATAAACACAGTCCCTTGCATTACCATATTGGATTTCACATCTAAAAGAATAATAACAAAAAATCCTATCTCATTAACAGTCAACTGAAACACAACCTTTTTGAAATAAGATACCCAATAAGTCCCACTTCTGGGACTTCAGTCCAATAAACAAACTTAAAAACAGATGCACTGTATCACAGAGGTTCACTTGCGGTAAGAAATAAGTTACAAAACAATATCCCGAACAAAATTGTTGGAAAAATGATTCAATAAAACATGGAATATGATTTTTAAAAACTGGAAGTAAACATGAAAGTATGATCATAATAGCATATTAAATAAAAATAATCAGTCACTAAATTATAGAGTATGAAGACCATGTGAAAACCAAAAACAAACTTCAATTTCACTTAGAGAAAAAAAAATCAGAATTTGAATAATGATTATATAGGAATGGTGGCTGTATACTTTTATCATTACAAAAAAAAACACTAAAATAATTTTCTACAAAATATTTTGCAGAAGAATCTAATAAACAAAAATAACCTTCGTGTCACTAGAATTAGCAGGACAAAATTTAGTTCTAAGAAAAATGTAAAGAATGTTTTATTTCTTTTGTACAAAATATTTAAACTGAACAGAACAAAAACCGTTGTGTTGCCTATCCTATTTAAGCAGTTAGAAAAAGGAAGATTTCTCCACCCACCTATCTGTGCAACCAAATCACAGGCATGATTAATCCCCCCAAACCCAGGAAGGGAAATGTCAGCCAGCAGGTCCCTCTGCTTGTAGAAGATTCAGCTAAATTGGGTGCTGTGAGTGAACATTTTCTCGTGGGCATTTGCCTCCACTCCCTACACCCCCTACCTGATCAGACTCCATAGCTCCTCTCCTGGGATCCTGACTTGGCATCTCAGGGAGACTTAAATCGTCACAGGGAGCCTGTTGAAAAATTAGAGTATTTTTTAAATTTAAAAAGTCCTTTATATTTGGGTGACCATATTAAACATTAAAAAACTTTGTGAAATAGGAGAAATATCTTTGTTTTATATTTGACTTATCCATGGCTTTTGGAGGGAAATTGCTTTTGCTAATTAATCAAATGATACAAATGCAATTCAGTGGTTTAGGTAAAACAAATTCCAGGTAATGGAATTCTCGAAATCTGAAATCTTTGGATCCAATTTTAAATCAGAGTGAAACGTTGTAGTTCACCAATGCAAAAGCAGGAGCGCATAGACACTTGCTTATAATTAGAAAGGGGTGTGCTTTTGTGTCAACGTCTGACTGCCAACTTGACTGCAGAAGTAATGGTTTCCAGGCTGTTTCTTTGATACCTATTAGCACCATGTAAATGCCTGAAATCAGATGAGTTGTTGAGAAAGGCAGTGGGATCCAAGAAAAGCATAAATGAGGAAACTCGTCTGAAAAAAGAAATGTGATTTTACTGCCCTTGTGTAACTCAGACAAACACCCAAAGACAGCTGGCGACATTCATGTCGTGGGGGGCTGGCATGGTAGGCAATCCACAAGCATCTGCTGAATTCGTTCATGGCGCTGTCTGCTCCCGACTTTCTTCTGCCTTCTTCCTGCTGGTGGTCCAGCCTCACCCCACCCCCATCCTGGGCAGATCCTCTCTGTCTGCCATTCCTCACCCCTGGGCATTCAGCAGCCCCCCCCAATCCATTCCAGCTGCTCTATCTCTCCCACCCCACACCCTGCCTCCCCTTCCGGAGCCCTGGCCATCCCTCCAGCCCCGCCTGCGGTCAGCATCTTCTGACTGCTTCAGACCACGCTCACTTTGCCACTTTCGAGAAGCCCGCTGGCCTTCACCGTCCAGTACCAGACACCTGAACGCTTCAGATGTCTCTGCAGTTTCCTGAGTGCGTATTTCCTCTCTCCAATGGAATTGTAAGCACTTTCAGAAAGCTTTTCAGAGCCCCAAGAGACCTTAATCCACGGTTTGTACTGAAATACACATGTACACATACACATGCACATACATACACATATCTGCTCACACATATGCACACACAGACATAATACAAATACACACGCTCACACACACACACACACACACACACACACACATAGCTGTTGGTTGCCTGAAAGCCTACCACACCTTTATTACTTTAGAGCATCACTGTGATGTTGTTCTTAAAACATACTTGAAAAAAGTCTGGGTTCTTAAAAAGTCCAACGTGTCAGCGAAAACTGTTCTGTTTCTGACTCGTAACTCTAGCCTCACCTTGCCCAGCTTAACTCACCATAAAATGATCCCCGAATGACTCAGGCCTTCATGAAAGAGGTTTGCCCTCCTGCCAGGGGTGGAATCCCCTTCACATCCAGCTTTCGACGTGGAAACACCTTTTTTTCTGGAACATTCCATTAGAGTATAAGCTCCATGAGGGCAGGGACCTTTTTTAAAAAATCACTTCTGTTCCCCAGTGCCTGGAACAATGTGGCAGAGTTCCGTAGATTTTGCTGGATGAAAACACGAACATCAGTCTCCCCAGGTGATGGTTGGCGTAGGCAGAGGTACCGCAGACACAATCCATCTTTCAAAACTTCCCCACCACTTAGAGAAGTCGGCTGTCCTGGCAGCACGATGGGGAGGGGCTGAGAGCCCAGGCTCTGTGGTGGATTCCCCTCCCGTCCCTCATGTCTGACCTCCTGTGTCCATGAAGGTCTTGGTGGTGCTATGTCCTGGGGCTGCAGTGAGGCTTGGGCTCATTCGCGCAGGTAAAGGCAGAGCACGTGGCCACGAGCAGCCTCTAGGTATGAGCTTGCTGCTACGATTACGATTACTGCTGCCACACCTGTTACGATTATTTCCACACTTACTCGATTTCACTTCTATTTGCCTAAGAGGAGGGTACGTGCCGGTTTTCCTCTTGTCACACCTCGAGTATTCTTTTTTGTTTGATTGTTTAGTTACTCACAGTTTACTTGGTAACTTTGCAACGTCCAAATTATTCATGGAGTATAATCCGTAGCTTGGCCATAGGTATACAGTAGGATTAACCGGCTTTCGAACAGGTTTAAAGCATCCGAAAATAGCATTGTTTTTTACCAAGTCACAAACAGTGTTCTTTAGTGATTCTTCTCTTTCCTGTTTAGGCTCCCAAGAAACATCTGCAAAATGGGATTATCCGTGGCTACCAAATAGGTTACCGCGAGTACAGCACTGGGGGCAACTTCCAGTTCAACATCATCAGTATCGACACCACGGGGGACAGTGAGATTTACACCCTCAGCAACCTAAACAAGTTCACCCAGTACGGCCTGGTGGTGCAGGCCTGCAACCGGGCCGGGACGGGGCCTTCTTCTCAGGAAGTCATCACCACCACCCTCGAGGATGGTAGGTTCCAGCCGCTGCTCTGGGTCCCCAGAGCCTGGCCGCCTTTGGGCTTTGCAGTGACAATGGCATCCAGGCCGGCAGGGACTGGGGGTTCCGGTGGGGAAGCTGCCCTGATTAACTCGTGGGCTGCCTTGGTTCGGTGCCCTTGACAGACCTTGACTGCAAAGCCAAATCCATCCCTTTTTCAGCATCCTTCTCCATCAAGCCCAAGAGGTGGGCTTTTCCCGCGTGAAACCAAAGCTCTCCCTATGACTGCGGCAGTCTGGCCAGAATGTAGAAATCCGATTTTCTAAGAATTTCTCACAAATCAATGTAAAGGAGGATTTTTTTCTTTTTCTTTTTCTTTTTTCTTTCTTTCTTTCTTTCTTTCCTCCCTCCCTCCCTCCCTCTTTCTTTCTTCCTTTCTTTCTCTCTCTCTCTCTCTCTCTCTCTCTCTTTCTTCTCTTTCTTTTTCTTTTTTTGATTGCTTTTTATTTTCAAGCATTCTTAGACCAGAGAACAGGAATGAGCAAGCTTCCTTGGAGCAAATCTCACAGTGACTGAGCGCCCCCTAGTGTCCATAAGGAATTAATGTACCCTCCCACCTTGACCACCTAAGAGCTCACATTTTCCAGCATTGCTTGAAAAGAGAGAGAGCCCTAGTGTCCAGAAGCACCATCTTTGAGGTGCAGAGGTCAGATATAGGGTTAGCTGTAGGAGTTGGTGATAGATTCTTCCAGCAGCAAGCTTGTACGGCAGTTGCCTCTCGTGCAACTAGCCACTGGGTCATAGGTTTGAGAACACACATGGTGACTTGCATCTCTAATTTCTGACCGTTTTCACAGGGAGAGAAGTCTTAGACAGCTAGGAACCAGAAGTCCAGGATTTTCTTTCCATCTTCATAGTCTTTGCAGGCGTGGTTAGATAGGCCTTTGGGTTTTCACTTTGATGTTCATCTTTCACTGATGTTTGCAATTCAGTCACTATTTTGCCCCCTCTCCCAGCCACGACATTTAAGGTTTGCATAAACCCACATGGAAAATACTTCAAATATCCTTCTAGCCTGTATCCTAGTCCATTTACGCTCTTTCCTCTGACGAATGGTATAGTATTGAAAGGGGCCCTGCTGGGGATGGGACAGTGAATACGATGACATGTCTGCTTTTTGGCACTTTCAATAGTGAGGCTTTCAATTTACATGCCAGGTATTACTCAGTATGAGGAGATGTACTGTATAAAGTACATGTAACTTACAACAGTAACTTGCAAGGGTAATGGGAAAATAAGCCAGACCAGCAATGGTGTTTTACTCATGTAACAGGATCAGAAGTGTTCTCAACTCCATAAGCCTGGGGCTTAAAAGTGAAGCAGTTATTCTGGAAAGAGACAGTGGAAGTCATATGAAGTCACTGCATTTTACTGAGTTATCATAATATTTGTATAGAGAAATGGTACTCATTTTTTCCCTTAATTTGGGGGATTGAGTGCAATTTTTTCTTTTCCTGGACTTTGAAATATTAAGCTAATGTTGCTTATTCAATATTGCTTTGCTAATTAAACCACCCACAGTTATTACAGATTCTACTTATCTAATTTCAGTGCCCAGTTACCCCCCCGAAAATGTCCAAGCCATAGCAACATCACCAGAAAGCATATCAATATCCTGGTCCACACTTCCCAAGGAAGCCTTGAATGGAATTCTCCAGGGGTTCAGAGTCATTTACTGGGCCAACCTCATGGACGGAGGTAAGGGGATTAAACTAGAACTTTGAGTTTGCCCCAAAGGATGCGCAATGGAATTTGCAGACCCCCTCCTCCTACCGTGGGATTCAGCACAGGGTGGGCAGTTCTTTATCGATGGGTACTTTTCTCCTTTCCCCACGTCTTTCTGTTATCTCATATCTGACATTTTAACAGGTGTGCACAGCTGTTTAAATCATATACCTTCAAAAAACAATTTGAAGGATAGGAGGGGGTGGCACTTGGGGAATCTAGGAATAGATGTGTTTTCCTAATTATGAGTATCTATGTCAAGCCTCTGCAGGCAGCACCAAAACCTTGATCTGTATCTAGAAAGTTCTGCGTGATGTGTATCCTAAAAGGCTGACTTCCTCCTATTCCCCGATAGGACTCAGCAGGGAAAATTCTTAAGCTCCTGTAGTTGAACTAGAATGGGTTCAGGAAGAATGCCAGAGCCAGAACACCTTGGGAGGAGTATTATTGTTCCCATGAGGAGCGCTTTCATCCCAAACCCTCCATTTTTGTCCCCTCCTTTTTCTTTTTTTCCTCCTTGTATTCCCTCTCTTCCTTCTTTTTTTTTTGCTGTACGCGGGCCTCTCACTGCTGTGGCCTTTCCCGTTGCGGAGCACAGGCTCCGGACGCGCAGGCTCAGCGGTCATGGCTCACGGGCCCAGCCGCTCCGCACCACGCGGGATATTCCCGGACCGGGGCATGAACCCGCGTCTCCTGCGTTGGCAGGCGGACTCTCAAACACTGCGCCACCAGGGAAACGCCCCTCCCTTCCTTCTTGTTTCTTTGTGATTATTTTTTTTTCTTTCAAGTTGTAAGACAAAATTCTCCAGTTTGGAGGCAAGACTTGGCACGAGAGAGGGTCAGCTCAGGGAGTGGCAAAATTGGGGCTCCAAGTGTCTTGAGCAGAACAGAGGCCTGACGTCACCGAGCCAGGCTGAGCCCCACTCCAGGAGCACGACAGGCCCACCCTGAGCTACAGCCCCTAACAGGAAAGGCTCTGCTCTCTGCCTGTGGCCCAGGACTTGGGTGGCCCACACCTGCACCCTCCCCCGCTCCCCATATCCAACCCCCAGAGGTGCCTCCCCTCTGGTTTGGGGCTTCCTGCAGCTCTTCTGACTGTGGGTCCTCTGAGTCTGGGCAAACACAGAGGCCCCCAGGGCATTTCCCACCTTTGCTCAGGACCACCTGGGTCTGCTCTGCCTACCCGGTCGCTTTCCCCACCCAGGTAATCAGAACACGCTGGGCCTCAGAGGCTGCAGGGGTTCCACTGTTGGTACCAGAATAAAGGAAGGAAGACACATTAGCAAAGGCAGCTTAATTTGCTAAGTAAATAGCAGAGTTCCAGGCTTAGCTGTTTACATCTGCAGCCAGACTTGTGTCTCAGAGGTGAGGACCAGATCTGTTTCCCTTGATGTCGAGGTAGCGCTTTTCATAGTGCCAGCAGTGGGAGACATTCTTTTTTTTTTTTTTTTTTTTTTTGCGGTACGCGGGCCTCTCACTGTTGTGGCCTCTCCCATTGTGGAGCACAGGCTCCGGACGCGCAGGCTCAGCGGCCATGGCTCACAGGCCCAGCCGCTCCGCGGCATGTGGGATCTTCCCGGACCGGCGCATGAACCCGTGTCCCTTGCATCGGCAGGCGGACTCTCAACCACTGTGCCACCAGGGAAGCCCTTTTTATTTTGGTGGGGGGGGGAGACATTCTGATTCACCTTCTGGGCCTCCCCGAAGCAGACGTGTTACCTGAGCAGCTACTCTGTGCTGAACTCCTGCTTGGAGCTGAGGATGCAGCATCTGCCCCGATGGATGCTCTAGCCTAGTGAGAGTGGGGATATGTGATGCGTACAGAACCTCCAGCCCAGTAAGGCACAGCCAGCCCCACGGAGGGACAGAGTTAAACAGATGATTCACTTCACCTCCTCCCTGCCAACAGAGCTTTAAAATTCCCATAGAAGTAAAATACGGAGCAACGAAAACTTTCAAAGTATCTACTTTACTGACACAATACAGTGATAGATCGTTGCATATACTTCTTCTGGTTTCTAGTCCTCATCTTGAATAAGATGAAATTAAACACCCTAACATACTCACCTAAAGGCAGTGTTACACTAAAATCGTTCCTTTTTTGTTCTTGTTGGAAACCGTTCCATAATCCGGTGGGTACTGTTCATCACATTTTCACATTTTACTCATCTGTGCTAATAATGCCTATAAGCACCTTAGTTCTACGATGGATGATATGGTTGATATTGTCAGTCAACTTTACGCTTTAAAACTTTAAAAACTTGAACATTTAAAAACATAAAAGTCTGTAAATAAAGAATGCTTGGAAATGCATACAGTTTCTAAAGATACTTTTACTCACTGTATGAAGATCAAGGTGATGTGCTTAATGCCCAATGTAGTAGTATTACACTTAATCTCCAAAAGATGAGAAAGAAACCCTCAGAAACCTGCTGTGAACAGTCATTCTTGACCGGCTACCTCTGAGAAGTGACATTTATGCATTCGCAGGGAATTTCATGGAATTACTGGATTCTTCTGCACAAGCTCTTAGATTGCAGCCCTGAGGTTCCCACAGACACACAACACATAGTGATCATGGAAAGAACTGTACCTGCTAAGCTTGAGAATACACCACACATACATACACACTCACTCGTGCAGGCCAAGAGAGAAAGAGATCGTTACTACTGCTGTGATTAGCAATTGCCCCAAATACTTTTAAAAATATGCATTAAAAAGAATTTTGTTATTGTTAATATGACCAGATAAAACTGGTTAATATATTTGATAGGACAGGTTAAATGTACAATACGTCGGTGAAATTTCTGAGTATTTTATAATCTGAAAGTCAAAGAATTTTTAAGACCTGACAGAAGCAGTTAGTCTAAGATTGCTAGGAAAATGGCACACTTTGAAAATGCACTATTTCCATCGGAATTGGAGCTGCTTTTCAACCCTCTGTGTTTCTTCAAGACGAAAACGACAGATTCTGAATCAAAGCAATGTTTAAGTGCCAACCAAGACTTTAGCTACAATGTTGGCAGGTTGAGGAGGTGCTTGGGAAAAGTGATTTCCACACCTATTTTGATTTCTTCCTTAGACCCTTTAAGAATGAAGAAGGGTGTAAATAAATAACATAAAACTATTTTGTTTTAAAATATAAAGTTTTTCTTAAAAACCCTTTTTGTACTATAAATGGTATGATTTCTGAATTTATTTTCTATATTAATTTCATATTATTTTACTCATGATTTCAACTGACCACTATTTTTTACTTCCCATATATTTTTAAAAATTTATTTTATTGAAGTATAGTTGATTTACAATGTTGTGCTAATTTCTACTGTACTGTCCCATATATATACATACATATATATATTTAAATGACTCCACTGGGGCCGTGAAAAGTAGGTGATAGAAATCCGCGTTTAAGCCCTAAAAAAAGAAAAGGAGCTTGAAAGAACGACAAATGAAGCACGCTGTTTTGAATTTGGCTTTTTTCATAATTTTCCTTTTTACTTCCTCTACATTGATGGGTCAGGGACATACCCTCCCAGCAGAGAGAATGAGGTGCTTTTGTGGTCGATTCTGGGGCACAGGTAGTTTTTAAAAATCCTTGGGGGGTTAATTTTGAACAGGGGTTGGACTGCATTCATATTCATGGTTCGTGATAAATTAGTTCATCCAAATAATATGAACTCCAATATGAGTCAATATCCAAATACCAATTCTAATTAGTATGGTAATTCATAAGCGGGTGTAATTCTTTTGGGTCAAGTGTTGCTTTCTTTAAACAGATCAGGGTGTCCCACTTTGCCTTTCTCCCTCTTCACTGTCCTCTTCTCCATCACTGTCTCACTGGGGAACAGCCCTGTCCCATCGGCACATCTTTCCCCTGCACTGTAATTGGAGCTCATACTTCCCCCGTGACGTAGAGACCCTGGGTCCTTCTTAAAGATAAAAACAAAAGCATAAAACCAGAGGCCCCATGAGGTCACATGATATAGTCAATTTCTCATTACTAGCCCAGCACACAGCCCCGTGGAAGAACCTCCCCTGAGTTGCATTTTCCCTAACTGTGTGTGTGTGTGTGTGTAATCTTTGTCATAATGTAGAAGTTCCTAAATCTGAAAAGATCTTGATGAGATCTATACTTAAACTTTTTCCATTAGCATTTGAATTTTTTAACCTACTCCAATTGACCTGTATTATCTATGTTCAGGAAAATGAAAATTATAAATGAATAATATAATGGAAAGAGGTCTGATGGTCACCCAGGGCAGACTTTTCCTTCACAGGAGAGAATTTCTAACCCATCTGAGGGTAACGATTGTCAGCTTTCCAAATGCACAGTGACCACACAGGAGCAAACATTTTTTTTTTTTTTCATAAGCCATCTGCTCTGGTTTCTAGATTGTGGCCCCTAAAAGTCTGCCAGCAGCTGGTCTCCCCCAGAAGACACTAGGCCACAGGCATCTTTGGGGGGCTGCGCCCTTTGCTGTGCTCTCTCCCCCCAGCAAAGCATCCCGCCCCCAGAACTCATCCACAAGCTGCCCAAGGTGGGAACAGGCATCAGGCTCCTGTTGGGGTCTGGGGCTGTGTCTGTGCCCTTTTCCCGTCCCCTCACAGCCCTCCTCACACACAGGGGTCCCTGGCATGTGAGTGAGAAGACTTGGCTACCCCCTGCTTTATTTTAAATTCAACTATCCTGCTATGTCCAGTTCAGCCTTGATCCTTTTGATGACGAAAAGTAAAAACAGTCACCATAATCACGAAACAGCTGGCCACTAATCTCCGAACTTCCGTGCAATATGCCAGAAGGAGAGGAGGAAAGAAAATCAAAGAGCAGGAAGAGAAAACCAGCCGGCAGAACCGCATCGCATCTGGCCGCCATGCAGGCCCACTGAGCGGCCACAGGGAGTGGCTGAGAGTGGGGACGGTGGCCGTGCGGCCATGCCCTGTGGTGCCACGGCCCATGCTCTCGGCCCCCGTGCTTGGCTCCGGGACCTGGGGAAGCTATTGAGCCTCTGCCTTCCTCAGTCTCCTCTCCTGTAAAATGAATGGGTTGTGGAAACAAGAGCATGGTCATGTTGGGTGAATGAGTTAACCTGGGAACCCAGAACCTAAGGAAGCACGCACGGCGTGTCAGCTGCCTTTACTGAGGCCAGAGGGCACGAGAGACCCTTTGGGGCTGCCTCACTGTGTGCATTGTGTGCAGAGGTGGCCAGACACCAAGGAGGACTCCCTCCTGGACCCCATCTCCCAGGTCAGTTCTGAGTAACCGGGCACAGCGGGCACGGGGACCAGCCTGCACCAAACATCCCACACACGGCCACTTGCCCTAAAGGTGAGCAGTCCTCAGGCCCCTCTCTCCTCGTCCGTCAGTGGCTCATTTCAAAATCCAGAGCACCCGAGGCGGTATTTAACACATCACCGTGAGTTTTCTCAAACTGCCGTGTATCATGTACCTCAGATGGGCCAGCATAAAGGTCCATCTTTGCACGCCATTAGCTGATCCCACACCAGAACGTGAAGTAGTTTTAGCTGATCAGCCACATCCCCGGCACATCAGCCGAAGGGTTCACTCCAGGTGACGGGAGGGGCTTGCTGCGCTGCAGTCGCTCGTATACTTAAGTTAGGTGCTGAAAAACACGTCTACCTTAAAGAAGTTTGCTTTTTTAAATGGAAAAATGAAGCTCGACTTGTAGAAGCTTCTTGATGAGCAGTTAGAAGGGTCTCTGCAGAGTGAGCATAGTGGTCCTGGCTCCCTGGGGCCTGGGGTGCAGGAAACCTGCTTGGGGACAGTTCAGGAGGGCAGCCACGGTGCCAGCGTTGGGTTTATAACACTTAACTTGGAGTGAATTGCTTTTTTCCCAGACCACTTTTCCACCCTGTGCTCTGTGGCAGTTTGGTGCAAATGACCTTTTCCAAATGTCGCAGAGCGTTGGTGTCACATGAAGACTGCGCCTAGTCCCCTTGCGTGATTTCAGGACGTGACCGATGGAGGCTCGTGGCCCAGTGCTGGGCCGCAAGGATGGGGCCCACAGCCGCGGTAACAGGTTCGTGTTTTCTTGTCCTCCAGAGCTGGGTGAGATCAAAAACGTCACCACCACGCAGCCCTCCCTGGAGCTGGACGGGCTGGAGAAATATACCAACTACAGCATCCAGGTGCTGGCCTTCACCCGGGCTGGGGATGGCGTGCGAAGCGAGCAGATCTTCACTCGGACCAAAGAGGATGGTGAGAAGGGGGGCGGCTTGTTGGGGGAGAGCTCAGGTCCCATCTGAACCTCCAGGGGCCACACAGGAGGCTCCCACCGGCTGGCAGCATTCCCGGGCAGGAGCTATTGCTGGAAAGGCTGGGTCAGAGAATTAATTCACCCACCTATTCTTGACTTTGCTCCATGCACACTTTTTGCTGCCCTCCCAAAATATTCCAGCACGATTCAGACCAGCACTTCCTGTGTCACCTTTGTTTGATTTATCCATTGTTTCTCTCTTCCCCTACAATTTTTCTTTTTTCTTGGGGTGGGGAGGCACATATTATTTTAAACAAAAGTACCTTGTATCCCAGGGCTGTATCCCAGGGCCATCCCTATTTTGTATCCCATTAGAATAACTTCAGTGACTCTTTAGCTATTAGTGTAAGCTCTGATCATTTCCATCTTTCCACTTAAAAATTATGTAATGGTCTACATCGTCATATGCTGTGCTGGCATTAGAATAAGCCCTCAGTGTGAGAGCTTCATGTTAATTTTTTTAAATTTCTTACAAGAATTTATGATGATTTAGTAAAATTTTAAATCATAGAACATTTTTCAGATCACAATTTGGACTTGGTTATGTGACTATTTCCCAATCCTACAAAAACTGTACGGCAAAATAGTTTTTCATATTATTTTAAGGGAAAGCCTGAGGGACCTTATTGAAGACTTTTTGAAGAATAATTTAACTTATAATACGTATTATGGCAACAGTGAGAAAACAGTTTCCACCTTAATAAAAGAAAGAGCAATTGATATCAAACTGATTCCCTTGTGGAATCCTCCAAATCAGAGCTCAGAATTATACCCAAGCCAGAGTTGAGATGGGAACCACTACACCTGAATTCTGTGCTGATTTGGCTCTGTAGTTTTGTCTTTTTGTCTTCTTGCAGGGCCTCTGTTCCCCAGGAAGCTGGGCAGGGTGTGGGTGGGAGAGCCATTTTCCATTGTCCATGACTGCCCACGTGTTGGCAGTTTTGATGTCCTTTGCTACATAGACAGTCAACATGCTGTTGCTTCACCCACTGTGTCCTGTGGGAGCAAAGCTAGGGACACACTCTCAGAGGCTTGGGCAGACCCTTCCTGCCCAGCTTTTCTGTCTCCTAAGGGCACTCCCCTGACATTCACAGCATCACTCTCTGCTCTCCCCTCATCAAACCCAGCCCTGCTCCCCAAGCAGTCCTGTCCGTCTACCCTCACATATTATGTTTCTTGTCTCTCTAGCCCTTCATGCATTCTAGTTCCCGCCCACAAACTTAACCTCATTACCCTCAGTTTTTCTAGAACACACAAGTGATTATTCCCAGTTATGTGCAGGTGTCAGCCAATGCCGCCCAAAGAAATTGCATTCTTTAGGGAAATCTAAGGTCAAAATGCAATGCCATTAGGAAGTCACACATTCATAGAGATATCTACCAAGCTATGTCCTGGGTGAAGACGGCCATATTTCATTTTTAAAATGTAATCAACGGAGAGCTGTGTCTAGATGCTGGCTCTGCCACCTGCTGCCGTGGGACTTGGACACCTTACCTCACTTTCTCTGAACTGGACCTTTTTCATGTACAAAATTTCCATGACCATCAGACTGCACAGAATTAAGACATGAAAAGTGAAGTGATGTGTGCAAACATCACCTAGCTTGACACATCGTGGGATGGTTCCTGACACTAGACATGTGATTATTTGATCTCCACTCCTTCAGAATGAGGGTGGAACCTTCTTTTGCATTGCTAAGCGATAACACAGATGTCACTGGAATTAGTATTTAAAGAGCAAATTGATCAGCAACATGAATTTTGACACCTGCATTTTTCAGAAAAACGTACAGAAATCCAATAAAAGTGGAAAGTTCTTTACAGCTCCATACTGACTGGTAATTTGGGATCCATTTTTTATTACTCCTCCAGTTTTAGAATCAGAGCTCCGTCTCCGAACTTGACCCTGAGACCCAAAGTGTAATGTGTCAATCAATTATTCTCTGCTTTCCTATCCAGTGCTAATAGTATGGGGAGATGTGATTAATTGTGGAAAGCCCTGCCTTGGACGTACCAGGGAGGAGATCAAGAATTCCACTTGTGCTAACGTGGGCGAGAGCAATGCAGAGCTGAGTGTCAGTATTTACTTGGGATAAATCATCAGCATTTTCAAAAAAAAGCAGAGCAGAGATGAGGTAGAAGGAGAGAAAAACTAGTATAATAATGAGTTTATTTCCCAGATTCACATGAAAAATTCACTTATCTAGAAATGGTGAAGAATTGCGCCAGCCATCCTTATAGACTCAAAGTCTAATATAAATAGACGTTTGAGCAGTTTACAGAACTGATTACAATTTTGTGTCTGCTTGAAAGGAATGCGTAATCAAAGTCAGAGTATAAATCCTGTTGATGCTTCTGTGAAGTCTTATGATTTGAAGTTTGGATAACACTGCCGACTTCAATTAAATGATGTAAAAATATAAAATAATAATTGTCAACATTTATTGTTTCTCCTCAGAAAAGCACTCTTCTAGGCACAGGTTGAAGTTTCATTGTTTATTGATGCTCTTGCAAGTAAAGAAATATTAACACATTCACAGCAAACATTCAATTAGGACTTCTCTGCCCAAAACAGTTCTTAAACTAACGTCCTCACCCCTCAGTGTCACGGGGCCTGGAATTTTAAATTATGTTGTTAGGTCACTGATCATCTTAAAAAGGAAAAATTTATCACTTGCTAGTGAAAGAGATAAAAACAGAATCAATAATAAATAAAAAAATAGATTAAATAAATAAAATTGAAAAATAAAACAGGCAAAACGTTTACTTTTACAGGGGATAATTCACAACTGAAATATTTGTTTAGAAAACAAGTCATCTGTTCCATAAGTAGTTTCTCAGTTCCTATAAAGATTCTTGGACATGAATTCTCCAAGAATATGGAGATCTTGATATAGATCCCTGATATAGATCCTTGGACATACTATTGGGTCCAGAGTCTCAGGTCCATCAGTATAGTTGTGGGTCCACGGAGATATTCCCAGCATCTGTAAGAACACCTGACGTCTCAGGTCCTCTTCCCAGGACTGCTCAATCATTGAGAACTTGCACATTTTTTATTGCTGCAAGACCACAAAAGATTATTTGTCAATCAAGCTTTTTGTTTTTGAACACAAGACAGCTAATTCTGAATTCTATGAAATCCTGCTACCATTTTTTTTGCTGAGAATATAATCTGAGCCAAGCCATGGGGAAAGAGAACACACACAAATGCAATCTATTATTTTTCCAATTGTTATTTTCAGTCTGCTGGCAGAAGGTAGTTTCAGCCCTGATCCTTTTCCACAAAAGAAAACATTACATATATATAAATAGCGACGGTTGTGTTTAAGTGCAAATATTTACTGAATACATCACAAAGCTCTGCGCATAGCTCTGTGAGAAGAAGGCCAGCAGGAGCTGTAATATGTGATCTTCGGTCCCTCTCTGCCATGGTTAATGATCTGTTTAGCAGGACATCTGAAAGTGGAGCTAAGAGCAAGAGAAAAATAAACAGACATCAGGATATTTGATTCCTCTGGCCACCCATATCTTGAGCCATACATCCTCTTGAAGGCATGGATGGTGTGTTCTCAGATGATAGTGTAAACTGCACCCTGGTTCACCTTAAAGGTGATGGACCCTGAGTATGTGTGTGTGTGTGTGTGTGTGTGTGTGTGTATTTGCCTAACCACCTGCAGTGCTGCTCTTCAGGAGACACTGAAGGCTTTGTGTGCCATGAGAAAGCCTGTCAATTAACCGGAATCAATACTGCTTAGGATCCCAGAGTCCTGCAGCATTTGGCAGGGTTATGATGTGCTCTGTGCAGTAGCGGATACACCGGCAACACAACAGACCAGGATGTCCTGAGAGGCCTTCCACCACGTGGATGTCAAAGCTTCCTCTGCTGCAGGGATTCTCACACAGGTTCCTAGGAAGTCCAAGGGCTCCTAGGGGGGCCTCAGAGATGCCCAGTGGTAATGGGGAGGGCCCCAGAGGGGCTCCCTCCCATCTCTGCTTCAGGAGGAGCCACTCCACTTCCACTGTGTTATGCATGGGTCTCCCACATGACACTTAAAAGGATTTGTCCACTTTAAGGAGTGTTTGGAAACCACTGCTCTAATGGGTGCAAAGGCCAGACATACTGGAGCCTGATGGAAACCAGAAGAGAAAAGGGGCCTCATGCATTGCTTGGCCGTGACGACAACTGCTATTGTGAAGGTGTCCCTTCAGCATCACGTCATCTGCTCACGGCTCAGAAAAGCTGCTGCGGAGCCTGGGGCTCAGGTGAACCTGGCTGTCATGGCTGGTCACACATACACACACACTGATGTATGCACCACACCACACACAGCACAGACATCACATACACACCACAAACCACACATGCACACGCACACACTATACACACACACATACCACACACACACCACGCACGCTACACATGCAGACATACTCTACACACACATCACACACGCATCACACAAATAACCCAAACCACACACCACAGACACAAGCCACAAACCGCACACACACATACCCCTGCCTGTGGCTGATCTCTAAGACCAGAAAAATGAGGATGACAAAAACGAAGCTGACCAGAGTGTCTGTGAGGTACTTATTAGACTTCTGTCTCACTTCAGATTGAGGCAATATTTTTACAGAACAATAAGTTTGATGTTTCTCATTAAGATACACTCTTAGGTGGCTTGACTGTTTGGGCCCATTCTCTATGCTGTGTAGCAAATCATCACAAACTTAGCACCTTAAAACAATACAACTTCATTATCTGACCATTTCCTGGGGTCAGGAGTCCAGGGACGGGTTAGCCAGGTCCCCACTTAGGGTCTCACAGGCTGAAATCACAGTGTTGGCTGGGCCTGGGGTCTCATCTGAGGTCAGATCCTCACCCGAGCTCACTGGCGGTCAGCAGGACCCAGTTCCCTTAGGGCTGAGACCATCATCTCCTCAGCCCCCAGAGGCCACTCCCCAATCCCTGTCACATGGCCCCAGCAGGGTCACATGGTCGTGTGGTCATAGCAGGACAGTTGACCTCTTCATCACCAGCAGGAGCCTGTCTCTGCTACTCCAAATCCCTCTCTGACTTCTAGACCCTCTTTTAAGAGGCTCATCTGATTAGGTCGGGCCCACCCAAGTTACTCTCTCTTCGAGTAACTTACAGTCAGCTGATTGGGTCCTTTTATATCTGCAAACTCCCTTCACCTTTGCACAAAATGTAACCTGATTTTGAGAGTGATCCATCCATGATAGTGACAAGTACCACCCACATTCATGGGTAAGGTAATTATACAGGTGTGGATATCAGAGGGCGAGAATCTTGGGCACCATCTTAGAATCCTGCCTGCCACACTGAGCTCATTTAGAAAATCTGCTTGGAGGACCTAGTATGTGCCAGATACTGGCCCGGGCACTGGAGACACAGCAGAGAACAGGACAGGTGGGGCTCGCAGGCTGGTGGGGGAGACAGATATTTACCAATCACTCCTGAGTGGGTTATGACAAGTGCCATGAAGAAGCGTCTTCAGAGACAACCCGTCCTGACCTCACCTAGGCTAGTGACAGAGAAGGTTTTCTCGAGGAAGCGAGCCCTAGCAGAAGCTGAGGTGAGTTAGAGTTGCCAAGGACAAGGTGGAGGGCGGGGAACAATTCCAGGCAGGAGGAGCCCAAGGCTTTCAGTCATCATGTGTCAATGACCTGATGTAGGAGACGCACGCCACATCCAGGGACCTAAAAAGGGCTCCAGTGCTGTGCAGTGACACAGAGCCAGGAAGAGAATCCAGCCACTGACCTGACACGTCCACGTGGAGGTCTGAAGCACACACCAACCTTACACGTCCACCAAGAGGCAGCAAGAAGGGAAGAGAATTCTAGGCTCTGGCTCTTGAGACCAAGGAGATGGCTGTGCCGTTTGCTGCAATAGAGGACGGGAGGAGGGAGGCTTGGGAGAAAAGGTGATGAGCCCTGCTTTGAACAGGATCGGTCTAAGGTGTGTCAGTCAGAGCCAAGATGCCGGGGCCATCGGATATGAGAGCTCTGAGAGCATCTGCGTGCACAGGGGAGCACATGGGAGAATGCAGAAGAGATGGTCCTCAGCCGCTGCATTCTTAACTTCAACCAGTCAAACCTGGAGCCATAAGTTCACTCAACAATGGCCAGAAATTGACGAAGGCTACCTAAGCTCACCTATATCTTCATAAGAAGAAAAGCAGATTACCAAAATGTAACCTGATGACTAGGAGTGCGTCTTAATAAACTATGTCCCAGACACACCCTCCTAAGCCATCTCTGTCTCCTGCCACTCTCAACGTTTGGTGTTTATAATTCAACACTGAGTTACAAAGTAAAGGCCAGAATCCTTTAGCAATATGTACGATAATGAAATGGCGATGGTTATTACAAACAATAGCTAGAGTTTATTCAGTGCGTATTATATACAGGACTCATATTAATTCTTCACATGAATTCTCTCTCATAATCTTAACAGTAAAATAATAACTTGGTATAATTATTGCTCTGGATTCATAGGTGAGGGAACTAAGACTTATTAGAGAACTTATGAACTTGCCCAGGACACAGAACCAAGTGGTAAAGTTGGACAAAAGCCAGCAGTGGAGGCTGCAAAGCCCACACCTTTAACCATTGTGGTGTAATCCAAACCAGAACTAAAATTTTAAATTCTCATTCGTAAAGTATTGGCTCAGAAATCCTGAAAATCTTTCTCCAATGTCTTGCGCCTCAGTTTCTGTATATTTATTATTTTCTTATGCAAAATTCTAATAACGCTACAAGGAAAGATTGTACAAGATGGATCATAAATCAGTGTATGAGGAACCACATGGGGGTTTAGGTAGTAAGTGCAGTGGAAAACCCTTTGATGTGACGTGATCCAGGCAAGTTAATGGAAATCATCTACTAAAGAAGGAATCACTACATTTTACAGTGACCAAGAGACAGAACTCAAACATTGTAGTTTAACTTAAAACATATTAATATACATTTATTATATAATCATTGTCTAATCAAATGATCCAGACTCATTTCTTTAGTTTTGGGTGAAGAGATTAGAGTTCTGTGTCATTTTTCATTCTTTGAACTGTATGCATCATGGATCATCTGTAATTTCCACTTTAATTTCTTGATCGTGGAGAAAACATGTATTGTCATTGGCCAATAATCTGCTTTTTAATTTCTTTTTATCTGTTTGCCTTGATTTTTTTGCCATGTGACCTGTTCTTCTCACTAGTCTTGCCCAAACATAATTGAAGCTTCTTTTTTTTTTTAAACTTACCTTCAGAAAGCTTTTCCAAAGTCCCATCAATTGTCATAAAAACAGCTTTCTTTGTGCGCTCATATTTCATCAGTTTCCTTAAATTAAACTGCATTACCTTGACAAGTACAATTGTCACAAATGGTAGAAACAAGCCTGACACTCCTGATGAGCAGCCAGCCAAGGAGTTGTTGCCAATGTCCTTGGGGTCCTAGAAGGACGCTGGCCAGAGGGAGTGCCTGGTGGATGCCAGCTGTGTGGTTTGCTTTATGGAAGATATGGAGGGTTCTGGCCAATCTGGGGGCATCCATTAGCGTGGGAATATTAAGCACATGTATGCTCTACCCTTGGTATTCAGGAGGAGCCCTTGTGGCTCTGAACCAGGTTGTAGATGTCTAGGTGATTGCCCTCACCAGTAGAAAACTAAGCATATTCAGAACAAAGGTACCTTGTTCCCAAGGACCTATTAATCCAAGCTTCATCACTCCTGTGTGTTCCTTTCTCTAGACCTTTTGTTCTTGGTGGAACTTGTCAAAAACTGATCCCAGAGCTTCCCTGGTGGCACAGTGGTTGAGAGTCTGCCTGCCGATGCAGGGGACGTGGGTTCGTGCCCTGGTCCGGGAAGATCCCACATGCCATGGAGCGGCTGGGCCCATGAGCCATGGCTGCTGAGCCTGCGCGTCCAGAGCCTGTGCTCCGCAATGGGAGAGGCCACAACAGTGAGAGGCCCGTGTACTGCAAACAAACAAACAAACAAACAAACAAACAAAAACAACGGATCCCAAGATTTTATATTTTCAAATGATGACTGTGTCCAACCCCCGTTAACTCTTGCCAGAGTGGTTGGTTGTGTTGTTTTGACCTAGAAGAGTCACGGTCAAAATTTGAGCATAATTTGATCTGGAATTGTCACCTAGAAGGTGACAATTGAGATACACATTCCACTCCAAAAATATTTACTTTAAAGTTAGGTTGTTTTCGGAGAAGGAAGAAGCTCAAAGCTTCCTCCAGGGGCTCACAGGGGACCTTACTGGTTTGAATTTCAAGGTCTCCATCAAGGGGGGAACCTCTCTCTACATGAAAAGTTAAAACAGTGAGGAGGAAAGCAATAACCTCGTGGTTTCTCTCACAGCAGATTTAACACTCTTTCCTCTTTATCCCATGTTCTACCCACCTCACCTCATTCTCCCTCTTCAACCTGGAAAACAAAAGGGTGGATGGAAGAGCACTTATGCTCAATCTCACTTCTCACATTAAGCTTCAAGTTGTCAACAACCTTTTCTGCATTCTTAGATGATTGACAGAGGGGAGTTTGTTGTCTGTATGAACCGTGAATCTTTGACACAAAAGTTCATACTCATAAAAACTGCTTCTGAGCCTCTCCTGAGCCAAAGAGAGGTGTCATTACAACGTGTTTTGGGCCCAGAAGGGTGATCTCTGATGACTGAGGTAATTCGCCCTCATTCCTAACTCAGGAGGCAAGATGTACCCCGCAAGCCCGTTCAAAGCCAAACACGGTAGCAGAAACAAGAATGACCCAGAAGCTAAATTCTCTTCTAGTCAGAGGCAGGAAATCAACAGGGACTGAAAAGCATAGAGAAGGCTCCCAGGAAAACAGGGACTTGAACTGATTGTGTTAGTTCTGTCACAGAAACACCTATTTGTGACACTGGTTAAGGAACAGCAAGGCAGACTTCATTCAGGGGAACAATTTGATAGGTGAAGGCATGACCACAATGGTGCTTTGCGGTAGGGGAGAAAGATTGGATTCAGCTTTGACTACAACAAGGAAAAGTGGGAGTTTACAGCCAAGGAGTGACGGGGAGGGAGGGGGGTCCTTGGGTGAAAAAATTACCAAGAGGAAACATCAGGGATGAGGGGCATTTTGGCTAAACTGGCTTCACAGGAGTTTTGCAGAAGACAGGCGACGATGATCAGAGATTACCTGGTGGTGACAGAGAGTGAGGACTTTGATCAGATATCAAAGGTGATAAGATATTGTGGAGATTCTGGCTAAACTGACTGAGCAGGATACTTGCTAAAGTGGGCTCTTAGGGGACATGCCCAAGGACATGGCCCAGTGGAGCTCCTAGATTACTGGTCAGAGAGACACTGTGTCAGCCCGCAGGGTGGCTGTAACAAAGTCCCGCAGCCTGGGGGACCAACAACAGGAATGTTCTGTCTCACCTTTCTGGATGCAAGAAGTCCAAGATCAAGGGGTGGGCAGGGTCCGTTCTTTCCAAGGACTGTGAGAGAGAATCGATCCCTGGCTTGTAGATGGGCATCTTCTCCCTGTGTCTTCATGTTGTCTTCCCTCCATGTGTGTCTCTGTGTCCACATCTCCCTTTTTTGTACAAGGACACCAGCCATGCTGGTCAGGGCTCACCCCAATGACCCCATTTTAACTTGATTTTCTCTTTAAAGATTCCATCTCCAGATAAGGTCACATTCTGGCATGGTAGGGCTAGGGCTTCAACAAGTGGGTGTTGACTGAAAACAAAATGCACAACGTGAGAGTTGTGAGTTGAGTTTTATTTGGGGCAAAATGAGGACTATAGCCCAGGAGACAGAGTTTCAGAGAGCTCTGAGAAACTGCTCCAAAGAGGTAGCGGGGAAGGTCAGCGTTACGTATGATTTCAGTGAAGGGGGTACGTGCAGTCAAGCACACGTTTTGGCAGAAGCTTCCTGCTAGTCAGGAAGAGCAGATGTCACCATTAATGATTTTAGTGCTTTTCTAGATACGAGGAGATGCAAGAATCGGGCTCATAACATCTTCTCCTAAAAATATCTATCTATCTGAAGGCCTGTTCTACCAGTTTTTCCCAGAACACAGAGTCCCTCATTCCTGATCTCCACCCTAAACTCCTTTCAGTGGATGTTGAAGGTCAACGGCTGCAGCAGTTCATGATTTAATCCTTGCAGAGGCAGATGGCAAGTGCCAATGTGTAGTTGACTTGGGTTTTGAGGGACACAGTTCAGCCTGCATCCCTGACTCCCGAAGAGCTGGGAAGAGAGAGTGGCAGGGCCCAGCGGGGTCCTGTCGGGGGGGGTGGGTCTAGAGTGGCGGGGAGGGAGGCCCCATCATTCTGTCACTAAACTTTCTGCTCTTCCAGTTCCAGGTCCGCCCGCGGGAGTCAAGGCGGCCGCGGCCTCAGCCTCCATGGTCTTCGTGTCCTGGCTCCCCCCTCTCAAGCTGAACGGCATCATCCGAAAGTACACCGTGTTCTGCTCCCACCCCTACCCCACAGTAAGTTGGTACATCACCCAGTGCCTCTCAAGCATCTTCCAGAAACGAGCCACGGGCACTCACTTGAGACATTCTCCTTCCTTTGTTTCCCACCTCCTTGGGTTTTCCCAGTGGTTTTATTCTCCTCCCTGCTGTCTGCACATACAAAGCCAGGTTCTCATTACCACCTCACTGAAAAATCCACTCCTGAATCCTTCTAAGGGACACAGTTGTCTGGAATGATTGTTTATTGGGTGAGTTCCCACAAAAACTGCCAGCCGGCTTATCAAAATCAAAACCCAGAAGCCTTAATGGATCGTCAGTGGACACGACCTATTGATTTTGCTGTTGGGCTCATCCTTCAATGCACTTCATGCTTCACCTGCCTCCCCCGCACACCCCGACCCCATCCTCCTTCCCTGCCCTTCACCCACTGAGACCCAGCAGCCGGAAAACCCTTGTTATGCTAGAAATGAAGGACTTGAACAAGACTCTATGACCCTCACAAGTACAACAGTCAGCTTAATTCATTGTGAAGGAATTAAAGGTTAGGGTACTTAATATTTCAAAATATGGGATTTACTGTTATTCATATTAACACCACTGAATGATACTTACAGAGTTAGAGTGTTTCTTAAATGGAAGAATGTGTGTATCCAAAGGGGAAATTTCAAAGAAAACAAAAAATGGTTCATGAAATTTATGATGTCTTTGTAGAAATGTTGATGACATTTTCTGAGGTAGGCGCTGTGTCCAATCCATTTTTCCATCTCCCAGCTCCTGGCACAGAGCATGACGTGCATAGTCATTCACAGTTTGTGGAGTGAATACACAAATTAATTTTGGTTTTATTGTGGTAAAATATCAAAACATACAAGGTAGCATTTTGAAGTGTTCGATTCAGTGGCATTAAGTCCATTCACACTGTTGTGAGACCATCACCACCATCCATCTCCAGGGCTCTTTTCTCGGAAAACTGAAACTCCGTCCCCATGAAACACTACCTCCCATTCTCCCTCCCCCACCCCCTGGCAACCACCCTTCTCCTTTCTGTCTCAGTGAATTTGACTCTTCTAGGAATCTCATAGATACGACTGGAGTAAGACAGTGTTATCTTTCTGTGCCTGGCTTATTTCACTGAGCATAATATGTTCAGGGTTCATGTATGTTGTAGCATGTGTCTGAATTTCCTTCCTTTTTAAGGTTGAATAACATTCCTGAACTAATTTAGTAATTACTTTTTAATTAAAATGACATGCTTTCCCAAGTCTAGAGTCTGTAGGGGACCCAGAGGCCCAGTGACACCATAGACACTGAGGATGATTAATGGTGGGGAGACAGGGGGAGGGCAGGAGTGTGGCTCACAGATGGGCCTCCATCTCTGAAAAATATCAAGTTGTGTGTTCTGCTGTTTATATGTCAACAGCAGCACCTCTGGAGTTGAAGTAAAGACTTAGAAGTAATATGCTTAGATATGGGTTTCAGAACTTGTGTGAGTTCCTTGTCTGGGTTCAAACATGCTGTTAACTCTCACCTGCTGAATCCTACCATCAGATCCCACCATCAAAGTCCAGAGATGCAGAGCAGTGTAG
Organism: Mesoplodon mirus; assembly: GCF_964341445.2. Lineage (NCBI taxonomy): Eukaryota > Metazoa > Chordata > Mammalia > Artiodactyla > Ziphiidae > Mesoplodon > Mesoplodon mirus. The sequence continues at coordinate 142,032,979 of NC_138982.1, read as the reverse complement.
AGGACACGGTGGGTGGCCCTCTACTCAGAGGCCATTCACTGAGGACCCTGTGCAGGTTCTGATCCTCTGAGCCTCAGCCCTGACATACCACCACATTCACCAAAGAGAGACAAAATTATTGCTGAAAGTGTGCCCATATTTCACTAGAATATGAAGGGCTTCTTTATTTTTATTCATTCATTCATTTCTTGATTTGCTGTAGGACTCCCAACTGCTCTTTTGACTCCAACAAGCTAGAGAGAGCCAGCAGGGAACAGGGAGCACCGGCAGCTCACCCTCATTGTCTTCCCAATCGGCTCTTTATCTCTAAACTAAAAGCCCCAACCTGGTTTATTTGTAATTAGTCCTGAGTGACTGAGGCTTAGATGAGCAAGCCCGCGTTTGCGGATTGTGGGTGCCATATTACTCTCCATCCTCCCAGCCTACGAATTAAGTCCTATAAAAAAGGAGGAGTTACTATCCCAAACACAGTATCCATCGAACACTCTGTAGGATGGAATATAAATAACTTCCCAAGGGATTTCCAGTCTCTCCCTGCATAGAATAATGGGATTCAACTATCCAGGACCTTCTCAACAAGAGCCTTTCAAAAACTACCTTAGCGAGATCAAACTAACCAGAAAAGCTGGGAAATAACTGAATTTCTCACCTCCTTGATGTCTTACAACCATTAGCAGGTGTTTCTGTGTGGTCTTTAACCATATTAAAAAAACATTGTAAACCTAGAAATATGATTATCACAAGGTGCCTGTGGTCTCCCGGGAAGCACCACTTATTAAGCTTTGCAGAGAGGACCCAGAACTCCAGAGCTGTCTTCAATAACATGAAGTGAACCAGAATCAGTTTTCTTCCATCTCTAGAACCACATTGCTATTCATCTATGTCAAATATCATTTAAGACCACGAGGCCTATTTTTAATAGACTTTATTTTTTAGAGCAGTTTTAGGTTGACAGCAAAATTGAGTGTGAGGTACAGAGACGTCTCATATAATACTTATTTTTAAAATAAAATAATACCATGACAAGTAAAGATGAGAGAGAACTAATACACGTGTCTTCAGAGGTGAAGACTTAAAAAATTCCATCTACTATTCTGCTTTTTTCCCGTGGAATGAATAAGGAACTATAAATTACTGGAAAGGGGGAATTTTTTTCCCATCTTTAGTGTCTGCGATTTAATTTTAAGTCAGAAAACGATGCTATCAAATTTTCTGAGGCTTTTACTTTTCTGCCAGTGTATCGAAAGAAACACCAGAGGGCAGTCGTAGTTCTGTGTATTTTTCCTGCTCGTGTATCTGAATTTTTTTTCCTTTGAAATGACTTCATAGTCGAATGTAGAACATGGGAAGGTAAATTAGGACACAGCATACTCTGTAATTTAATCTTCTTTATAAGAGTCCCTCGGCTAACCTCTTGCTGATGTAAATTTTCTCTTAAGATCCTCAATTCATGCCCCTTCCTTGTGAAAGTGCCTTGTTAAAAGACACAGGCTCTTTTCTCTAATATGTACAATGCATTGTCTGATTATACGCATTTGTTTCACGGTGTTCTCTCAGGTCAGCTTAGTAAAAGGCATCAGAATATGAAACTTTATATGTTGCCAGACAAGAAACTGGAAATTTGTCTCAAGGCTAGTTGTCCAAAAGTGGTGCTTGGTAAACATTAATCTCACTGTGAGAGACCAGCTAATACAAAGAGACATCAACCTTCCCAATCAGAGCAAAACCTCACATCCGTTTGATTAAGGAATTCATCATATAATATTTGGACCATAGCTATTACTTTTAATATATAATGGTTTGGATGATCAGTTCATACACTATGAGAAGCAATGGAAATCCAAAGTAATGAGCTAGCCTTCTAAGGTCCCAGGGAGAAAGTAGTTAACCTGGATTTCCTCTCTAACGACCCTCCCTACTTAAAAGCAGACTGTGAAAAATGTTACATATTACATAAGCACTAAGAGGTAGAAATTGTCTGTTTTGCAAGGCTAAGCTGATGGACATAGAAATGTGAAATTAGATAGCACAAACTTCTCATTAATGAAGAATAAAAATCAGAAGGTCTAAAAAATTATATCAGTGAGCTATGATCCACCTCAATTATTCCAGTTCCAGAAGATAAATGTTAGCCAGTTCCTGCACAAAGTAGAGCTCAGTAGATGCTGCTGAATGAGCAAATGAGACTCATAGCAACTAACTCTCCACAGTGGAGCCCACAACTCAGAATTAAGCAAGTCTTCTAGGAAGCAAAGAAAGTAACCTCTACCAGGTCCAGACAACATTCAAGCCAAGGTAGCAGGTGTGTGTTTGCCTCCCAACCCTCCCTAGGCTGCATTTCCTAAAGCTATAGTGGGGCTGAGGACAAGACAGAGTGGCTTTAGAGAACCACAAGTATTCAGGAATCTCAGGTCAAAAAAATGGTGCAATAACAGAATCAGGGAAGTAGTATCTAATGTGACCACCTGAATTTATAATGATGCTCATCATAATATTGATTGTTCCTCTCTCAGAAGTCACCATGGACCTCCTGGTTGTAAAATTCCATTGTCTCTTAGGAAGAAGTAATGCTCTTCCTATTTTAAGTTGTAGCATCACAAGCTATTATATAGTTACTTGTTTTTAAATTTGTTTTTCTTAGCTTCCATTATCCTTTTATTCTTTCTCCTTTGTTCTCCCTCTCCCTCAACACCCCACCCTTAAAGGTAGGCATTTTTCAATACTCTACCTTCTTTTCATATTCTTTACTATCTCCCTGAATAATTGAATCTATTCTCATAATTTAACTATCATCTGAAGTTAAGGGGTTCAAAATGTTTATCTCTAACCCTGACAATCTTAGAGAACCAATCAGTCCTATATTGTCAACTTCCTACCATCCATGTCTTCTTGGAAACCCCACCACATCCAACATGTCCAGAACCAAATTCATTCTTGCCCCTGCTTCTGTTACTGTTTCTCAACTAAGCTAATCATTACCTTTGACTAAGCTAATGATTACCTTAGACAAAGCTAAGCCTTAGCTTACCTTTGACTCCTGTTCTCCCTTTCCACTCATTATCTGATTGGTTTCCAAATCATTTCTTCACTTACCCAGCAAATCTCTGTAGAGGGCTACCCTGTGCCAAGGGCTGAGCCAGAGTCTGAGGTGTATCAGTCAGGAGAAGCTGAGTTATGCTGTGTAACAAGCATGCCTAAAAAATCTCAGTGATTTCCACCAATAACAGTTTTATTTTTCTTTCACATTCATGTTCATTGTGAGTTGGTGGTAGCTCTGATCCATGTTATCCTCACTCCAAGAAGGACCCATGTGGGTTTTATGGCAGAGGGAAAGAAATCTCTGGAGGGTCTGACATAGGCATTAAATGCTCCAGCACAAATCAATGGCTAGAATCCATCACATAGCCTCACTTAACCACAAGGGAACCAGGAATACAATCTGAACACATACCCAGAAGACAGGCAAACCAGAATGTTTGGAGAACAACTCTAATATAACCATGGGACTGCAAGGACAAAGGATAGAGTGTCTTTGTTTGAGAAGTTCCTAGTTCTAGGGAGGGCAGAAAATACTAGACATGGTCACTGCTCTGTGTGGTGTGGCAAACGACACAACAGTGACATGGACAGCACTGGCTGACACAGGAGTCAGGTAGGAGGGTGTTACTCAAATAATCAGGTCAGAGACTGTTACTTAGGACATATATACAGCCCTGGCTTGCAGGAGGGGAAGAATTGTACCTGATGAGAGGGTTTTCTGACCAAGGGAAATAGCACCAGCAAAGTGACATTGTGTCATGGAGAGTCTTTCTCCACAACATCTTTCTAATCCTCTCCCTTCCTTTCACTCCCACCACCATTGCTTTGGCTCAAGCCCTTGCTTGGGAAACCAAACTAGGGCAGAGGCCTTTCCACTACCCATATCCATTCCCTTCCACTGTCTGCATCACTGTCATAATTATTCTTCCATATTCTTTGTCCGATCATGTCATGCCCTTGTGCAAATTTCTTGGATAACTTCTCCCTTTTTACCTAAAAATAGTCCAGAATTCTCAAGATGACCTGTGCAGATTTCCATTACCCAGCTCCAGTGGCTGTTCAGTCTCCTATTCTACTAACCCTCCTCCATCCAAAATCTAAGACACACTGTGTCTCCTGTGTGTGTGTGTGTACGTGCATGTGTGTGTGTGTTGTGTGTGTGTACTGTGTGTGTGTATTAGGTTCTCCTCCTCCTTGTCTTTTCCCTCTCATCCTCCCATGTAATAACGTTTATTCTTAAGGCTCAACTTAAATGCCACATTATTTATTCTAACGTTTTTGAGCACTTGCCATATTCTAGCTGCTATGTGTTAAATGCTTTATGCTTATAGTTTCCAAACTTGTTTTTTCACAATTGGAAATATATTTTATGATCACACTCCAGTACACACACACAGCAAAAGCCTTGTAAACAAAACTTCACTTACTACCCATGATGCACTCTGATCTTTTCTGTTATATTGGATTTTTTTCTCTTCTTTTATTTTTTAAATGATTTCCAGGCCCACTAAATTGCTTCTTTGGACCACATTTTTAAAAATACTGCTTTCATCAGTTAATTCTGATGATTACCTTATGCAAGAGGGGTTGTTTTTATTCTCTTCTCTGTACTGGTGCTGACATGGAGACTGGGCAGCCTGCCCAGGACCATGCAGCTTAGCAAGGTAAAGACAGGGTCTGTAGCCCACAGGGGTCTGAGCTCAGGAACCAGGCTCTTCACCCTAACAGCCTACTGCCTTCCCCAGGGAAGCTAGCCCCATCTCGCCTCAGCATCCCCGGCACTGATTTTTAACCTCTCTTTGACGTAAGCATAATCTCTTGTATCACTGTTGGAGGGGTGCATAACTGAGCCCCCGCAGTGGCACATCAGTTTCTTAAGTACAGGAACCACAGTTAGTTACTGTTATACCTTTGGAAACCCCGGTATTATGGTGACATAGTAGATGTTCAGCAAATGCTATGTTGAATTAAATTTTATGGATGACGGCTATGAGTCAACCAATAGAGGTTAAACTGTATAATGAAGTTTCTGCTTAATAAGGCAGGAAAAGTGTGTTATATACTTTGGGATGCTTTCCATCCCCTAAGGATTTAGATTAAATGCCTGTGCTTTTGAATCACTGACATGGAAATCATTCTGCCACAGTTCCAGCTAAATGACTTATTGCTGGACCTCTTTATTCTGTAATGGCAAAGCTGTAAATTATGGAGTTTCCAAAAGTCACCCAAAGAATACACAGTCATGTTTCACATACATGTACGCAATTAATCACATGTCAGCAGATCTTTTTTGGGCACCTCTGTGTGACAGGCATGCATTAGGCTCTCTATGCTCTTGAGATTAACTGAACTCTACTCTAGCACTCAGCATCTTATTATATGACTGGGAGAAAACTAGAAAAGCTTCCTTGAGACAGACCTACAGCTAAGCATATGAAAACCAACTCTGGTTTTATAAAATTTCTGGGGAAGTATCAATATATTCTTGAGCTTCCTTAGAAATATCTCAGTATTTCATGGCCAGTTCTGATGAAATATGTTCTAAATCTGCTTTAAATTTTTTTGTGCTGCAATTTACATATATTTATTAGACTCCAACTCTTTGGGGGAGTGAGGGGAAGTACATGCTATCTTTTATAATCTAGTTCTTTAAAAAGATGAAGAACAATAATCTAGTTCTTTATCTATCCTCAATGAACCAGCCAATAACTGCTCAATATTTCTGTTAAGTCCATATTTTAATTTTTTTAAATCATCATCTGTGGTGCTTCAGTTTCATTGGGCATCAAGTGAAGCTGTCCAGTTGCTATAATAGGTCAAAATGCAGGCGACCCCTATGCTAAGGTTGGGAGAAAGCTTGGACTTTAAAATCCTGAACCCGATTTTGGACTTTATTGAACAAAGGGAAGCAGAATCATTTATTCAAATGGAATTTCTGTACAGAAACAAGCCCTAAAAATCACTCTTCGAGCACAGTCTCACAAGATTGCCTGCCCAATTTTGCAGATAAATTGCCAATACACATTCTGGCTTTGAACTGCCATTCATTCAGACTAGACAGCGGTGTAAACTTCTCCACTGCTTCTTACTGCCTCCAAAGTAGCCACAGATGAAAATGCCCTTTTGATCAACTAGCTTTGGGAGCTTTTGAAAGATTCCAGCTTTGAAAACATATCATCTTTTTGACTTGGTCTGATACAGACATGGGGTACTATTTAAGGAAATAAATGGCTTCAGATCATTTTCAATTAAGAATTAAGAATGGCTATTTTTTTCCAAAACTATATATTATACCTATATTACATTTATAACCTAGAACAGCCTTTCTCACAATTTCTTTCTTATATTGTGAGAAGTTATGTAATGCTAAACCAGTTCTTTTGTGCAAAATTTGTTGAATAGATGATAGCAATCAAGTTAAATTAATAAAGCTTTTTTACAGAGAGATCATTTGTTTGGCAGATGGTATGACAACAGGGAAAGGATAAGACAAAACTGTAGTAAATGGAGGTGATTTTCTTTGAAAGAGAGTGGGAAATATAAGGATCCTGTAATGTCAGTCTGTCTATTGGGAAAATGCACTGATTCTAAACAATAGCATGGAGAAACTAGTTTCTTTCATGCCTTTTCTGCATATCAACTTTAATTCACTTGCAAAACATTATAACAATAATTTTTACATTTGGGAGACCCAAAATTAAAATATTTTATGTTTGAAAGTCTTTTTTAAAAGTAGCCCATAGTCATTTATATAATAGCCGATAGAGTGATCTTGGTAAAGTACAGAGGAAACCACCAAAATTGACTAAGATAAAACAAGTAACTTTAATATGCTATTATTTCTATGAGAGCTGGCCATCTTAGTCTATTCCATTAGGAAGATCTTTGTGCTGTATTATCTTCTTCTAGAGATGAAAATAATGAAATAAAATGGAAATCAGATCAAAATGTATTACACATAGAAATCTTAAAAAGAGGCAAATCTTAAATTGATCCAGCTAACTGTTTATTCTTCATGTAATTGAGGCTATTTCTCTGCCACTAAACAGAAAGATGTTATATGCTGTGAAAGAGTCATTGCCCTATAATTAAAAGAGCTATCATTTTGTTTATTCTGCTTTGGAGGTTTTTTTAGTCACTGCTGTGAACATTCTATCTATGAAATCATAGCATTCAATTTTTTTAAAAATAGGATGTTAATAATTAGATGTTAAAACTTTTTAAAGTACCATGTTTCTTTGATAGAATTAGTGTTTCATTAAAAACTTAATTGAAATTTTTTAAAGGGGAATTCTGTTTATATCCATCAGAAATGCTGAATAATTTGATCTGAGCAGCCTGCAACTCCATAGTCATCCTCTACACATTTTTTTCTGTTGTACTCAAATAAATTATAGGTCATTATTAAAGTCACTAAGACAACATACATTTCCTCAGTCCATTCCAAAGAGTGGTTAGCGGGTCCCAACCCTGCAACATTCTAGCCTAGGATCCCTGGGGGATAAGTGGAGGGCAGAGGGTGAGGCAAGGCCCACTCAGAGAGCCTGAAGCGTCCATGGGGGAGTGATGGTAAGAACATGCAAGATTATAATCCAAAGGGCACTCTAGGATTGACCCCATACTAGGACACAAAGCAAGCCTCAACATATTTAAGAGTATGGGAATTATTTCAAACATCTTTTCTGACCACACCTGCATGTAACTAGAAATCAACCACAGAAAAGAAATGAAAAAAAAAAAACTGTTACATGGAGACTAATCCAGAGGGCAATAATGATAAGGACCATAAGGGACATATAAACAAAGGGAAAATATAACACCTGATTGAGGGGATTAAAGAAGGCTTTACAAGGCTTTACAAGTTCATCTGTTCAGCTAAATAGTGTAAGAGATTTGAAAATGGATTCAGCCACTATTGGGTAAACATCCAGTTTTATAGAAATTACTAAAGATCATTTAAAGTAGCTCATTGTGGCTAATTTTATCTTATTTACTGGTTAAAAAGTATCTTAGACATGAAAGGAAAAATAATACACCAGCATCCCAAGACAAGAATAATTCTGGAGTGAAAGTAGGACTGGAACATGCTGTTCCTTGCCTTTTCATGGGGTGATATTAAAGCATTAGGATAAGACTAACGTAAGCAACCTTCACATCATTTTGAGGAGGATACTATTGAGTTCCTCAGAAATGCATTACTCCACCCACCAGACCTAAAGCCATAACACAGAAAGGCAGAACACTGGAAATGTGAGCTCTCTGGCCTGGGTGTCGAAAGGTGAATATCGTTAGCTGTATTTCCCACTCTGGGTACAATTTTAGGGAGGCAAGCATGTCAGAAGCCTTGTAAAAACTTGCTATAAATATTTTTTTTAAATCAAATGCATGAAGTTCCCATTTATTTTCCTAGGCATTTTACAAATGTGAATTCATGTCCTTGACTATGACAGGGATAGTTTGAGGAAGGGAATTCAAATGATTTTATTTCTAGATTTTAGTAAGAATTTGTCAGTTGCCTTATTTTAATTGTTCCTCCATTTGCCAAACCATGGTTGTATCTCCTTCCTTGACGAGCAAACTTACCTTATAATCTATACAATGGAATTGAACTCAATAAGCGTCTATGAATTCAAACTCAGCAACAATTTATGAGCTTTTATTATTACTAGGCATGGTATTAAGAGCATCTGCACAGCCCAAAGGAAAGATCTGTAGTCCAGCGAGCTTGTATGGCTGGCCCCAGATGTCCTGTACCTGTTGTCAAGCCTCATCATACACATATTTCTAATCACATCAGCCTCCACACTTCCAGTGCAATGGTGCTGGCATAATACCCCATCTACCTCCCAGAGCAAAAACCCATGAACATTTGATTTGAAGCATGATATTTGCAATAGCTCAATAGATAAACTACTTACACATTTTATAATTTAAGTGTGTGTCTTGAAAGAATACTGAAGTCTTCCCTCAAGAAAACTATGGACTGCCCCTGTTACGTGACACCAGCTAAAGAGAAGAACCCTGTTCTTCTTATTCAACAACCTCTGATTGACCAAGAAACACATAACTCGCTGCCACTTGGAGGATTGCAACTGAGAGTGATTAATTAATAATCAATGTCAGTTAACTCTGGATTCTGATAGAATAAGCATGTTTAAATATTTTTAGATGAGAAAGAACAACATTTTCTCAAATGGCTAACAGGAATTTATGATGGGCACAGAATATTGGCCACCCCAATCCACAAATGCCCTGTCCGCTCCATCATGATGGCACCAACCAGAATTAAAAATGAGCTGTGGGGCAGAATTTCCCATCGAGAACCAAGCATACACAAGTCATATACCTGGCATCAGAGCTTTCTCAATGTTGATTGGTTTTGTTTTCCCACAGGTCATGAAGTAACACAAGCCTTCCCTTAAAACAAAGGTTTAGCCCAATTATAGTAATCCATTCAAGATTAATTCATATTGTAGGAATAAGATCTTCTAAAATGACTAATATCTCTGTCCTGACTCTGAAAATGATGAGACTAGAGAGTTAAAGATCTACCAGAAGAAAATTACATATTTAGATATTTAAATATAGAGAAAAGTGTCTTTCTCTCCCTCCCCATAAATTTCTCCTTTTGACAAATTTGATTCATTCATCCCTAAGAAACTACACTGGGAGTCTGTGTTTCTTTATGCTACCATTTCCTATCTTGTTGCCCTTAGAGTGTAGCTCTGCTTTGTTATTTTCTATTCTATTTTCCATTCTGTCCCTCCATGCTCATTTAATGCTTCAAAGTCTTTGAAGGATCAGCCTAGCTGAAGTATCAGGGAAAATCTGGAAATAAAATCAATGCCTCTCACTGAGCATTCCCAGTATTTGGGAGGTAGTATCATATAATGGAACGCAGGTAGAAATTGGCAAGTCAGTTTAAACATGATTCAATCCTTGTGTTGGAAAATCTGGTATCAAATAAAAAGAAAATTAAGGAAATGTAAATATAATCAATGCTATTATACATCATATAAAATTTTAAGGAAAATGTTCCATAGGAAGTAATAGTCATCCTCCCTCTTTCCCAGAACAAGCATATTTGGCTGAACATTGAGAAGGGTTTAAACAAATAGATTTGCTTCACTACCCTGAATGGGTTTCTGATTACCCTTTTTCCCATTTAGCTCTTTTTCTCTTACCTGTTGCCACGTCTTGAACTTGTTAGCAATGGTTGAATTATGCACCATCTATGGATAAGTAATGCTGTTTAAAACAAATATTATATAATTTTCAGTACCCCCCTCTATTGGAGACATCTCCTACCTGCAGGCATCCCTCTGGAGACAGCTAGCCTTGCTCTCCCTTACAGCGTCCACGTGTGAGCATCCTTAACCAAGCACCTGCAAGTGACAGCTAGTCCTAGCCTTCTCTCCTTTTGTGAGCAAGGCTAGCCTTTAACCTTCTCAAAGGTGACTCACCTATCTCTACGGTGAGTTCAAAGGCCCTACCACCCATAGATGGGAATGTACACAGACATCTCTCAACAAAAATATCCTATTCTTGACTCAGCTTCTTATGGGACCCAGAGATAAGTGACGGTCAAAACATTAGAATCAGAAATCCCTGCATAGGTGGTCTCACATTTTTGTAAGGAAAGAAAGTACTGGCATCTTTGGGACTATTCTCACCTCTTAAGGACACTGCTAAAACTTCATGATAATAGGAAAAGTCACATTTAATATCCAGTTACATGTATAACAAAGAAAACGAATCAACTCTTCAATTATTTAAATTGTTCAGTCAATTTTCTGCTTGCCCTGCTACTGAGACCAAATAACCGGTGCCCAATTTTATGGCAGTCATCAGGGGAGCATAGTGGTAGCACCACTGCAACCAATTTTCCCAAATTACCAGTAGGAACCCCTGAATAGCTTGACTCTTATTTTCCATCCTAATTCTTAGAGAAAGGTCATTCCAACTGGGGGAAGTTTGTATAAATAAACCTCTTTTACTTCAACTTTTGCTTAGTCTTCTCTGTAAATGGTGAAACAAATATTGTTGCATGAGAAATCATAGTTTTATCATTGATTTTAGCTATGCTTCATGTTTCAGGTAAAAACTAAATAAATAAGGGCCAATTGTAGCTTATAGACAGGGTAGTGACTGAGTTTTAACTAAGGACTCTGCACCCTTTTTTTTTTTTTTTTTTTTTTTTGCGGTACGCAGGCCTCTCACTGTTGTGGCCTCTCCCGTTGCGGAGCACAGGCTCCGGACGCGCAGGCTCAGCGGCCATGGCTCACGGGCCCAGCCACTCCGCGGCATGTGGGATCTTCCCGGACCGGGGCATGAACCCATGTCCCCTGAATCGGCAGGCGGACTCTCAACCACTGTGCCACCAGGGAAGCCCTATGGGTCAATTTTGATCGATTAAATTTTATTTTCTTTATGAGTCCTTTTTTCTTATTTGTTTCTTTGCATTTCTGGAATTTTTTTTTTTTTTTTTTTGCCTCTGAGTCCTTGTGGGATTTTTTTTTAAATTATTCAAACAGAAAGTCACAAAAATTATAATCATCCTTGGAATTTTTTATAGCAGTTTTAAAAAAATTTATTTTATTGAAATATAGTTGATTTAAAGTGTTGTGTTTGCTGGGTCATATGGTAGTACAGAGTGAAATAAGTCAGAAAGAGAAAAAAAATACCATATGCTAACATATATATGGAATCTAAAAAAAAAGTTTCTGAAGAAACTAGGGGCAGGGAGGAATAAAGATGCAGACGTACAGAATGGACTTGAGGACATGGGGAGGGGGGGAACAGTAAGCTGGGACGAAGAGTGGCATAGACATATATACACTACCAATGTAAAAGAGATAGCTAGTGGGAAGCAGCCACATAGCACAGGGAGATCAGCTCGGTGCTTTGTGTCCACCTAGAGGAGTGGGACAGGGAGGGTGAGACAGGGAGGGTGGGAGGGAGACGCAAGAGGGGAGGGATATGGGGATATATGTATACGTATAGCTGATTCATTTTGTTATACAACAGGAACTAACACAACAATGTAAAGTAATTATACTCCAATAAAGATGTTTTTAAAAAGTGTTAATTTCTGCTGTACAGCAAAGTGATTCAGTTATACATATATATATTATTTTTTATATTCTTTTACATTATGGTTTATCACAGGATATCGAATATAGTTCCCTTGTTGTTTATCCATTCTATATATACTAGTTTGCATCTGCTAATCCCCAACTCCCAATCCATCCCTCCCCCACCCCCCTCTCCCTTGGCAACCACCAAGTCTGTTCTCTATGTCTGTGAGTCTGTTTCTGTTTCATAGATAAGTTCATATGTGTCATATTTTAGATTCCACATATAAGTGATATCAATCATATGGTATTTGTCTTTCTCTTTCTGACTTACTTCACTTGGTATGATAATCTCTAGGTCCATCCATTATAATAGCTTTTTTGAGTTATAATTCACATACCATGAAATTCATGCTTTTAGAGTATACAATTCAGTGGCTTTTAGAATATTCAGAGAGTTGCACAATCCACATCATTATCTAATTTTAGAACATTCATAATCCCCCACCAGAAAATCCCATACCCTATAACAATATATCCCCATTCTTCCACTCTCCCACCCTGCCCCTGGCAACCACTAATCTACTTTCTGTCTCTATGGATTTGCCTATTCTGGACATTTCATACAAGGAATCATAAATGTATAGTTTCCTGTGATTGGCTTCTTTCACCTAGTATAATGCTTTCAAGATCCATCCAAGTTAAGCATGTATTGGTACTTCATTTTTTCTATTGTTGAATAATCCTCCATTGTATGGATGCAACACATTTTATCTGTTCACAAGTTGCTAGATAGTTGGGTTATTCATATCTAGAAAATTTTTATTGAATGCCAAACATTGTGACTTTTACCTTACAGGGTACTGGATATTTTTATTCCTGTAAAATTTTTGACTTTTATTCTTAGATGCAGTTCAGTTCCTTGGTGACAATTTGATCTTTGTGAATCTTGTGTTTAATATTTGCTAAGCAATACCAGTATGGTGTTCAGTCTAGGGCTAATTCTTCCCCACCACCAAGGTAAGACCCTTAGGCACTCTGCCCAATGGTTCCATGGATCTTGAGGGCTTCCAGTCTGGCTGCTGGGGGCAGGCACTATTCCCAGCCCTGCGTGAAAGCTGAGCACTGGGACCTCCAATCCTTTCAGGTGGTTCTTTCCCTGGCCTCAGATAGTTTCTCCTCATGCACACATCTGCTCAGCTGAAGATGCAAGTGGGGCCCTCTTCAGATTCTCCATGTAGCTGTCTTCCCGGTGCTCTGTCTTGTGGACTCCAGCCCCCTTCCAGGCTCTCAGCTCTGTCTCCTTGACTCAGGGAGGCTGCTGGACTCTTCCTGGGTTCCCTTCTCTGTGCCATGGCCTGGCAACTCTCACAAAAATGTAGCAACCCTGCAACTGTTGGCCTCACCTCATTTATTTCCCATATTTCAGGGGGATGATCACTGTCCTTCATTACCTGATGTGCAATGCCTTTGAAGTTGTTTCCTATATTTTGTGTGTTCTTTGGTTGTCTCAGGTAGAAGGGTCCATCTGGTTCTTGTTATTCCATCCCAGCAGAAAACAGCCGTGCCATGACCCATAATGTAAAGGGTTAAATTACTCATTGGTGGCTGTCATAGCTGCTGCATAGACAAATTCAGACTATGTAGATATTGCAGATCCAGCCTTTTAGAGAGGGATGAGAGGTGGCTTTTGTTTCTTATAACAGATAATGTGTTAATAAGCATTCCTTTAGGAGATCCATTTGTGCCATTGGCCTCCTTGAATGTGGGAACATTTATGTCTCCTCTCACAGGTGATCAGCGAGTTTGAAGCCTCTCCTGACTCATTTTCCTACAGAATTCCTAACCTGAGTCGGAATCGGCAGTACAGCGTCTGGGTGGTGGCCGTGACCTCAGCCGGGAGAGGTAACAGCAGTGAAATCATCACGGTGGAGCCAGTAGCTAAAGGTATGCCACCCATTATGGTAAGGGCCTCATTGCCTATGACTATTCGACTGGTTTTAAGTCTCTATTCTCTCTGAAATAAAGCTTAAAATGCCCTAAAGATAAAGTAAACCAGAATACCATGTGTTATCACATTTCAGCCCAAGAAATAGATTTGCTGCTAGCTGGCACTGGGTTTTTGTGCACATCAGGAAAGCATCCTCCTAAGGATGAGTGGCTTTACAACTTCCAATGCCTTGGGGGAAATTAGGAAAAAGAGCCCCCATTCACCCCTTTGGGTAGGTGAAAATCACTGCATAACAGCTTCCCAAGCAAGTTCTAGTATCTTCAAAATCGGGTCTCGTGCTTCTTAAAGAGAAATGTCTATTTTTTTGGTCTATGGAATTTAGAACCTTACGAATATAAGAAAATCATTAGTTCTTCTTCTATTGATGGAATGCTGTATACAAAGACCTTAAGTAACAAAAGGAAGTTTGTTTTAGGAAGAAAAAGTTCTTAAAAGTGAATGTAATATCTTCACATTGAGATGTTAAATCTGGCCCTAAAAAGCACGTTTGGACACAGAATTATTCTACTTATTCTACTTCTGGTAATTGCTACCATGCAGTGGTTAGAGTCCCCCTAAGTTAGCACTTGTCATGAATAAATGCATTTACCTCACAATTCCAGGCCAACAGGAGTTGTCCCGGGTTTGGGAATACGCCACATTGGCAGTTTATTACTCATAAGGTTTCTAGGTGCCTGAAAGAGAAAATAAACATTCCAAGATTCCAACTTTCCCTCTAAGAGTTCTTGATAACATGCTGGTAATGTGACAGCTAAGAAAGAGGCAGGATAAAGTAGTGAAGGAAAAAGAGAGTGGTGTCACACTTTGACCATAAATTCAAATAGAAAATAAGCGTATTGTTGGTAAGGAATATAAACAGTGGATTTTTTTTGTCTGTTGTACTCTTTGATCATAATATCCAGCTACCCCCAACATACACATTCTAACATTTAGAAAACAGTGATTATCAAAGGGCATCAGGACTGTGGGATTAAAAAAAAAGAACTGCAACATAAGATGTAGGGTTAGAGATAGCCTCACCTCTTCTGTACTCTTGTTCATTCAATGTTACATCTCCAGACCCAGCCAGGAATGGCTTGGCTACGGTAGAGGATGTGCCATACTCAGAGGGGAAACAACTGGAAAGTGGCTATTTCCATGGGAATAGGACTTGTCTGGGGAGATTAAGTGTCATTTGGTTATTTAATAAATCATTTTGAGTGCTTACTATATGTCAGGCATTATGCTAGCAATACAGGGGTGATTTTGTCAAGGGAGCTTGACTGCTGTAGCAAAATATCTTGTGTCAGTGGCTTAACCTGATAACCCAGACCAAACAAATGTTTCTGGACTGGGTGGCTTTCCTGGGTGGCTCATTCCACATGGTGACTCAGGGATCCTGGCCTCTTCCACCTTGTGATTTGAGATCCTGGGTCCTTTATTTCCAGCTATGTAGATGGAGAAAGAGAGCATGGAGTCTCATAAAGAAGGTTTTCACGGGCCAGATGTGGATGTGTTTACTTCATTTTTACCCATATTCCATTGTACAGAATGACACATGGGTCGCACCTAATTTCAAAGCAGAGCTTGGAGATGAAGCCAGGCTGAATGTCCAGAATGAAAAGGAAACAGGGTGTGGTGAGCCCACAGGACTCTTTTCTAAGGATTATATACAATACACTTGTTTACTTTCTGCCCTCGTGGAGCTCCAAATTGGGTGGGGACACAGTAAACAAAGCATCACAAATATACATGTATAATTGCAAACGTCAGTAAATGCTTTAGAGAACCCACTTTAGAACAGACCCCACTTAGAGCCTTGGCCACACAAAGATGAGTAAATGCAGTTACATGATGAGGGAAGAAGATGCGTCCCAATGTTCGAAGGCCTCCAGCCTAGGAAGAGTTACATGTGTCGGAGGTCTGGATGCTGGACCTGTGGGTCTGGGTTGGGGGGAGTGGTCTCAGGAGAGCCGTGGGGGAAGGCAAAGGCCTGGCCAGGCTGGGCCTTCAAGGCTTTGTTAAGGATTTCAGATTCTACTCTAAGCAAAATAGAAAGACACTGTGGAGTCTTAACCAGAGGAGGGACGTGATCCTATCTTTGTGTGTGCATGTGTATTAAGATTTCTTTTTAGAACAGCTTTAGGTTTATGGAGAAATTGTGATGCTAGTAAATAGAGTTGTGCACTTCACGTCAGCTTTCTCCATCATTGACATCTTACACCAGTAGATGTACTCGTGACACCTAATGGCAGGTGTGTTTGAAGACCATGCTGATGTCTATATCCTGAGTGGGTCACAGGGAGGTAAAGGGGGGAAACACAGGAGGCCAGACAGGAGCCCGAGCAGTCAGGCAGTGTGGCCTGGGCTAGCGTGGTAGCAGAGGGGCCTGAAAGGTGCGTCCTGGGTGTAGAAGTGATGGGACTCAGTGGACGATATGCGGGGGACAGGAGGAGAGCAAGAACGAACAAGCAAATCTAGCGCGCGTTGTTGTAGGGGGTGGCGTCATGTACTGGAGAGGATGACCGTGGAGGAAGGGGTTTGTGAGGCGGGTGAGAGGATATGGGGACATTTTGGACACATTCAGTCTGATGTGACTGAGAGCCATCCACTTGGAGATTCTGTGCCGTTGGGGCGAGTCCTGACCCTTCAGAGACATCTGGCAGGAGGCAGAGAAGGAGCGGGGTTGGCACACAGGCACCCCTCACACCTGGGCTTGGGAGAGCCCACCTGGACCACAGAGGGAGGTGGAGAGTCAGGTCCAGGGGTAGCTGGAAGCACACGCTGGCTTGCACTGGGGAGGGAGAGGCCCGGGAGCTGGCAAAGAAAAGTGTGTCAGGCAAGACCAGCAGGAGTAGGACCAGGAAGGCAACGTCAGGAATTCGACAGAGATGCTGCTGCCGGGAGACCAAGGGAAGCAAGACTGGCAGTGCCCTTGGGTTTGGCCATTCAGGGGATCCCAGGGACCTTCCAGAGAGTAGCTGTTGTAGCGAGTGAGGACCGGGTGACGGGAGAAAGTGAATGGGAGGTGGGGAAGCAGAGGGACTGAGCAGAACATTCTCTAAACGTACATCACCAGGAAGAAGTGACAAGAAAGAGAAGCTGGAGCGAGGGCAGGGTCTCACGCCAGGCAAGGCTCTGGTTTCTGAGGTTTTACCGTGTCAGCTGCAGAGCACGCCGTGTAGCCATGGGAAGATTCCGTGGACAGGGAGGGGTGGGTAATACAAGATAAGGAGCCGACGGCCTCAGGATGAGGTTTGGAGAAGGAAACACAAGGGGGTTTAGAGGTTCAGTGGCAGGAAATGCGAAGCTCCCGGCTGGGGTCTTCCAGTTTCTGTATCAAGTATCAGGCAGTTGGGGGCTGTGAAGGAAGGACCAGAAGTTTGAGAAAAGAAGGGACAACAGCAAGGCATCATTGCAGAGAAGCGGGAGGAAACTTACTAATGAAACCGACACTGACAGGGAGAGCTGAGAGGCCAGGGGAGGTTGGTGACTAAATCTACGGCGGTTCCCAGGTTCCCGGGTACGTGGATTTCTCCAGGAATGTTCAGCGTCTCATGCTTAAATGGAGTTCACCCAGAGTTAGGGTTGATCTCCATGGGTTTTCCAGAAAGGGGCTGAGCTAGGGAACACCTCCGGGGTGGAGCAGACGTCCGGCTGGCAGGCACCACCCAGGAGCCCCAGACCCTGGCAAACCATAAACCATAACGGCCGAAAGGTCCAAGCTGGACAGACGGGGCCAACCGCAGGCTGAGGAAGCTGGTGCAGCTTGTTTTGCAGTTGTTGGAAGATCAAGGCAGGCTGGCAGCCGTGGCAAATCTGGGGGGTCCAAAAATCCAGGGTAAAGTTCAGGAAGAGGGCTGCTGCTTTGGGGGAGGGAGCCGCAGAATGAAACCATGCACCCAGTATTGGAGGAACGGCATCCTGGGAAGGAGCCCAGCACCGGGCGTGGGGCGTGGGGGGCAGACGCAGAGCACGTGGCCCGTGGCTGGAGCAGCACAGGAGCTGGGAGGGGTGTCCAGGTTGCTAGTGGGCTACGGTTTCTCATCAGAATCACCTGAGGTGCTTGTTCAAAGACAGACCCCCAGAGCCCATCCAAGATCCGCTGAATCACAGAGCCAGAGTAGGAATCTGCATTTTTAGCAAAGATTCTAGGTAATTCTCTTGCCCGCTCCAGTTTGCTTAGTCTTAGAATTTCAGAATAGGATCCTGTAAATTCCAGCTTCCACAAACGGACATTAATTTTAGAAACCAGGTGTGCTGGGCTTGAAGATGAAGTGGTTTTAACCAGTGTTTTTCAAAAGCCTAGTGGAAACCCACTCATAAGTCCTGGAATTAATTTTAGGCATTACAGCCAGCATATTAAAGAACTAAAATGGAATAGAGTCAAATGGGCTAGACTAGCTAGGCTTGAAAAGAAAGTAGAAAATATCAGAATGCATCATACACAGTAAGCATGAATGTGTAGAACTTTTCTACGTACATGTGTTTTCATTTACACACACATTATGTGTGCAGCTTCTGGGGTTCAATGTAAAATATATTTCTTACAGGGGGAGGGGCTGTTAGAAAGCTTGAAAGCCCCCCAACTCTAGCTGGGTTTCCCTAATCACCCCCATTTTGCTGCAAGGATATTCCTCATCATAAAAGGATGGTCTGAAGGGTTTGAAAGGGAAAATGCCAAACTTCCAATGTCAGAAATCTGATGCTACCTGCCCAGGATATTTTTGTTACCGTGATAGAAAATCAGAAAGGTCAGTAAGTGATAAAGTGGGCTGTGCCCTGGAATACTCTATTTCCAGGTGAAGGGTGCCATCCGTGAGCCACCTCTGAAGACCCTTCTCTAAGGAGGAAGAACTGCAGTTTCCCCTGCAGGCGGGGAACGTTGCTTCAGACACATGGGTGGCTTTTGCTATAATACTTGCTGCACAAAATAGGCCCAGCTTCTGAGCCCGCTGGCACTTCCTCTCTCTCTCTGCTCTTGCCTCCAATGCTTAGAACAACAAAAGTCAGAGTTGTCTGGCAGACCTCAGTGATGAAAGCTTTGTGCTCTAGACCAGGCTGACTTCTCATGAGTTGGCTCTGGGAACTCCACCTTTCCTGGCATTCCAGCACTCTGCTGAGAAGTCTGCACCCCACATCTGCTGGCCAATCTCAACCCTCAAGCCCAAAATGGTGCAGGGGTGCCAGCACTGGTCCCATCTTTATGGGTCCATCATGAGATTGGAGCTGCCTTCCACCGCTGGGCTCCTTGTCTGTGCATCCAGATGGGCTGAGCTTCTAGAGAGTGGCCCAGAAAGCAGTGTCCCAGTGAAAGGCAAAGGCCGGGCAGATCATTCAACCTCTGGAGGACTTGTATCTTGGTGTCTCTGTCAGCTTCTGTGTCTCACCCAAGAAAGTGGCGCTAGGAGCCTGTCAGTACAGGGCCCCTCTGGTCTCCAAGGAGGCCCCTACTGACATGGGGCTGCCCTGGGCTTTTTCCTCTCCACTTCCTGGGCCCTGCAGCCACTTTGGGATTGTACCAGGGCCCATGTCCCCAGGAGATGCCCCTGTTCCAGCATCTGAATCACTGCCCCAAGCAAACAGTGGTTCTTCTAGAGAGGCCAGTCCGGAAATGTTTATTTTCCTTAACATTTATGCTGAAGATCAAGCTGATATAATAAAGTCAGGAAAGTACCACAAAATTGATAAATAGAAGTCGTTACAGTTTTACTTCTTCCCGTCTTGGGACTTTATGTTTTGTTTTGTCTTTTCTCTCAGATATTACAAGTATGTTTTAATGTGCAGTTTTGGGTGTTGAGAGAAATTGCTTAATAAGTGCTTTGAAAAATAACTGGGCTCATAGAAAGCACATCTTGGAGCTGCTGGGCTTATGAAGCTTATGAATTTGGGGTCCTTGTGGTTTAGTCAATACAAGGGGATAAAACGCTACAGTAGGGGCTTTCGGCAGTTTGTATGTTCATACAATGAACATCCCTTAGACGCACTCTGATACCAAGAATAGTGTTGACAGGTATGACATTGATTGGCAGAGACACACTCTCCTTTCTGGGGTGTTGCTGGGTTGGGGAGGGTCACCTTGGCCTCTGTGTAGATGACTCTGTGTAGTTACTGGGCTTCTGCTCTGTTTGGTGGTTCAGCTCCCGCCCGAATCCTGACCTTCAGTGGCACGGTGACTACTCCATGGATGAAAGACATCGCCTTGCCTTGTAAAGCTGTTGGGGACCCTTCTCCTGCGGTAAAGTGGATGAAAGACAGGTAACCAGTAACCCAATGTATGCCCTCAGTACATCAGACACACCGTGCTGAGTCTGGTGGTCTAATTTTGTATATGTACACTCTTGAAAGCTCCAGGAAAACTACCCACTCTTCTGCGATAGAGAGGAAGTTGGTTGAGGGTGGTGGTGGAAGAATCTCAGCTTTAACGCCAGAAGGATCTGATCTATCTTGTCAATTCTCTAAAATTTCCGAGCTTTACGTTCATAAGAGAATGCTTCCGAGGAAAACAGTCTAGCCTGCCCAGTAATCTCCGTGGAAGTTTCCTGTACCTTATCATGAAAACCTCCTGTATATCTGAGATGAACGTACCCAAAATGACTGGAGAATTAGCACTTATCTCTTCTCCTTCCAAGATGATGGACCAACTAACACTAACTCAAATGCTCTGAGAAATAACGTAAAGACATGGACTGCCTTAAGACTTAGCTAATATAAAATCTGGTTTTCCGTGCTCAGTAGGAAGTATTGCAACAACGGCAGATGAGACGGAAGGGAGGAAATGGGTGACATGGATTCTGTTCGTGTAACTTTTTAAAGTAACTTACCTCTATTCAGAGGCAGAAATTAAGATATAAAGAAAGGGCTGGGAATTCACTGATGAGCCTAGAGATTTGGTATAAAATGGATTTGGAAGAGTTCCTAGTTTCAAACAAAGGTGCTTAAAAGACACAAACTATTGAAATGTTGGTCTTGGCCCAGTGACCACTTTCTCACCTCTTTTAAGTCAGTGAATACGAAGGAAATAAGTAAGCTCCCGAGGTCCAGTGGTATTCCACCGGATGTGGGGATGACCACAGATGACTGGACAGTTGTCACCATGGCCGAGGCCAAGATGTCGCCAAGGGAACTCTCTTTATACTAGAGTCAGCTCATCACCATCTTGGCATATCACGGTTCATTTCTTATGTCAAAATCATTAACAACTGTAACTTTAAGTGAATCTACAAGCGACCCCAAAATTTAGTTGTCCCTGTCTGCTCTGGTCAAAATGACACGTCTGCCCACAGAAGCAATTCCCATTGGGATGCGACAAGCATTGACCTATGCAGCCAGAAGCCAGGACTTCACACGGACCTCGCTTCAACACAGCACTTTTTACAAAGGACAAAACTCAGCTATGTGACTGTTTCTGTCATATAATCATCGTTTAGTTTTTACTTAATATAACCTTCCAGATGAGTTGTTTGCTTCAGAAAGAGTGTTTATGCTTTTCCCCAACCTCAGCTAACTTGGATTGTAATTTCTTTAATCTGCGCCTTTTTCTTCCCGTGAGGTAGTAACGGGACACCCAGCCTCGTAACGGTTGATGGGCGGAGAAGCGTCTTCAGCAACGGCAGCTTCGTCATCCGGACAGTGAAGGCGGAAGATTCTGGCTATTACAGTTGCATCGCCAATAACAACTGGGGGTCGGATGAAATTATTCTAAATTTACAAGTACAAGGTACCATGTTTTGGGACTCTTTCTGATGCTCCTTTTTGTATGTATGCCTGTGTGCAAAGAGTGAACAAATTTAAAACTCAGCCTTTATAAAGAGCTAATTGCTACTTTCATATTATGAAAACGTGGATGTTCATTTTGGAGAATATAATTAAACAAATCAAAGTAAATAAAAAGCATTCATAACCTGAGAGATAACACTGTTTACATTTTTTCACATAGGGAACCTAGTCTCATTTGTCTTTAGGTGTGCATTGCTGAAAAAGCCCTTTTTTTTTTTTTTTTTTGCGGTACGCGGGCCTCTCACTGCTGTGGCCTCTCCCGTTGTGGAGCACAGGCTCCGGACACGCAGGCTCAGCGGCCATGGCTCACGGGCCCAGCCACTCCGCGGCCTGTGGGATCTTCCCGGACCGGGGCACAAATCCGTGTCCCCTGCATCGGCAGGCGGACTCTCAACCACTGTGCCACCAGGGAAGCCCTGAAAAAGCCCTTCTTAATGATGTCCACTAATTGCAGGATTTACTTCACACCTGTACAAGTGTAACCCAGAAAACACCAGCAAGAAGAAAGTCTGAACTGAGGTGTTTTATGAATGCTAATTAACTGAATTGTCATATGCATTGTATATTAAAAGGACACTAACTAAAACTCTGTAGGGCATTAATGTTTAATTGTGTATTTAATAAGTGTATGTAATTTTTCTTGACATCATACACCAAAAGTACATGACAAATTTAAGATTGTCAAATCAAAATCATGTGTAAAATCCCAGATGGCCACTGACTGGGTTCAAATTTAGATGCACAGTGATATTTCATTAGTAGAAAAAATCAAAGTGTAAAGTCTCCGGATTTAAGTGCTATCACATTAATAAATCACAGCAAGTAAAAAATAAAACCAATGTTGTCCTCAGTGGGAGGGGAGGGAAGGAAAAGAGCTATATATTTTTTTAAATAATGCAAAATTGATCTGGAATTTCAAGTAACTTGAAGTCAGGAGATTTCAGGGCATTTTTGGAGATAGACACTATATGATGACTCAAGAGATGAATCCATTTTTCATGGCTTTGGGTTAATATATCAGGCTTCTCTTGGAGGAAGAGAGAAGGACATTTTATGAGAAGGTTTCTATATAATTTGGATAACCTTTCTAAATTTCTTCAGTATTGCTGTCTGCAGAGCTAATCCAAAATATTACTGAGGTCCATTGATTAGAAGTATGTATTCTTCAAACCTTGTATGACTATTCAAGTTCTTGTGCTGCCACTCAGTGGCACACCTTTGAGTTCAGAGCTGAGTGTGTGTGTGTGTGTGTGTGTGTGTGTGTGTGTTGCCTCTTGAGCAGGGGAGTACGTGAAATAGTGGACATTTTTGCATTTTTTTCCCACTAGCCACGCTTTCTCTCCCCCTTTCATATCGCTGAGAACTGAAAAGCTAAGTGGGTGCCATTTATCTTTCTCACTTGAACCATGGCTGAAATTTAGAGTAAAATAATGCATGGATCCTTAGTAAGTTCACAGAAGATTTTGGTTAGTGGTGAGCAACTCAGAAATGTAAGGAATCGGTGAGGGAATGAGGAAAGAAATCCAAGTAGAAATGTGGTTGAATTTTCTTTAAATAATGGAATCATTCTGTTCTATCTCTTTAGCCCAGGATTTCAACTAAATAGACATTTTGACAGAAGTGAATTGCATATTTTGTCAACCTGAAACACTTATTTAATAAATGGCTGTTAAAAAATCATTTGGTAAATGACTGTTACAGAAGACTGAAGATGTGAACAACTAATTCTTGTTTTCTAAAACCTGTTTCCTCCCTAGTTCCACCAGATCAGCCTCGGCTTACAGTTTCCAAAACCACCTCTTCCTCCATCACCCTTTCATGGCTTCCTGGGGACAACGGGGGCAGTTCTATCAGAGGTAATGAGAGATAGGTGGCCCACATCAGTTGATTCATTGTCATCACCCACGGGCAGATAAGTGACACATATTTATCAAGTAACCGTTATGTGTTAGTTTCTTTCTCCCCCAAACTCATCATATAATAAATTCTTCCATTACCTATGCAAGAAACCACACATCTATTTTTATGGTATTTGTTGAAACTCACCCATTCATCCAAGGAATCCCATTCACAAAATGGGTATCATGCATGCAATCTGAGTGAAATATTAACACATGCAAAAAAAAAAAAGAAAGAAAAAACAAATGTGGTCATCTCTTCCCCCAAGATGCTGCATTGTGCTTCTTCCCCATGTTATCAATGCTGTATCATCCATTCAGGTACTCAGTGCTTCAGTTAAGTAACCACAGTGACTGTTCTGACTTAGAAAGTACTGAAAGATGGGAAGTGGTCTATTTGTACAAAGCTTTTGCAATTAGCACAGAGTAGAAAAGAATTAAGGGAGTTTCTGCTGAAGGAATGAGTTAGCGTGATGATCCCAGCCTAAGTGGCATTGGGAAAACATTCTGAGCAAGTTGTAGACCAAGGGGAGGGCGAGAACCCAGAGGAGACTGAGGTGGCAGGGGATTAAGGAGACAAGGGACAAAAGAGGTCGTAGAGCAGGTAGGAAAGGATAACGGTTGGAGTTCTACCAGCAGAGGACATCCTTCTTCTGAGAGAGGAGGAAGGCGAGCAGATGACAGGAAATACAGGGACGTCTTGGGGTGAGGCCAGTGGCGTCTGGAGCCGTCTCCCTCCAGCCCATGAAAGCACATGGCCACCCCTCTTCCCAACTTTGCCCTCAGTGACCACGGCCCAGCTGGGGATATTTACACACCACAGAAATCAGAAATGCTATCCATCAGGGCTTTTTTTTTTTTTTTTCCCAAGAACCAGTTGTTAAACATTGATTAGCACTCCACTGGGCTAAGGGGAGGATCTTTCTTTTTTTAGTGAAGAGAAAGGTGAGATTCTTTGTTTTGAATAGTTGGATGATTAGGGGTGAGGATGTGTTTGTGGGCTTTGGGAGCGTGGGAAAGATTTGTAACAGCTGCCGTGGGAAATGCACAGGGAGTCATTAATGGAGAAACAAAGCCATTGCTAAGCGTGAGCAAGGCCCCAGCTGCAGAGAAATAGCACAAAGCATAGTGGTCACAGTTATCAGGGTTTAATGAGTTGCTCGAGTGATCTTGGACAGTGGGGCAGAAAAGTGGATCACGGGTCACCGAAGCTGGTGACTGGCAGGGTAAGTGCAGTCAGAAGTCACAAGAGTGAGTCAAACCAGGCTCCTGATTGAAATGGTCTACCAGAGGTTCTAGGCTAGGTGGAGAAGCATTTTATGAAAAAAAAATGGGGCACTGAGGTAGGAGTTCAAGGGACCCTAGGACTCCAGGCTCAGATGAAAGGAAGTCTTGGCTCTGTAAGTGTGAGATCATGGGAGAGGCAGTACAGGAAGGGTGTCGGAGCAGAAGGTCTTAGGGTTGAAGCCAACTTTAGTAATGAAGGGTTTCCAGGCAAAGGCGACCAGGGGTCCTTGAAGCACAGGGGTGGCCAAAGCCATTGACATGGGGGTTCCCATCTCCAAGAGTTAGAAAAGCTTCCTAGAAGTGGTTTAGATGAAGGAAATGAGAAGGAAAGCACAGTCCCCCAGATGCGTAGGACACCAGGGAGGTGGTGAAGTCAGGGTAGGACGGTGGGAGCTGACCCAGATGCATCACTCACATATCAGGCACTGAGAGAGCTGTCAGGGCTGCAGATCAGGAACACAGAAGGGAAAATGAGGCTGAGGAGGGAGGAGGGACCCCAAGTCTGCAGGGGGCTGTAGGGGAGGGAAGGAGGAAGGTAGTGGGATGATAATGACCGTGGCTGCAGAAGGAGGGTATCAGAGATGGGTGATCTCATGAGAGGCTCATGAAAAACACTGACTGTTACCAGCTGGGGGTTCAGAGGCTCTGTAGCGTGGGGGTGAGATGTGCTTTCGTCACTGGTGTCAAAAATGGAATTCCATGGGCAGGAGGGAGGATGCCTGTGTGCTGGTGTAAAGACACCATGCATCAGGCAGGCCAGTCCTGGGCTACCTGGATGTGAACATTTAGAGACAAGGACTGAGCAGACAGGAAACGTTTGCCCCAGGAAGGCGGCTGGGGTGACAGGGATGAAGGCGTAACAGGGAGGGATGTCTCCGTGATCACAGGAGTGCAGGCTTCAGATTCTGGCGGTAGGATTTGAATCTTGCTTATAAGACCCTAGAGTGGTCACCTAACCTCTCTGGACCTCAGTCTCTTCATCAGCACTGAGGAGATCATAATTATTAATCCACAGGGTTATGCGAGGTGATGTGAGTAGTGGGCTGTGGACAATGCCTGGCACAGTCATTGTGGACTGGGCGGGCGTGGCTGAGGAGATTCCTACCCCTACTGATCACTTACCCCTTTTCCAGAGCTTTGGTTCTCTTGGATCCAGCTTCAGACCATGCCCATCCCCAGGCATTCAGCCCGTGTGCTCGCAAGGTCAGATATTTAGAGATTCAGTATCCATTCCCTGCTGCCCAGTTACACCTTTTAAAGGGAATGGGCAGAAAGTGGTTTTATCTTCATCTCTCTATCCAGCAATCCCACCGTAGTAACATCTGGTGTGGCCTAAATACCTCATAATCAATATGTCATCACAGTACTTCTTCCAGCCTGGGTTCAGTTTCTTGGAATCAGCAAGAGCTCAGATGTTCCCTTCCAAAGATGTGCAAATTCTGAGAACGCATCCCATACAGAGTGCAAACTTCTGATAGAAAGCAAATAACGCTCTTCTGAATATTTCTTGTTTTCTGAAGGTTACATATTGCAGTACTCTGAGGATAACAGTGAGCAGTGGGGAAGCTTTCCCATCAGCCCAAGTGAACGTTCTTACCGCCTGGAAAACCTGAAATGTGGGACTTGGTACAAGTTCACTCTTACTGCACAAAATGGAGTGGGACCCGGGCGCATAAGTGAAATCATAGAAGCGAAAACATTAGGAAAAGGTATGTAAGCCTTCTTTAGTTTCTAGATGTCCTGTTTTCCAAATCAAAGGGGAGACTGGAATCAGAAAAGATGCATCATACATTTACATGTTTGTGAGTTTGAACTTTGTTATTCCCCAGATGGGTTTGGCAGTGTTACAGGGTATTGAAAGAGATGGCCAGTCCATACGGAATATTCTGGTTCTCTCTTTTCATTATTTCATTTGCAGTTTAAAGGAAGAGTGTCCACAGATATAGAAAACAGACTTATGGTTACCAAAGGGGAAAGGTGTGGAGGAGGAATAAATTAAGAGTTTGGGATGAACAGATACACACTACTATACCTAAAATAGATAATCAACAAGGACCTACTGTATAGCACAGGGAACTCTACTCAATATTTTGTAATACCCTATAAGGGAAAAGAATCTGAAAAATAATAGATAGATAGATAGATGTATAACTGAATCACTTTGCTGTACACCTGAAACTAACACAACATTGTATATCAACTATACTTCAATAAAAATAAATAAATATATTAAAAAAAAGAAGAGTGTCATTTGAAAATCAAGGGCTTTGGTGCCAACAGAAAGTTCCCAGGCTGAGTAGCCGTGAAATGTGCTCTTTGCCCTCTCACCTTCTTCTGGGGTGACCTTCTCCCTTAGTTACCTCACCCCCTTCCACCTATAACTGTCACATCGCCTCACAGGCCCCACTTTCCAGGTGAGAAGTCACCAGGGTAGACTGTTAACCTTGAGTGTGAGTCGGTTTATCCTCTGAAAATGGCCCTTCCGGGAGGCGAACCCCAGGGCAGCAATGTTGAGGGGTGAAATTTGCAGCTCAGAAACACCAGCAGGAGGGAGGGATATGGCTGCACGCGAGTGCACGTGAGGGGGTGGAGAGAGTGTCTTTGTATGTTTCCTCACTGCTGACTCTCATCCAGTGGCGTGGACGGGATGGCAGGAGAGCGAGAGATTCGAAAGTGAAGGCGTTATTTGGATGCGGCACCTGAGTTTTGGATGACGTGTACCAGGGTTCACATGATGAGGAGTTGATTTATGCAGAAATATACCCACTGGGTCCCTGGGCTCCAGTGTGAGCCGCTTGGATAGCAAGGATGCCTGTGGGTACTTCCCAAATCCAAGTCTGACTTCTCTTGAGTCAGGTCCCCAAATGGACACGGGTCAGCCCAGCACATCACAGTGGTTCCTTCAGAACCACTCAAGGAGGATCAGTCCCTCAGAGCTACCCAGGAGGCTGCATCCTGGGCTTAAGTTCTCAGTTTTGTCTACCAAATAAAACATAATTCTCAACTTAAAAAAAAAAAAAAAACACTCAAGGAAGCGCGTACATGAGAATAGCTTTGTTCTTCAGGGAACTAACGCTAAGATTCACAAAAACGACCTCTACCCACCCAGTGTTCCCTTTCGCACCTGGGGAACATTGGTCCATAAGATCCCTATAAATAGCGGACAAGCAGCCTGTGACCCAGACTTGGACTGAGCCCCTCGCCTGTGGGGAAAGCAGCCCAAGGGAAACGTGGGACGACCCTGATGGCCTTCACTCGTGTGCCCCGTGGGCTGACGCCCCTGTGCCCTCTCCCGCAGAGCCCCAGTTCTCGAAGGAGCAGGAACTCTTCGCCAGCATCAACACCACGCGCGTGAGGCTGAACCTCATCGGCTGGAATGACGGCGGCTGCCCCATCACCTCCTTCACACTCGAGTACAGACCCTTCGGGACCACGGTCTGGACCACGGCTCAGCGGACCTCTCTCTCCAAGTCGTACATCCTGTACGACCTGCAGGAGGCCACGTGGTATGAGCTGCAGATGAGGGTGTGCAACAGCGCTGGCTGCGCCGAGAAGCAGGCCAACTTCGCCACGCTCAACTACGATGGCAGTAAGCTGGCCGGCTGGCCTCCCTTGTGCGTCTCGGGACGTGCGCGCGTGCTCGCTGCCCCTCCCCCATTTGACATCCGTCCTCGGCACGGTGGGGCTCGTGCCCCGCCGATCCCCTTAGGCTTCGGGGCCTTTCAGTCTGCTCCCACCTGGGCTCCCTAGACCAGGTACCCAGGTGACCTTGGCCGTGTTGCAGGAAGGATGGACGGAGGGCCCGCAGGCAGCTCGTTAGGGAGTCTCGGGGCAGGAGTGACTTCTGGGGCTGAAGGCTTCTGTGCCACGTGGTTGCGTGCTTGGTCGTGACTGTGAGCTAACAGTGATTTTGTTGTCTCCCTCCCCTCCTCCCACCCCATCCCAATCCACATAACAGCTTTCTTGTTTGCTTTCATTTAGCCCTTCAACTGCATGTGCAAAAACAGTCTTCCATCAGTAAAGGAGCTTATGTTAGTCCCTGAGCAGAAATAGAGGCACTGATGGAAATAGAATAAGGTCATGGGATGTTAGCAGACACACACACACACACACACACACACACACATATGCACACATGCATGCAATTGGCATGGGTTTTCTGAAAACCAGGTGAGGTATCTTGTGACGTTTAGTTGACTGAAAATAAGTGATAGACATTTTTATTCTTTTTTGCTCCAACTAGTATAAGGGCCATTTATTGATGTTGAACAAATGCCAAGCCCAGTGAAGCTAAAGGGGGGCGTGACATTGACCGTTCTGCAGTCAGGAAACTTCAGAAAGTCCTAACTGGCAGCAAGTTGATGCTGATTTCTGCAGCCTTGCAGTGATTTTCACTTGGGGAAAGGCAGTGGTTGAATTAGGTGCTGTGATCACAGGGTAAAACTGGCCTCCATTCATCAGACAGTTTGGAGCTCCGGGCTTAGCTCCCTCAGAGACCCGGCCCAGTGTTCACCAATCAGGCTGGACCACAGTGCTGATGACTTACCCAAAAAGTCTGCACCAGAGCTAACACCCCAATACTCTATTCTTCGCTGGACAGGCTGAGGGGTGTTCACTCCTCTGCTTACGGGCACTTGGGATCTCGCTTAATCAATACTCTGGCAGGATCTTCCTTGGAGTGCAGGTTATCCTGTTCTAAGAAAAGAGTGTACGTAAACCCAAGGACCCTCGGACACGACCAAAGGATGCTCCAGAGGTGTTGTAGACGTGGCTCCTCCCTTGGCCATTTTCTCCTGGACTGTCCTGGCTGGCCGAGGGCTTGTTCCCTGCCCTCCCCTGCCCTGGCACACTGTAAACCCACCCCTGAGTCTCCCACCAAGGCCATCTCCCCACAGATCCCTCCTCAGCCAGAGCCCAGGCTCGCCCGCAGCATTTAGGGCCTGGGTGGGGTGAAGGCAGGAAGGTGCCAAGGTGGGAGTCCTGGTGCTGGTTACACCAGCCTGGGCCCCGCAGCTCCTGAGGCACCTGGTCCAGCTCCCAGACAGTGAGGCTTCTCCTCAAAAGCTCTGATCCTCGTGGGCCACCTTCTAGCCTCAATCACAAGCGACTTCACTCCAAGAGATCCCGTCACAGAGCACCAACCACCGCAGAGCAGTGTGAACCACTTGCTTTCTCCTCCAACATGGTTTCATTCTTTGATCTGACAAAATAAAGGACTTCAACACTGACCATTTTCCTTAGCATTTAAGGGCTCCCCAAAGCCCTTTGCTAGCAGGGTACACATTTGGGCAGGAAGTATATTTCTTACTTTAGATGACTGATGTCCATTAATTGCCTTACAACCATCACACTCTGGTGCCCAGCTTCTTTGTAATCTGTGTGGTCCAGAGCACGCGGCTTCAAGGTGCACGTCCGTGATAGGTTCACAGCTAATCATTTAATTAGAAACCACTCGCGTGCAACATTTGAAACTGTCATTCTTACTTACAAAGCACTCTGCAGATTTTAAATGGTTGTCTTCTAAAAGAAATATTCTCACTTTATCCAAGATCTTAGATTAAATCACGACAAAGTCCTGGGAGCTACATTTAAAATTTTCTGAAATCTGAAATAATCTTATTACACTAGAAATAAGAATACATATGTATATTTTCCTTGAAAAAGGTTACTTTTTTTTGAACTAAGCTTGTGGATATAAAGCTTTAATATCTTTTTGGTCACTTCTTCCTGAAGAATTTTTTTTCATTTTAGGAACAACAAACGTTGACCATTAGCTGTATATCTATCAATACCAGTCAGATTTCAGACTCGCCCGTGGCTTTATTTGAATCTTTCTTCTGCCATTTCCTCAGCCAGATGTTTCCACTGGTCCTGTGTCATCTTTGGTTTTGCAGGCGCATCCTCACCTGCATCCCCTTATGTGCCTCTTATGTGGGTTCTGAGCATTTGCAGACTTGGGTTTGCAGCCAAAACACTCTATATAAAGGTGGAAGAATGATCTTCTTGGCCTTAGCAGAGAGCAAAGGGGCCCATCATTCTGTTGTTCCTGCTGTAGTCACTAAATGCAGGACGAGACTCTTTTTGTTCAGAGGGAAATTGTATTATTTTTGCATTATTTTTCCTAAATCACTGACTTCCTGGTCCTTGTTTTACATGGAAGATACAGTGGACTGGAGCACCTTACGTAATGGTCGGTGCCAAAACGCCAGCCCCATAAAATGTGGATGCCTGTGCTTGAATCTCTGCACCCAGTGTATTAAGCCTCTGAGCAGAAGGCAGCTTAAAGCAGCTCAGAGTTCCGTCTACTTAGGTGTTCCCTTGTAATTCTAAATAATCTGAATTTCAGAGCTTTATATGGACCAATAAGTAGCTTGCTTTAGAGACTTGGATGGCTCCCCTTTGAAGAGTTGGTTTTACTCTTATACCCGGAAGTAGTTTTAAAAGTAAATTTGGCCTTACACCCGTGATGAAAAGCAAGTGAATAACCAAACAAAAAGAGATTTTAAGCTCCTTTAAGCAGGCTTGTCTGGTACAGTCTCCCCACAGACTCTCTTCTGTCCACTTGCCAAGCCCATTGTTCCTTCTCTGATGTGCAATTTTTCAAACAGCCCCTCTCAATTGTGCTCTGGGTGACACTCAACTCCACGTAAGTGCGTGTGGCTTTTTTAAGCGCCCAGCCTGGACCTTATGCTTTCAAGTGTCTGCACCCAGCAGTACGTGGCCCAATGAAGCCCTGTTCCAAAAAAACAATGTGCTCTGCCCTTTGCACACACTCTGGTTCGACGTTCCCTAGAGTAAGCGTAGGAGGGGAGCGAGCAAGTCAAGCAATGAACGAGGACCTGGAGGAGGCGCTCCTCTCATCCCCATCACTGCGGACGCCCTCGGATCACTCGCGCGGTTCTGGTAACCCATCATCCCTAAAAACTCCGCCATGCTGTCGTCATTAACAGCCACCTAACATCATGACCCTGCTTTCAGGTACAATCCCTCCACTCATTAAGTCAGTTGTCCAAAGCGATGAAGGGCTGACGACCAATGAAGGGCTCAAGATGCTGGTGACCATCTCCTGTATCCTGGTGGGCTTGCTGCTGCTGTTCGTACTCCTGCTGGTGGTTCGGAGGAGGAGACGGGAGCAGAGGCTGAAGAGGCTGAGAGGTGAGTGGAGGCTCGGCCGTCCCCCCGCAAAGCAGGACAGATGGCTGGCTGGGAGGGAATCGGCCCCACGGAGTGCCTTACCCTCTCTGGGCCAGGTTCCCTGCGCCACCTGGTTCTGTGACCTGCGATGTGCCGTCAGCAGGACTGCAGGGCCTCACGCGCAACTCATGCAAATGTTACGACTCAGAAATTGAGTGAAAGCCAACCTCTTTCAAGTCTCCAGCAAGACAGGAAAAGAGAATGACTTTCACGAGGGTTTGCCAGCCTCACTCTTTAATGTTGAGCCGCCACAGCAATGCCACCAATTACGGCCTCCTTTATTTTTATTTTATTTTATTTTTAATATCTTTATTGGAGTATAATTGCTTTACAATGGTGTGTTAGTTCTGCTTTATAACAAAGTGAATCAGCTATACATATACATATATCCCCATATCCCCTCCCTCTTAAGCCTCCCTCCCACCCTCCCTATCCCACCCCTCTAGGCGGTCACAAAGCACCGAGCTGATCTCCCTGTGCTATGTGGCTGCTTCCCACTAGCTATCGATTTTACATTTGGTAGTGTATATATGTCCATGCCACTCTCTCACTTCGTCCCAGCTTACCCTTCCCCCTCCCCATATCCTCAAGTCTGTTCTCTACCTCTGCGTCTTTATTCCTGTCCTACCCCTAGGTTCTTCAGAACTTTTTTTTTTTTTTAGATTCCGTATATATGTGTTAGCATACGGTATTTGTTTTTCTCTTTCTGACTTACTTCATTCTGTATGACAGACTCTAGGTCCATCCACCTCACTACAAATAACTCAATTTCATTTCTTTTTATGGCTGAGTAATACTCCATTGTATATATGTGCCACATCTTCTGTATCCATCCATCTGTCGATGGACACTTAGGTTGCTTCCATGTCCTGGCTATTGTAAATAGAGCTGCAATGAACATTGTGGTACATGACTCTTTTCGAATTATAGTTTTCTCAGGATATCCTTTAAAAAGACCTTCCAGGGGTCTTCCCTGGTGGTGCAGTGGTTGAGAGTCCACCTGACGATGCAGGGGACACGGGTTCGTGCCCTAGTCTGGGAAAAGCCCACATGCCACGGAGCGGCTAGGCCCGTGAGCCATGGCCGCTGAGCCTGCGTGTCCAGAGCCTGTGCTCCGCAACGGGAGAGGCCACAGCAGTGAGAGGCCCACGTACCACAAAAAAAAAAAAAGACCTTCCAGATTGGTTCTGGCAATGAGAACTATTTTATTGCCGGGACATGGAAATTGAGGGCTTATGGTCTTGGGAAAGCATTGTGAGGCAGAAAACACACACTTCATTGAACTAGAAATTGGAGCTGGAGCTTGGTGTAAGAGTTTCATTTTAACTAAGAAAAAACAAGAAAGAATGGAAGATGAGATCTTGGACCAGATGGGAGCCTTTGTCAGCAGCACCGTTATTCCCATGTCTGGCTCTATAGATTCTGTGCGACAGGGCTCTTCCAGCTTCTGGCCAACAGCCCTACCTGCCCTGGTTGTGCAGTGTGAGGCCAGTGAGTTCTTTCATATGCAAAGCCCAGTGCAGGACACTGCTCTGAGTCCCTCCTATTTACCTGTCAGGCTGTTTAACCAAGCCGCTTCTTGGTAAAATGTATATATAAGCTGCTTGCATGTTAGTATCACTGCAGTGAGGGGTATGCAACATCCCATGTATTCCTCGAAGTTGCATTTGAGGAACAGGCCTGGAAGCACTGTCCTTATAATATATCTGGGATATCCCCAAGCCTGGCTGGTAGACTTGGAAAGCATTGACCTCTTGTGTACGTGCTTGATTTGACTGTAGTCCAGTTAGAACAGCCGAACGTGGGGATACTTTCACCTGTCTTCAGGTAGCCAGAACACTCCTTTTGATGGGACTCTAACCCATGTTACCATCAACGTGCTTCTACTTGGCCAACAAATTAAACTATTTGAAGTACATGGCACTCCATCTGCACACTTTAATAGTTCTTCCGTGTACACCGTCTGTAGCCCAATAATTCAGATGAACCGTCAATCTCATTGAAATATTCTTTCTAAATCACCTTCTCCACTTACCTTGTAATTTAATTATCGCTTTGCAAGGACACTGTCCAGAAAATATCCTGGGCTGGCATTTTTATTGTCGGCATCTCTTCTATTTGACACCACTATTTTGTAGCTCGTCTTCGTAAAGAAAGCAATACATCACATCAGCGAGTCCAGTCTTTCATTCCCCGGAAATGGTTTTGTTTTCTTTGTGCCAGAGAAGAGAGAGCGCCAGCACAAAGGTTTCAGTGGGACGAAAATAAGTGCTATGGCAAAGAAGATGTATTCATGGGAGATGCTGAGAAGCAAAGTATTCCAGAGAAGTAGCTTGCAGGGCACAAAGGTATCTGCAGTCTTGCATTTTACGTGCTTAATAAAAGCTTCCAAATCAAGAGTCTGACAAGAGGGCAGCAAGAAGGCAAAATGTTCAGACACCTAATTCCATTGCCTTCCAAATGGCAAGTTTTACTTTGGATGCACAGAAATATTTAATTCAACGCACCCTCATTGATTATCTACCATATTCCAGGTGTAACATTTTTTAAAACCAACAGTAAAATTTTCTTATTAACCATTTCTATTTGATCACAAGATTTTGACTAGGTCCTAGAGAGAAAAAAAGGTTACTAAGATTCTGTCCCAGAATGGTCAGCAAAGGCTTTCAAGGGACAGACGCATCTTTCTTTAACATTGAAAACTGTGTCATAAAAGGTCAGAGCAAGTGACTAGGGCTGTTAAGGGGGAATCAGTGAAAGGCCAGACCTTGCCCCCAAAAGATCTTTGTCTTTTAGGCCTGAAGGGCCTTTGAAATGTTATGTTGATTAATACCACAAAGTGTTTCCAATTCTCTCATGAAAAGAGAGGACAGCCACAGGGTTTACGGTAGTAGGTGCCTATCTATTAAACAGAGTTCATTAGTAGAATCATCCAGTTACTACCTGACCCACATAAGGCACAGATCCTATCCCTGAGTTAGAATCAGTTCAAATATATTTACAGATTGAATAACTTCATACAATATTTTATTGTGTAAAATAAGGGCATTTCTAATAATATGTCAAAGTTGCCCGAGCAACCACTGATCAGGATCAAAACTGGAAATAAATCTGGATTACAGGAAAATACTGTAGGGTCCCTAATGAACATTGTAAGATAAACTCCCTGCCATAGACCTTGTTTGATTGCTAGATGCTACTCAATGTTTTTGAGCAGGTTTGTTTCACCGTATAGACAAGCAACCTAGTGAATGCACCATACGTAAACGTGCTTTTATGTAAAAATCAAAAAAAAAAAAAGAAGGAAAATGGGACTCAAGCAATTTAGCCAACCTATATTCTTCCTTCCTGAGCTCTTTACTAATTTTAGAGCCTAGTGACCTCCTAAAGTCTAAATTGTCTTCAAGTGCTATATCTTTTTAAAATCTGTAACCTTATCCAGGAGTTCAGAAGCCACATTTTGCTTTAAGTCATGCCCTGATTTTTCCCCACCGCTAGATCCTTTGAAGTGTAAGGTTATAAAATAAATCACCATGACCCCAGCAGACACAACCTTATAAAAATTTGATTCCCATGTCAAGCAAACACATCCAGGATCACTAAATGCTTCCCTCTCTAGTATGAGTTTACCCAAGAGGGTGCAAAGCACCAAGCTGTATGGGTCAACTGGCAGTGTCAAGCCAAAAAGCTACTTCCAAGACTTCAAAGAAGCTAAAGATAAAAATCAGTGTATGACATAAAATTTGACCATGTTTCTGTGGCAAAATGGCTTTCTTCTCTTGAACAGAAGCCTATTTATTATTTTAAGCATGCTTTAAAGTGCATTAATATTATAAAGCCGATTAGTTCCAGGAGGCCGTTCTCAGAGAGAACGTGGCCTTAGAGTCCTCCACAGGCACAGCTGAAGGGGTGGGCCATGGCTGTTTAATATTCCACTAATCTGCCCTGCAAATGAGCTAAGTCTCTCCTCATCTGTAAGACCAAAGCTTAGCTTGAACTTTAATAATGTAAAGGAAGAAAGGTGTGCATCTAGGAGCGCAAAGACCTTGGACTCAAGGTGGACTTGTGTAAAGATGGTCATGGCACTGATGCATTGAGTCCTACGCAGGCAAAGGGTCCCCAGTGCTCCTTAGTAAAGGGGTGGGAGGTGGGCACCCCCAGAGACTTCATTGCCCAGCTAATAAATGCCCAGTTTGGGGCTTAGATGGGATCAGAAGCCTCTACTCTGAAACTTTAGTTCTCGGCTTTGCGTTTTCTTCCTTCCTTCCTCTCATGTTTCCTTTTGACCTTCATTTTAAAAAACGTATCCTTTCAAAACTTCAAATGTGTTATGGCAGAACTAAGTTTTTTAAAAAAGGGGTTTCTGTGTCTGAGAGTGGGGAAGCAAAGGAACAGTGGGATGGCAGCAGGGCCAGGCCAAGAGCAGCTGTGGAGCGAGGGATGGCGGGGGTGGGGGGGCCGGAGGAGGATGGAGAGAGTTGGGGTCACCCTGGGCTTTGCCCTGCCCACGTGTTCTATTTCATCCGTGTTTGTATTTGCAACTTTCTGAGATGGCAAGTCTATACGGTTTTCTTTCTGGGATATATATTTTGTCATGGTTTTGGAATCAGCTTTCATTTGAGCTGATGATTGGGAGTGCTATTTGCGACCTTGTAAAAATGTAAATGCAGGTTTTATAGCCCTTAGGAATATAGCTACTTTATGAGACCCCTTTACATTCCACAGAAAGCAGGGATTGTTGTGAGGGAGCTTGCAAATAAGAGCTTCTGAGAGACGGTAAAGCAGGGGGAAATCTGCTGCCCCCAAATTGGTTTTATGTTTTTGTGGGTGTGTGCTAGTGACTGCTCAGTAGAGGTATGAACCAAAGCAGATGCCATTCACTTAACTAGACCTTTGGAGATGGAAATGTAATGATGTGGCTATGAATGAGAGTCCTCCTTTTTAAAGAAACATTAGCGTATGCACTCACGACTGACACAGCTGCAGTGTTGGAGGCCTGTGCTGCCTTGTTAATAAGAACCCCTCATGCCACGGACACACCCCACAGGAGCGATGGTCCACAAAGAACACGGAACCCAGGAGACCACACTGCGAGGCTCTTCATCCAGCCGAGGTGCCTCTTCCCAAGAACTGACTGAACCGAGTATTAATTGACAGAGTGCTAGCACTCTCCATGCTTTCTCTCTTCTTCCTTTTCCATAACGCTTTACTATACACTATCTTGCTTTAGTCTCTTAATAGCTGTATAGATAGGTGCAAATAAACTTGACACTGTTATGCTCTATTTTGCTGACATGAAACCTGAAGGGAACTTGGAAATCACACATTAGTTAGGGAAGAATTAGCAGGAGAGCTGAAATCACCTTTGTCTACCCAGTTCTCTTTCTGTGAAACTTCTTTGGCTTTGGAACATTCAAGAAAGAAAGCCTGTCGCATCCATATTAAGCTAGTTTCAAAAGATGTATCAAAGAAACATAGAATTAAAAGATATATTAACACAGAATCAATAGTGACTTTATAATTTTATATTTGCCCATCAAAAATATTTGGTTTATTTATTTTTTATCTCTATATTCGCTACCACTCAGGCGCCCCTATATTTTTTTAAAAAAGGATTCCTTCTTGTTTGCCTATCTTCTAACCTGCTGCCTTTCTTTCCATTTCTTTTCCCCACTGAATTCTTGAAAGAGTCTTTGATACTCAACTGTTTACACTGAGTCTCACCAGCTCCCAAATCCTCAGTCTCACTGCTCTCCCCACCACTCAAATGAAAGTGCTCTCCTAAAGGCAGGTGACCAATTACCTTCTGATCCCCAAATTCTCCTTTCAGTTATCATCTTCTAGCCCTCTTTGCACATTCACAGTGTTAGCACATGTTATTTTTTTGAAACTGCTTTTTTCCATCTTTCAATATCACTAGGCTACCCTGGTAGTATTTCTCCATCATCTCCCCACCCAAAAGATGCAGACGTGAGCACAAAGCCCAGGATGGGCACAGAGAAGTAGCCGGGGCTTAGGAAAGGTGTCACAAAGTCTAAATCTGAGACTGAGCTGAAATTTGTGAAAAAAAAGAGACAGACAACACAAAAGGCTGTTGAGCTGTGTTGGGCAAGAAGAAGATGACTTGAGAGGATGTTCTCATCTTAACAGATGGCAGGGAGAAGAAGAAGGACTCAACATCTGTTTTACTTTGATGTGAACCAAGAGGAGAACTATTCAGATGAGAAAATGTGGAACAAGAATTATAAAAAAGAAGAAAGGGAGAGAGGAAGGGGGAGGGGATTAAGAGAAAGGAAGGGGTTAGGAGGGAGAGAAAAAAGAGGGAAGGAGAGAGGAAGGGAAGAAAGGAAGGGGGAAGGAAGGAAGGAAGGAAGCAGGGAAGGAAGGAGGGAAGAGGGAAGGAAGGAAGGAAGAAGGAAGGAAAGAAGGAAGGAAGGAGGGAAAGAAGGAAGGGAGGGAGGGAGGAAGGAAGGAAGGAGGGAAAGAAGGAAGGGAGGGAAGGAAGGAAGGAGGGAAGGAAGGGAGGGAGGGAGGGAGGAAGGAAGGAAGGAAGGGTGGAGGGAAGGAAGGAGGGAAGGAAGGGAGGGAGGGAAGGAGGGAGGGAGGGAAGGAAGGAAGGAAGGGTGGAGGGAAGGAAGGAGGGAAGGAAGGAAGGGAGGGAGGGAAGGAGGGTGGGGGAAGGAAGGAAGGGTGGAGGGAAGGAAGGAGGGAAGGAAGGGAGGGAGGGAAGGAGGGAGGGAGGGAAGGAAGGAAGGAAGGGTGGAGGGAAGGAAGGAGGGAAGGAAGGAAGGAGGGAGGGAGGAAGGAAGGAAGGAAGGAAGCGTGGAGGGAAGGAAGGAGGAAGGAAGGAAGGAGGAAGGAAGGAAGGGGGAAATGTCTTTCATCAAAGAGAGACCCAAGTAAGGAATTACCTAGAAATTATGCCACCTGAGGAGTGGTCAAGAAAATTAGAGAACTCAACCTAGAAAAGACAATACTGAAGCTGAGCTACCTGGGGCGTGGCAGCTACCTGGAAATATTCGAATGGTTTTTTCACCGTTTCCAGAAGGTGCCGTTGTTATATCCAGATAGAAATTACACCAAGGGATTTCAACACAAGAGAAGGAAGGTGTCTCTTGTGATTAATTGTATCCTCAGGAAAAACTGTATGTGGCTTTACTGTTCCAGGGGCTGGGCTGAGCCTGGGGATAAGGGCAAAGGGGCCAATAGAGAGACAATATGAAAACAGGAAGTTACAATGAAAGGTGCAAGGGCTGTGCTGAACAGATGCAGAGAGGTTAGACAGGTGCAGATGTCCTTGGAAGCCCAGGGAACCAGAACACCAACTTCACCTGCTGGGCTTGGGAGGGTGTACAGAGCAAGTCACATCTGTCTGCAGGGGTGGGGACAAAGCACCATCTCCAAGGGCCTCAGAGGAACAGAGTCATGGGGGTCTCAGCAGAAAATGCAAGAGCAGGAAACTCAGAGACAGGGTTGGCGGTCCAAAGTAAGAGGCAACCGAGCTGGAAAGACCGCTGGGGCCAGCACGGGCGGCTGGTACCCTGAGCTGAGGATTCCTGTTGGTAGGGAGATTCCTTTGAGAGTTTCAGAGCGCAGATGCAACCCAGTGAGGGGTGTGTTTCAGATCCATCACCCTTCCTGCAGTGGGGATGTCGCTTAGAGGGCTGAGAGTCTGGAGCTGGGGAGACCAGAGACCAGCTCTCCCCAGAGCTGGGGAGACAAGGAAATGAGAATTGAACTGAGGAAAGAGAAAAGAGCCAGAGTTCCAGGGAGATGTGTTGAGTGGGGAGCCATCAACAGACTTGGAATGCAGGTCAGCAGTGGGAAGAGGGGTTGGCACCGTATATGCAGCAAGGGCATCGCTCCGTCCCTGGAGCATCCAGCGGCTTGACTCATTCTAACCTCTGTCCAAGGCGCTGTGGAAGGGATTCAGACATTTACTATGAGGCTGATTTGAAAAATCTGTAATGCTCTTAAGATACCATGATTCCATGACTTTAAATATATTATCTTAACTCGGCCCAGATTCCTTCTCACCCCTGAACAGAAGTGTGTCCAAAATTCCATCTCTCTTTCCCTTCTCCCTGTATAAACAGAAGACCCTGAGCCCATCTCAGCCCTGACATGTCTCCCAGCTGGACACTGGATTCCAAATCTGTCCCCAACTTACATTAATATGTTAAAGGACTCA
The DNA here is from genome assembly GCF_964341445.2 of Mesoplodon mirus. Classification (NCBI taxonomy): domain Eukaryota; kingdom Metazoa; phylum Chordata; class Mammalia; order Artiodactyla; family Ziphiidae; genus Mesoplodon; species Mesoplodon mirus. The sequence continues at coordinate 141,992,527 of NC_138982.1, read as the reverse complement.
ATATGTTTGAAGCCAAACCTCTCAGCCTGCACCCAAATTGCTGCTTCCAAGTCCTTCTAGACAACTGTTTCTGTCCCTTGTGTTACCATATACCCAGCCCTGCATAGCCCAAATCTTGCCATTTCCCTGGACTCCCCACGGTCCCTCTGCCTGTCCCGTCCACACGCAGTAGGTCCCTGATGCTTGTAGATGCCCTCTGTCTACTATCATGTCATCCAGTCCCCGCCACCAGGCCCCCCATCCTGGGCACTCTGCATTGTCTGATTAATGCTGTTTATGGCATCTGTACCCACTGGCCACCACCTCTGCCCTCTTCCTCCACTTCCCCCCTTGGCCCAGGTAAAAGCTTCCAGATTATGGTCAGTGATGCAAAGTTGCATTTTCTTAGCTCCTGACCATCTTGACCATCCCCATTCCCCACCACCCCTAGAAACTTCTCTCTGTAGTCAAACTGACCAACTCCTTGCTTCCTGAACGAGCTCAGAATTCCAACACAGGTTAATTCTGTGCCCTGGAGCACTCTTCCTGTTAAAGTCCACACTTCCTTTAAGGTGGGCACAGTCTTCCATCCTTTCTGACTTACCCGTCCTGACACAGCACCCTCCAGGGTGTGTTCTCAGTCAGCTGGCATGAGACGTCTGCTCCTCTGTGTGTTCCTAAGGATACAACATGTATCCCCCTCTATATATAAAGGACTTTGAGGACAGTGGTTAAAAAGAGTTTGAACCAACAGACATTGGTATGATTTCCTGCTCAGCTGCAACAAATGACTGAATGGATCCGGATCCCAGTTTCCTGGTTTCCAAGGGAGGGCACAGTAATTCCCAGACAGAGACTGATATTAAGCGGACATGGGCAAGCAGTCCTAAAGTAACTGGTGTAATCCAGATTCCTAGCATGTGCTTGAGTGTGACCGCAGTCCACTCGGTCCCACTCCCCAGAAGACATTCACTCCTGGTCCTTGATGCCAACTGTGCTATCCAGACCCCATCACTGTGCTTCAAACTCCACCAGCTCTCAGCTTCCTCAAAGGGGAACTCACAGAAGAAGTGAGTTTCTATGAATATAATGTTTCTCACCATTTAAGATGAGTCAGAAGGAGGAAATAGTACCTAAGACAGAAAGAGAAAGGGATCCACTGTAAGATGATAAGCATAGGGAAGGGTAGACCAAAATGGCTTTGGGCACCTAAATATGTGGATGAAGATGCCTGCTAATTGTAGACGTGGAAAATTTGCAGTTAGAGCATGTCAGTACTGGAGGGACCTCTGTCCTCACTCATTGGATGCTGCCTTTTTTGATAGAAAAAAAAAATCATAGAAGAGAAAACTGGGATGACTAACTTCAGGAATAGAAAAAGAACGATGATTACAGCAGAACAAGGAATGCAGGTCCATCCTGAAGATGTTTGAGTAGGAGTTACCTTCAGATTGCGAGCTGAAGTACAGTGTTTGACTCTTTGGAAATTTTCCCTCTTTTTTAGAGTATTGAACTAGCCAGTGCTTGGTTGTTACATAGAACTAATTAATCCCAAGCTTCTGGCATTTTATATATGTGTATATGTATATTTACTTTGTAAGTGTTAAATCATTCAGGAAGAGAGGAAGCTCATCATATTTACTTTGTCTTTGCAGATAAATATAAAGCCATGAGCTGAGAAATTAAATGCTGTTTTGCTTTCTTTGCTTTGCCACGTGGGTGGGATAAAGGGAGCTATTTCATTTCCCAGACAGAACCCATCTGTGCACAAAGCTGGGGCCTCACTGCGAGGTGGGAACTGGCATGGCTGACTTGAAAAGCTGAGCTTTGGTTCATGGGGTGCCTGCCCACATGTGGCTGTTCCCGTGACAGTCCACACCTCCCAATTACAGCACTCTGCTCCCCGACATAAAAGGGACTGCATTCAATTGTTAGCCCCCAAAGATGAAAATGCTCCAACAAATGCGTTACTTCACTGGCACTCACACAGACAGCTGAATCCATTTCCAGAAAATTCTGTTCATTGAACACTTAACGTCAAGGCTTTTTAGAGAGCAATGAAAGACAATCATAAAGAAGGGCTTTGTGTTCTAAGAAAGGAAACATTCATTTTTGTCAGGTAAAATGTGTAAGAAGAACAAATTATATTTTAAGGGAAATTAGAATTTCAAACCAATGCCATCAAAAATGTTAAAAAAAATTACATCATTTTTAGGCAGGATTTCTTTTGTCAGGGGTGGTAACCAGATCTTGGTAAATAATGTCTTCAGAGAAAAGAAATAAAGAACATTTTCTTTCTGTGTTTGAAATAAACATCTAAGTTTCCAGACACAGTGATATGCTGTTTATACAATTCTTTGATCAACCAAAGGGATGCATAGCTCTGTAATAATGACTTTTTTAAGTGATCATAAGCTTTTTCATTTTGATGACAAAAAGAGTAGAATTTGTACTACATAATGAATTACTTTCAAGGTGTTAATTTTCTGACTTCTGAAAGTAAAATTGGGTTTTTGGAAAATGGAAAATGAATAGGTTGTAATATAACCTTTAGCAGGTATCTGAGTATTTTTGTACCCATCTTTTTATGCTACATTTATGCATATATGTATATACATATATATGTATATATGTGTGTGTGTGTGTGTATAAATATATATATATATATATATATATATATATATATATATATATATATATATATATGTCTCATTTAGAACAGACAAGGAATCCATAAAAGTTTAGGTTATTAGCAATGATTTCGATATACAATTACATTTAAAAATGGTTATTGTCATCTGATTCTGTAGAATATTTGTCACAAATGCTTAAGTGAATGTTAATGAGTTGTTTATCTTATACTAATATCAGTTTTCTTTCCCCAGATGCAAAGAGTTTAGCTGAAATGCTCATGAGGTAAGAACAAGACCTAGCAGCCCAAATATCATGTTTAAAAGAACTTGCTTTGATGATTTCTTTTTTTTAATGACAGTCTGAAATTGATAACCCATTTTTCACTTGACATATAATTTTCATTCTATGAACCTAAATATCCATGGAATGCTTGGTTAGAGACATAGATACCAAATAATATGCGTTTATGCACACCATAGGTAGTTTTCTTGTTGGCTGGACTCAACCAGTAGAACATTTCCCATTCACCTGAGAATAATGAGGCACATTTTAAGTAAGTAGCTTTGGTTTTGCTTTCACCAAATATGCCACTTTGAGGTCAAGCTTTCTTCCTAACAGTTAGCCAGGTGAAAGGGAATCCATGAAAGGGAATGGGTTCAAACTTGATGGCCTGATCAGGGAAGATTCTCCTTGCCTTCAGCTCCCACTGCACCTTTAGCACCCCTCCACCAGAGCACCCACCACCTTCTGCTGCAAGTATCTATTCAGTCTGGTCTTGGAAGTCACAGCCTCTTTCATCACCATGTTAGGAGAAACCATCACTATAGTTGCCCCACTCATAACTATTGAGTAGATGAATGATTAGGGGTAGTAGCATCAGTAAGTGCATGTTCACAACTGTACAAGACACCCCAACCTTTGCACTTTATATTGTAATCATTAAACCAAAAGTAAAAAGAGGATAATCAGAGTCTACCAACCAGATAAGAAAAATGTCAGGGAATTTCCTGGCGGTCCAGTGGTTAGGACTCAGCGCTTTCACTGCCAAGGCCTGGGGTTGGATCCCTCGTTGGGGAGCTAAGATCCTGCAAGCCGCAAGGTGTGTCCAAAAAGAAAAATGTCAGGGACCCTGATGGTGACCTTGATGTTGTCATTTTAGGATGACTAACGTAGGAGGTAAAAAGGATGGAGTATAGGGTCTCTTCCCATCCCCTACAGCACCACAGTTGGCTTTAACTTCCTCCCTCATCTTTGCATATCAGAGTAGTACTTTATTGTTATTCACAAAGAGACCTCTCCCATATCACCAGTATGTGTGAAGACCTAAGACAGAGGTTGAATACAGTTGGCCCATGGATTACATTTCCCACAGATGTCTTTGTTTGTCCATACTGTGTTTTAAAAGTGTGAATTGTTGGTAACAGATATGAATGAATCAAGAATGACTCTGAACTATTTGGTGTGAGCAATTAGATAAACATTGGTGCCATTTGCCGAGATTAGGAAGATAGATGCAGGGTATGGACTTTTTTTTTTTTTTTGTAGGGCAGAGGAAGGGGATGTGGATCAGAATGAAAAGGCTTGTAAGGGTCATGTTGGGGATGCTTTTTAAGCCTCCAATGAAGGTGTCAGATAGCTGGTAGCAGGAGTCTGGAGACCAGAGTAGAGCTCAGAGATGCAAATGGTCTGTAAAATGTCTCCATCGATCTAATCCCGTCATGCTAGATTAAACGTACATGAGAAGATTATGAAAAGCTATATGAAATGCCTTCAATCCATGCTCTTGTGCAAGTCTGTACTTGTTTGCTAGTGGTCACATAGAAAGCAGCCAGACACATGTGCGCTTGTATTGAACAAATCTGACAAAAATATCTGGAACACAAATAAGCCAGAGTCATTCAATTTATAATAATTATCTATCTAATAAACTAAATTTTCTAATGTAGTCTTTAAAATATGAAATTGTTGATGTCCTTTAAAAATCAAGACATTTCACATAAAACTGTGGCTTTCCGACTTCTCCTGCTAGTGTCCTGCCACACGGGGCACGGCCTCGTTGATCACGGGTATCTGGACCGGTGCTTGACGCCCCCTTTAGACTGGGTGTAACCTGCTCAGCCCAGGGGCCCCTGTGCCTGTGTCCACCCAGGTCCACCTCCCTGATTTGTACCCCAGCCTGGTTCCTGCAGCTGCGTGTCCTCCCAGATAGCTTCTGGCCACTTCCTTCATGCACTCCCAGATCATCAGTCGTGCCTCTACCCAAAGCCTGTGACACCAGGGTCCATGATTCTTGACAGGTTCAACATTTGTTTCGTTAGGGTGATGTGGTATTGGCTTCTCTGCTGCCTTCCCTCCCTCTTGTCATGAACCCCAGGGAAGACATCAGAAAGCGTCTTCTTCCTTCTTTGTTAACAGGGCAGTTACCGTGGTGGAAAGACCACCTATTGATAAGAGCAGGAATTGGTAATGATATTTGCAGTTGCCAACATGAAATTAGGAAGATTAAAACTAGTAATTACTCCCACTTAAGGTGTTTAAGGTGCTTTTCTCCAAAGGATGAAAGTGATTGAAAAGGAAGAGAATTTCCAAGCTCCTCAAATAGGTGAATTTTTATGGGACTAATTTAGAAGAGAAAGCAATGTTTTTATTCATGAAGGGTCAGTTCGATCTAAGTTTGGCAGGTTAACAGGCCAAGCAACAAAAAAACCTTGTCCCCCTACCTGGTCAGGTTAGGGCCAAGCACACTCCAAATGTAGGCCAGGAAGTCTAGGCAAGTCAGATCCTTTGGTACAGAGAAGCCCTACTGAATTGCTGTTCCTGATCTTTGTCACTGGTTTCTCTGGGAAGGTGAGGACTGGGCAGGCTGGGACATAGAATCATGAATTTATATTCTAGGCCTAATACTGCCACCAGCTGGCTTTGTGATTTGGGGGTACAGTAAAGTCCCCAACATACGAACGAGTTCCGTTCTGAGAGTGCATTCGTAAGTCCAATTTGTTTGTAAGTCCAGCAAAGTTAGCCTAGGGACCCAACTAACACCATCGGCTATATAGTACTGTACTGTAATAGGTTTATGATACTTTTCACACAAATAATATACAAAAACAAACAAAAAATAAAGAAAACGTTTTTAATCTTACAGTACCTTGAAAAATGCAGTAGTCCAGTACAACAGCTGGCACACAGGGGCTGGCATCACGTGAACAGGCAAGAAGAGTTACTGGCTGGAGGAGGGAGGGGAGGTGGGAGATGGTAGAGCTGAAGGGTCGTCAGCAACAGGAGACGGAGGGCAACTGCCATGTTACTCACACCTGACCTTGAGGCGCGCACGTTCACATCTTTGAAAGTTCGCAACTTGAAGGTTCATATGTAGGAGACTTACTGTACATCCTTTTCTCTCTCTGTGCCCTGTTTTCCTTATCTAAAAACAGCAATTGGAAATTGCTCCTAGCTTTATCATCCCATGATCTAGGTGAATATAACATTTATTGTCCGCCCATGCTCCTCAAGGAAAGATCTGTGTATTTTGGTGAGATTAGTTGTCCCGGAGCCAGACGGCCAGGTGCAACTGCAGGACAAACACAGACAACCTGGAGCCCCCACCCCGGGGGGGTCCCCCACAGGCTGCCACTCCCATCGCTGGGCGTCATGCTTCGGGACACTCATTCATCTCACCCAAGCAGGTCACCTCATAGAGGAGAGAAGATAGACTTCATCCACCATGCTCAGATAGAAAGGGTTTTCCTTTTATACGATTAGGCAAGAAAACATTTTTTTAAATATACCAGACTTCTCAGAGGTGAGACCGGCTTGCTGTAACGTACTAAGGTACACATCATTAATGTCCAAGGACCACTATTAGTAAGAAAGCTGGCTGTGAGCAGTGCAGGGTTCAGACTGAGAGTTCAAGTTAATTTAGCTTTTTGATGTTTATATTTTTATACACATAGTAAAAAAGAAAAATGCCCACCCAACTGTTACAACGAGATATATCCTGATATCCTTACCATTGTTTTGTACCTACAGGATGCTCCATATCACATTTTTGGGAGGAAGGGGGAGGGTATGCAGAAATCATCATTAGTTTGGGGTTTTTTTCCCCCAAATCTTAAGGAAATATTGATTTTAAAGTGTTGTAGCAACGGCACATAATTTATTGGCTGAGCCCAGAAACACCATCCACGGTGAACCAGGGTCAGCTCTCTGTCATTTTAATCAGACAACCAGATGGCAAAAGGATGGTGGATGATTATATTTCAATAATAACTAATATATTTAGCATGATCCCATATCATATAGAAGATGCAATTTTGCTTCCACAGTGAAAACATTCAGAATCTTTTTCCAGGTTACAAATGAGGTTTCTTTAAATAGCTTTTTTTTTTTTTTGAAGGTTTGCTGCTGTTCTGATGGCCAATTATTATAGTTTGGGGGAATCAACTTCCATGTAACAATAGATTATAAAATATGGCAGCACAGATTAAGATAAAGAAACAATTTCCTTGGGCCCTGATAACCCTTTTAGATTGAGAAAAATGTTACTGCCCCCAAAGCAAAGGCTCTAGGAGGTGTGACTCAGCTCCCATTGTGCCCAAATATGATTCATTCAACAACCTGCAACAAATATTAATTGAGCACCTACTTTGGTTATATATCGTTCCAAGTTTCAGGGTATACGGGGGACAGAAGAGATGAAAATATCCTTTGAGGAGCTTATAGTCCATTGGCAGAGACGGCTAATAAATAACTCAATTAAACATATTCCAGGGAGTTTTAAGTTTTGAGGAGACAAAATTAAATGGAGAATGGGGAGTTCCCACAGCGGGACTCCACTGGCTCCTCTGAAATGATAGAAGAGAGGGGGCAGCCACACGAGCATTGCGTTGGGGGAGTGCGTCCTAGAGCAAAGGATTCAGCAAGTGCAAAGAGAGAGAAGAAAAATAAGCCCCTGAATCTCAAGGTTTGTGGGGCAACTTTCTTGCCTTACAGCTGCAGGGCTTGCAGCTTAGTCCTGCGAGGAGGGGCGTTTACCTCCAGCTTTGATTGCCCCTGTTCACAAAGGTTAATCATATTCTAAGTCTTTGTGTCAATCGCCATGGAGCACAGCAGTGATGTCACTTGCCTCCTGTGTCAACCTGACAGCAGACCCCTTGTTAAGTATAGCTGCGCAGGGTTCCTCGCTGTTCATTGAGCAGCTGTGGACCGCCTCATAACTATTCATGCTGAGCAGAAGGAACTAGCTCACACTTCTATTTTTGATGCAAGGACAAACTCTGGTCCCTAGTGAAGTTTCGAAACAGATCTTTCAGATATTCACAGAGGAGTAGTTCCCCATATGTTTTTGTGGAAATAGAGCCTGTCTGACGTAACTGCAGCCCCCCAAGCCACCAACGCTCTTCATTTTATGCAAGGATCTGAATCTTTGCTTTAAAAAAACACACACACACAAATAAAGTAAGAACCTGGTTAAGTAAATAATTTAAAAACATTTATAGACCATGTAAAAAATTCAGGCCAAAACGTTCGAATTTGGGCTCTGCGTAATTAGCATGGTCTAGCCACATAACCCAGTTACTCATCTGCAGAGCAAGAAATCTGGTTCAAGATCAAGGCCTAGGTAGAGCTGCCGCACCTTTAAAAAGCTGCCATTTCCGTGAGCTGTTTTGTTTACACTCAAGAAAGAGCCATTGTAAAATATTCAGAATATTAACATGGACCTCTGAATGAAAACATTTAAACAGCTTCTTGAGTGAACTTGACCTTCAGATTATTGGCACTCATCAACCACATGGTTCAAGAGTGGATGTATCCTCATGGATGAGGAAGCTCTGAGCTTCCTGGTGAGTGCTTGCTTGGAGCAAAAAGCATTTGAGATTTTAGTATGGATACACCTTTATTGTTCTCCATTACATATAACTAACACTGAGTGTGCCAGGCTCCACAAATCTTTCTCAAAACAGATTTTGACAGTTAATGAGCTAGATTTAGGGATGCCATAGATTATCACATTGATTAAATTATCTGAATGCCTGCTGCTTCCTGAAAGGTGTTTCAGAAAATATTCTTAAATATTAAATATTCTTAAATCTACTCAACTCTTATAATTCTGTAAAGATTGAACAACCATTTTTCTAATGTGCATTGCTAATTAAAGCTTTTATCGACTTTTTTGTATTTTTGTCCAACATGCAGATTTTTTTTTTTTTTTTTTTTTTTTTTTGCTGTGAGCTGTAACTGAATTTGATTATACCATGCAGTTTTACTACCTATTTCCATTTACTTTTAGGAGACAGCTCACTCTAAGAGTAATTTTCTGGTACACAAATTTTGGGATGAATTCTCATAGTAATTGCTTTTTTTCTATTCTAAAATGTAATTGGGTTCGGAAAACTAAACTACTGTCAGGAAAGCTAACAAGGTTTATGATTTGTTACTAGAACAAAAATAAAATGTCTCCAGGTATAATACAAATCTGTTAGTAAAACCCCATCCAGTGAATGACCAGTGCACATGTTTTCTCTCTTACCATCACTGGAATATCTCATGTCTGACAAGTGAAAATGTTGTTGATTTAAGAATGTTTTTATGTGTGTGTGTGTTTCATTTAGCTTTTATACAAGAAATAGGAAAGTCCAAAGTTTCTATTGATAGATGCAGAACCAATCTTTATTGACAGTTGGTATTTTCTGAACCTCACAACTGACTGCTGAAATTTAATATTAATAAATATCATTTGAATGAAGGAAAAACAATCTATCCCGTGTGTCTTTCCCTCCCTTCCCCACATAATTAGATAATAAGTTGGTGTACAAGCACATGTTGGCCTAGTGTAACACTGAACTGAATTTGTTAATGCATCCCCCTTTTTTATTCCCAGTAAGAATACCCGGACTTCGGACACCTTGAGCAAGCAACAGCAAACCCTGAGGATGCACATTGACATACCCAGGGCTCAGCTTTTGATTGAAGAGAGAGACACAATGGAGACCATTGGTAAGGTATCCTGTTTGCCGCCTTACACAATGTGGCTGCTACAGCCATGCCCTCTCAGCCCAAACCCTGAGCCATAGGAAATATTAGACATGGGAACACCTTGAATGATACATGAGAAAAGAAGTTAGAAGGTAGACAACTGTTATTGAGGAGAATAACAAGTACCAGCAAATACAGGGGAAATGGACTTACGTAAACCACGGAGTTCACCTGAGAGAACCCCAACTCTGCCCCAAGTTGAGTCTCTCCTGGAGAGGCTCTTGGTACCACTCCAAAGAACCAACATTTATAATCAAGCAAACTGAGAAGGGCTGTACACTAAGACCCCGTCTTGGAAATCCACTTTATGAGCTCCTCCTCAACTCCAATAAGGCCTTTATTAAAGAAAAATTTTAAATTCTACAAATGTCTTTGCAAAGGACATCTTTCTCCACCCCCTGGCACCCCATAAAAATCCTTCACAGGGCTCTGGAAAAGTCCCAGCTCCCCTGTTTCACGATCGCAAAAGACGCCTGGAGAGCTTCAGTGGCCTGTCCACCCAGAACCCAGGTGTCCTGACTCCTTCCAGCCTCTTTCCACTCGAAGTCCGCAGTCCACACTGCCTGTCTAGATGGTTCTATTTATTCCAGAATCAGAGACTTTGTATTTCCACTGCAGTAATGATCAGAAGAATAGCTAACATTTATTAAGAGTGCTCTAAAGGTCACATACTTTTCTAAGCACTTTATGTGGATTATTTAACTTACGCCTCCCAAACAACATAGGAAAAAGATTCTACTTGGGAACTGGGACGCTGAGAGGTTCTGTAGCTTGCAGGTCACACAGACAGGAGCAAAACCAGGGCAGGTCCCCCACCTGGCCACCTGTTTCACCTTTGGTGACTGGGTATCACCTTCTTCCGTATCAACAGGCTACTTCTCAGAACTCCTCACCTTAGAAGTATGGCTGGACCCCCCAGTACTCATGGAAACAGACTCTGAGGCAGGTTTCCTAGGCTACCACTTTTTGAACTTCACTCTGTGTCTGTTCTGGAAGATGTTTTCTGGCACTTGGTCCCAGGACAACCCTTTCCTGTGGTTTGGCTAAAACCACCCAACTCCTGGCATGTACCCTCCATACCTCCTGCCAATTAGGCAGTGATGAGTGGCCAGATTGGCAGGACACCTCCATTGCCCCTTGTCCCTGCCCTGCTTTTATGGTCTTTTAATAGAACAGTGGGGATGTCTGACCTAATGGCTCCTAAATTCTAAGACCTGGGCTGCCCGTGTGGGATTCAAGTTTGGTTCAGGCATAACAGCACTTAGCACAGCTTGGTCACGTCCAATGTGACCTTCGATCATCCAACTTCAGTTAGATACTACCCTGCTGTATGAGGGCTCACTACGCAGCCTGAAATACACAAGATTCAATTAGCTGGCTCACATCAGGGCAAAGCACCATGTTTTGTTTCTCATTACCTTTTCTGTAGTGTATCTGGAATCTCTTTTATGGAACCCAGTGAATTGGGCACTAAAACTAAGATTTCCTTTGAAACATCAGTTCCAAAATCAAATTGTAATTCCTATGACTTTATAATACAGTTACGACATTTGCTAAATGTTCTCACCAGACTTGTTAATAACTCTACTTACAGCTGTTAAAACAGGTCTCTAGGCGGATCCTGGGAGTGGTGTATTACTTCCCAGTAGCTAGTCACTGCTGACCAAACACCAGAGGAAGGTCTGCCCGTCGTTTCCATACATAATAACGACCCTTAGCCAGAGATGTAGCACATTCGTTGCAGGAACATTCATCATCAAGTGTCATTTACCTCCCGGTGGTGGCTGACATTTGGTCAATGGCATCTTCTAATTATTGGGGAAGTAGAGACATGATGCTTTAAAATGCTCTGGGCTCTGCCTACAAGAATCCAATATGGGAGAGCCATTAATTTCTAGCCAGAATGGATGGTCAACCTCACAAACTGACAGGCACCCGAAATGTCCCATTAAAACTGGAAACCCAGCCCCACAGATACTCTGGTGTGTTCTTAGCGGGGCTACATGATAGAAACCGCCACACACTTTTATGGATGTATGTCAGGCCTCTGATACCAGGTCCAATTATAAGAACCCACTTCCGTGGAAAGTCCGCCTTATTCGAGGGTGGAGCATCAGATGTAGGGCGGGACCCCCAAGCCGAGCCCAGGCTCCCACGGTGGCACCGATCTGGGCTGTACCACACACTGGGTGCCAGCAGACCTCCTGGCAGTCCTTCCTCTTTTTCTCTGCCCAGAAATTTTATTCTGACTTCAAGAGGTTTTCCTTTCCTGCCAGAGCCTGAGTAATTGGCTTTTGTAAGGTTCGTTCTGTTCAGAGCCTTTTTTGGGCACAGCAGTCTAGCTGTGTTGTTTATGACTTTCGCATTACCGTTCAGTGTCAAGCCCGCTGCAGTGTGGTCCCAGCTGACTGATAAACTCATATGAACATCACCCCAGCCTGCAGTGCTTGAAAATGTATGAAAAACTCCATATACCCTAACGAAAGTTTCCCTTGGAGTCAAGAAGCTCTTAGGAAAGCGTGTAAAGTATCACCACAAAGTAATGAAAATCTGAGACAGCCAAATAATGACACACAGCCCGACCGACTGCTCCTTCCCCAAAGGCTTAAAATGCTCTGCATTCATCTGCACCCAGGCTTCCCTAACCTTCAAGTGCCCTATGCCAATAGGACCTGGGAAGTCTGACAAGTGAGTCATTTTGAGAAGTCAGTTACTGAATGCCCTAGAGTCACTGAAGCTCAGGAGAGTTGGGAAGAAAAGGCATATCCCTCAGAACAGTTAAAATCAAGGAATCAATACACTCTGAAGACTGGCACTTCCCTTCTGCTCCCCCCGTGCCCCATCTTGAACATTTGCCATCTTCCATATGAGAGGTGACCCCGGGATAGATGACCGCAGGGCAGTTTTTCTTGTACCTCACACAGAGCTTATTTGAAATGGCAGCCTCAACCCTGGGCGATGCTGACATGCCTGGTGGTGTCTCGGGTGAGCTTTTAACAAACACATAAAACCTAGACTCTATTAAATGGACCCAACAGTCCTCCCCAGATCAATGTGTGCTTAATGAGAAGAAACCAAGCCCCAGGAGAGAGGGGAGACCCTTCTCCACTGTCGTTCTCTTTAAGTCATGCTCCTAAGTCAACCCCTAAGGATAATCTATTTTTTTCATTCTGGAGTAATTCTAATACAGTGGTTGAATATTTTGGGTTTCTTTTTTTTTTTTTTTTGCTGGATGAGATGAGGTTCTTGTTAATGTTGCCATTAGCAATAATGCAAGTACCGAGGAGAAAGGCGGCCAGGGAGTCACTGAGCAGGGGATAACTGTCCCTGGCTTCCTGTATCCTGCTGTTCTGCAGACGATCGCTCCACGGTCCTGTTGACAGATGCTGACTTTGGAGAGGCAGCGAAACAAAAGTCCCTGACGGTGACACACACGGTCCATTACCAGTCCGTGTCGCAGGCCACCGGGCCCTTGGTGGATGTTTCGGATGCTCGGCCGGGAACGAGTGAGTGGTCACACATCACTTAAACTCTGTGGGTGTTATCAGTTCCGGGAATGCATTCATGCTCCATGGCTGTGCAGTAAAATGTGGGGTTTCTCAGCTCTGTGCCTAAGAAGCAAGTAGGTATGATGACATCTTTGATTGGGACATTGACTTTGTATTGTTTGATCTGAGCCGTTATTAAAATCGTATTGGTTGAAGCCAGTAACTCTTGGTATTGGTTTACTAAGAAAGTGTTAGAGATTTCAGATCCAGGTATTTATTTTTTTTAATTAGACAACACAGGAAAAGAAGTTAGTTAACCTTAGTATCTCCTCTGTTCCAGGATTGGGATAGAAAGGTGATATCAGTCTGTTATCTTTGCAACAGCCCTTTCAGGTACCTACTTATACAGTAGATATTAGAGCTCCCATTTTACTGATGAGGAAACAATCTCAGAGAAGTTAGGGAAACAGCCCAAAGTTGTACGCATACTATGTAGTGAAACCAAGATTCAGCTGTGGGTCCGTCTGTCCTCCGAGCTTATGCTTTTCTGCTGAAACTCACTATTTGAGAATATAGTTCTCCTTAATCTGGGGATTATGTTTGGTTTAGTTATTAAGATTTGGATCCATATTATATGGAAATTAATTACTGTGATGAAATTAAATACCCTAATATGTATCTAGAGCTTATTAATTAGATACTCTTATTCCTTCATAATTTAAATTGTTCCTAAATCTCTTTAAAGACTGAGAAATTGATGTCCCGATTATTATCTTTTTGGAAGTTTTGATGCTAGCTGTTAAATCATTCATCACTCTCTTTGAAAAAATTTTTACATTCTTCGAGTAGAGTGCTATAATTAGAAAAATAAATATAATGCTTGTAGCTGTTCTTTATAATGTCTGCCTTGGAAGGCATTTGTGAAATGCACTGAGCTTCCTGAAGCAAACTGGTTGGTTCCTAAGTAGCATCGTACTATGCAGGAAAACGGTGCTAGCGGTTACTGAAATTCATTTGCAAAGTCGTTTTCAAGAACATTCTGAAGGAGTCTTTTATTCCTCTCCTCCGTGTAACCTCATGTCCTTCCTTCTCTGATGCCATTAGCACATTCTGAAGACACGAACGGGACACGAGTGAGGACTAGCTTTGCGAAGGAGTGCACAGGACTAAGACCTTTGCTCTTAGAAAGTGCTCCCAGGTCCTTGACATTCTCTCCAGCTATGGGCTTTTCCATCATGATCTGCCTGGGCCTGCTCCTGGCTACTTCAAGAAACCGCACTGATGGCTTTCTGAGCCACTTATGGCTATTAAACCCGGGAAAGATTACAGACCCAGGGGACTTCTATCAGTGGATCCTTGACCTCAGCAGGCCTTTGTCCCCGTCAGAGTGGAAGTTAATGGGGACCTTAGCAGCAGGATAGGAAAGAGGCAGAGGAAACAGGACAGACGCCCCAGGGAGTGGCTCCCCATCTTCTGTGTGCATCAGAATTACCCAGGGTGCCTGTTTAAAATACTCATTCCAGGCTTCCACCCCCAGGGATTCAGATCCACTTGGTGTATGGTGGGGCCTGGGAATCTGTATTATAACAGCCATCTAGGGTGATTCTGTTGCTGGTTACCTGGACCCCTCATTGAGAAACACTTCCCCAAGTGTTAGGTGCGTGTCACGTAGAGCCCGGGAAGAGGTGTCCACAGCAGCGCAGCCGTGCAGGACCCCTCACACCTGCTGGGCTCACCGCAGAGCAAGTGAAAAGAATCTGCATTTCCAGCTCCCTGCCAATGCTCAGCTGGCAGAGATGCACAAAGGCTAGTCGTAAACAGTCAAGGCCGGACAGGAGGCAGTGAAACTAAAGCACGGGGAAGCTTCTAGCTGCCGGGTCAGCCCCAGAACAAGGGAGGGCTGATTTGATGGCTTTCAGAATAATCACAGAGACATGCATCTGTGTCACAAGCAGAAGGTTTAACGAGTGAGAGGTGAGTGTCTCTCACTCACCTCAGGCAGGAGGCTGGCGGAAGGGATGTGTCGGCCTCCCTCTCTCATGGCCTCATGGCTCTAATGGTGTAGGCACGGTTGGGGAGCTTTAAGAATCCCGTCATTCAGATGCAGAAGCATTCATGAATGTGTTACTTCACATATGGCCAGTGCCCAGGGTTGGGGTACCTCGAAAGGTGCAAAAAGGCATTCACTTCATCTGAGTGGAAGTCAAACGTGAAACAAGGAGCGAAAGCGTTTTTTGTTTATCAGTAAGTACGAGGGACAAATAGAAGAGAATGATGAGGTGGTGAGTCAGCCGGGGGCATGGGGACCAGGGCAGGGGCTGCTTCAGTGTGAGGCTTGGGGAAGACCTCCACTGAGTCCCAGACAGGAGTCAGTCGGCCTGCCAGGCAGAAGGAACGGTACGAGAAATTCTCTAAAGCACGTTGGGGACAGAAGTGGGACCTGAATGGTGACAGGGAAGGCGGAAAGGCTGAGCCAGAGACACAGCCAGCCTGGTTTTGCAGGCCTCACAGGCTAGTGTCACACGTCTGCAGCCCGTTCTGAGGGTGTCGGGATGCTCGCCCAGGGGTTGCCTTATGATCAGATCCCACAGAAACCTCTATAGCTTCTGGAAAGACGCTTCTTTCATTTGTGATGAACTTCATTAAATAGCGTTTACAAACACTTGGAAAATCTACACAAATTCATTCCTCAGTCTCTAGAATTATTCATTTAGCATCTGCAGAACGTTCTCCATTAGTAAAGATTTCGGGATCATTTTTTTTTTAAATTGGAGAATAGTTGCTTTACAATGCTGTGTTGGTTTCTGCTCTATGATGAAGTGAATCAGCTGTATGTATACATACATCCCCTCCCTCTTAGACCTCCCCACCACCCCCATCCCACCCACTAGCAGAGCATCACAGAGCACCGAGCTGAGCTCCCTGTGCTCTACAGCAGGTTCCCACTAGCTATCTAGTTTACACATGGTAGTGTGTATATGTCAAACCTAATCTCCCAGTTCATGCCACCCTTCCCTTCCCCTACTGTGTCCACATGCCCATTCTCTACATCTACATCTCGATTCCTGCCCTGCAAATAGGTTCATCTGTACCATTTTTCTAGATTCCACATACATGCATTCATATACAATATTTGTTCTTCTTTGTTCTTCTCTTTCTGACTTACTTCACTCCGTATGACAGACTCTAGGTCCATCCACATCTCTACAAGTGACAGAATTTTGTTCCTTTTTATGGCTGAGTAATATTCCATTGTGATCATTTTGTTGTGTTAAATATTTCTCCAGAACCACATTACAAAAGATTAAAGGCATCGTATTTTTTTTATTTGGAAGTAGAAACGGTGGGTGTCTCACCCCCCAGCAGATCAGCACAGGAGTCCAAAGCCTTGAGCTTTCTGCAGCCCAGTCCTCTGCTTGCTTCTTGTACCCAGAGCTTGTCACCTGGGCCCAGGTGTTACACCTGCATCCCCTCAGTCACCTGGGGCAGGTTTCTCTCACTGCAGTCTGGCGTATTTGTAGAGATTGGTTTATAGCCTATTTCCTCAACTACCAAAGACATTCTTGTTCTATTCTAATTTTGTTGTTATCCTAGGAAACTTTTATTTTTAAGAAGAACATCTAAAATATGTTGCTCGCACATGAGCACGACTGTTCTGTAGAAGTTATGTTTCTAAACATTGCATTAGTTTGCCAAAGAGTTGCAACAAATTCTTATTACAAGGATGGAAGGAATCGCAAAGATTTGCTGTATCTCTCTTTCAAGATGTGAAAACACCTACCGTGGCTGTGTCCACGGCTCTGTTCATGTCCCCGTCTCTCCCGTAGGTTAGGACACACTTGGAAGCTGGGTCTCTGTTCACGCGGGTCTCCCCAGCTGCTGCCAGAGGGTCCAACTCACAGTAGACCTTCAGTAAATACATTTAGATACTGAGCAACCATATATATACTTATGTCAGAAGTTTTGAAATCAGAGTAATGGGGATGGAAAAGAAAGGATGCTTAGTATTTGCAGCAGGAGTCGGGCAACCAGTTTCTTCCCTCTCTTTGTTCTTCCTTTCCTGAGACATCTGATCAGCTGTGTGTCTGTATCGCCTCACCCAGTTAGAAGTGTTTCTTTCCACATGCACACAGTCCGCCCCCGGGACACGTTGCAGAAACTTACCAATGAGGTCATCACCTTGGAGAACTTAAACCAACCTTTTTTTTTTTTTTTTTTTTTTGCTGTACGCGGGCCTCTCACTGTTGTGGCCTCTCCCGTTGCGGAGCACAGGCTCCGGACGCACAGGCTCAGCGGCCATGGCTCACGGGCCCAGCCGCTCCGCGGCATATGGGATCCTCCCAGACCGGGGCACGAACCCGTATCCCCTGCATCGGCAGGCGGACTCCCAACCACTGCGCCACCAGGGAGGCCCCCAAACCAACCTTTTTACTTGCAAAATGTGCAAGGGTACAAAGACATGTGAAGTGATCAGTGTTAGATTTGACCCGGGTTTGTTTTGTCATGTTTACCTGGATGTCATCCACCCATCATCATTTATTCATTCCTAAAAAAAGCATTCACCACGCAGGGCTGGACTGGAAAACAAATAGGACACAGCTCCTATCCTTACCAGTTACTCCCAGTGGGCACCTTTCTGCATCACTGGCATTCTCCAGCATCTAGTTTTATGATTTTTCATGGCTTTTTTCCTGTCAAACTCTCAAAAGTGAGTTTCTAGCCTTCATGATCAACCCATCAAATCTCCCATCACCATCTTCATTAAACAGGACACACTGCATCCCATGTCAAGTGTTTGTCACTCAGGAGTCATGGGCTAAGCCCCAGGTTGATTGATGCCTCCCACGTGCCTGTGGTTCTGTAGCTCGTTAATGTCACGCACGTCTCACAACAGCGCTGATGGTGGGCAAGGTCGCCACCCACCAGTCCCAGAGAGGAGAGCAAGCGCACACCAGTGAGGTCACAGCCTGCGAGTAGTAAAGCTGGACCAAAGTAAGAGACGCTCACCCCGAAGCCCCACTCTCAACCCCTCCACACTCCTCTAGGCAGAGATGATGCTTCTGTAAGGACTGCTGGGGACAAAATAGACTTCACATATATATTAAATAAGAAGAGCTTACAACACGGATTGAATCTTTCTTGTTGAGACTTTGAAAAACAGGCACACTCTATTACCCGGGAGGGTACTCAGCACACGGCTGGAAAATACCTGATGACAGTGAAGAAAGTCCGGTGTGTGATAAGCCCTTGATAAATATTTGTTCATTGAATGATAGGAATGTTCAAGCTCCCCATTTCACCCTGTCTATGAGACAACTGGTAAATTCATCGTGCAAAGCCAAGGCCTCAGCATCTGTAAGATATGAAAACCAGTAGCAGGAAATGAAAGCCGATTATATACATGGCATGTTTTATGACCTTATTATCCACCAAATCCTCTCATCCCAAGTTCAGGATAATTAAAATAATTTGATTCAATGAGCAGAAGCTTAATTCAGGTTCAGACCCAATGCTGAAAGGCCAAGAATTATTTATATCACTTACCCCTAATTCATGTGTTGTTTAGCAAGCATAATGCCTCATCACTAGATTTTATTTATATTAGGATGCTGGGGACCCAAATAAACTACTTTCCATGCAGGGACAGTAAACCCCAACATTTATTTGGTTAATAGATTAACTAGGAAGGTCTACGAAGGAGGCCACTGAGTGGAATCCAAGTAAAATTTTTATTTTAGCTGCTATCTCAGAAACTATCCTACAGAAAAGTTCAATTCAGGTACCAAACAGCTCCAAAAACCTGATTATTAAAAAATGTGTCAACTCCTGAGTATTCTACCTACGAGGACAATTTTGCCTGTAGGATGCTTGCTTAGAACAGAATGAAGTGCAGTTCAAGGAAAGTAATATCATGACCTATATTCCCAATATTATCAGGCCACTGGTAAAGCTGTCCTCATCTAGGAACAAAAGGGGGGGGGGGCGATAATGAACAAAGTTAACTTGAAAAGACTTCTGGCTTGAATAGTGCCACTTGACCATGGAACTCTCCAGATAGGGTCCTCTCAGTGGGAAAAGGAGCTATGGAGGGGGGCAAGGTCTCTGTCCCACCGTTGGTGGGTGGGCTTGACAGGAGGAAACACAGGTGAGGGTTTGGGGAGTTGAGGAAATTGTGTCCCGTAAGTGATACTATCGAACTGACCCCCTCTTCCACAAGCATCCAGGCCAGGAGTAAAACTGATCCACAGCTGTACTTACAGTAAACTTAAGGAAGAATAAAAATAAGAACCCTCAAAACTTATGTAAGGGACTGGGTAATTTTCTGGAAAAGATTCATTAGCATTTAAATAACAAGCTCCACTATTTAAGCTCCACTTATCATGTCGACAGTGCCTGGAAGACATTTAGCCTCCTACCCAGGAGAATGCTTTTCTATCTCTTTGAGGATCTCTTTCTTAGCATTTCAGCAGAGAAACCCAATTATCATTTATACCTTGCTGTCCAGAGAGCTTGGCTCTCCAGCATAACTCATTTACATTCTAATCAAGGCCATGAAAAACCTTCCAATAAAGTCTTCCGTGGAATTTTGAAAGTAAAGGCTGAGATGAGGCTGAAAATCAATGCCTCAGAGAATTATGCACCAAGACAGAGCATTTTGATGACCCAGGAATTCTTAATATGTATCGATTGAGCTGCCATCCTTAGGCTTTTCTCTCCAGCATTTTAGAGTGATGGATTAGGTTCAAAGTCCGATAACTAGAAACTGGGCTAAAAGGAAAATCCTCCAATTTAAAAAGAAAGTCATTTCACCACTTTCAAGTGTCAGGTCCCGTGACCCTGCATAGAATCATAAATGAACTAGTGTCATGCAGATACTGCACCAGGACTCCTAGGTGTCAAGGGTGAGGACACGCATGGCCAAGTAATGGGCAATCTTGGACTGACAGGTGGGGTCTTGGGCTCCATTTCTGCCACTTCATAGCTGTGTCACTTCTCCTCCCTGAGCTCCCATTGTGTCAGCCATAAAGTCACCCTGAGCTATGTGTATTCATCCAGGGAAGTCTGTGTGCCGGGGAGCACAGCAGGCTCTGTGGGATGACTGGAGGATGAGCGCCCTTGCCTCTGTCCTGCAGAGACTTGCAGGTTCAGGAGAGCACATAAGTGAGTCTGTGTCATCAGGCCACAGGTTGTCCCTCGCAGTTCTGTTCCTTCAAAACCGCTCCATTAGTGATAAGCAGTCAATACAGACTGCTGTGTTTAGAAGTGGCCAGATCATTTTCGAAATATAACTGCATAAAGTTCCTCTTTGAAAAGCAGAGAATTCAAAACTGGAAAAGGACCTTATGTTGCCTTCAGGCTGGAGCCCCAGAAAAATCATTCCAGGTAACTGAGCCTCTCCCCTTTTCCACGGAATTCTAGAAAAGGGAACATTGCCAACTCCAGTATGCAATGTTCTGTACTGTTGGAACATGTTTTTTGTTAGCTAAGAGTTGAGCTAAGAACTCAGTCCACCCCCTTGACCTCTTGCCTCTGTTTTCAAATTTAGAGACAATGAAACCCATCTGGCTCCATCCTGTGTGTCCATAAACCTCTATGTTTCTGAAGATGGGAGACCTGTGACATCCAGATATGCAATGACCCTTTGTTCTCCACATTGAATAACCCAAGTCTTGGTCACAGATCAGACAGTTCCATTGAAGAGATGCTACCTTGTGCAAAGGGATAAGAAAGTGTTCAGACATAAGGGGATCTTCCCTCTTCTCTCTGCTCTAAGAACTTGCAACTTAGTTGATGAATAAAAGTCATACTCGAGGCAGTGAGTGAATACAAGACAACAGTCTATACAGGAGAGCAAGCATGCTTTCCTGGGGCTGCTATAACAATGTGCCACAAACTGGGTGGCTTAAAAGAACTGAAATTTATTTTCTCACAGGTCTGCTAGCTAGAAGTCCAAAATCAAGCTGTCCTCAGGGCCATGCCCCCTGTGAAGCCTGTCGGGGAGGACCCTTCCTCGCCTCTTCCTAGTGTCTGGTGGTGGCCTCCGGGCTCCTTGGTGCAACTGCAGCCCTCCAGTCTCTGCTTCCATAGCCCCACGGGGCTCTCCCCTCCTTGTCTGTCTCCTCATCTTGTTACGATACCAGTCATGTTGGATCCAGGGCCCACCCTACTCCAGTCTGACCTCATCTGGACTAATTACACCTGTGATGACCCTATTTCCAAATAAGATGAAGCTGAGGTTCTGTGGTTAGGATGTGGACATATCTTTTCTGCAGGGGACACAATTCAACCTGTAACAACACCTCGAGGTAACACTGTAGAAAGGAAGCCACATTAGAGCGTATTTGGCTGAACTCTCTCCTTTTACAGAAGGTGGTGATTCTCAGGAAGTTTCAGTGATACAAGGGGGGTCATGAAACTATTAAGAGCCAAAAGCAAGACCCACATCCATTTGGAGTCCTGAGTCCAAATCTGATATTCTTCCCCAACAAGGCTTGTTTAAGTGCTTAAGTATCACCTGAATGTTTCAGACCAGAGAGGAGAGGAAGCCAGTACTCTGGACAGGGGTAGTCAGGGAGAGCTTCCTGGAGGCGTGAGCCCTGCTGGGTCATAGGGCTGGGTCGGGAGAACCCCACTCAACACCATGATCACGGCTGACCACCCTCCTAGAGACAAACCTTGTTCTGGTTCTTCTCAGATCCCACCACCAGGAGGAACGCGAAGGCTGGGCCCACAACGAGAAACCGGTACGCCAGCCAGTGGACCCTCAACAGACCCCACCCCACCGTTTCAACACACACCCTCACCACTGACTGGAGGCTGCCAACACCCAGGGCTGCGGGGTCCATGGACAAGGAGAGTGACAGTTACAGTGTCAGCCCCTCCCAAGACACAGGTAGGGCCTGCATGCCTCCTTCTCTATCCTGGGACAAGTAGGGCCCATGCCCTTGGCTTCAGGGCCCTACCTGTTCCCTTTCAAGGTCAATTTCAAATTGCTAGACCATTTACCTAACAGGTACCGATACAGCTGTACTGCATTGACCATGTCCAAGATCCAGTGAATTCCGCACAGCAGAGCCAAAGGAGTCTAGTTTGCAGGCATCCTGAATCTCAGACACACTGTTCCCTCTCCTTTTCCTTCCTGCCCTGCCGAGAGAGACATAGAAATTTCTAAATGTTCTCCCTCAAGATTACAATCATTCTGATTATCCTCTGAGGGCATCTCACCAACTACTATCTCCAGGATTAAGACATTGCACTTGAAGTTACATGACAAGGTCATAGCACCCTCTGTAGGGAACACGGCAGACCCATTTGACAATTAAACAAGGGTTGATTATAAGGAAAGCCATTCCTACCGTACCATCCACCACCAAGATCTCACTCTGCAGAGAAGACAGAGCCTAAGAATAGCACTGGGTTGCCCACCCCACCAATCTAAAATTTTGAAAAGAAATGATATCTAAACTTAATAGCTGTAGGAAATTTTAATACTCATTTTCTTTTGTTCTGGATGATACACTTCAAAAATAGTCTTCCAAAGGTGGCGTGTCACCATGTACATTTATTTTTATGGCAGTTATTTCTCTTACAAGAACCTCAGAGTTCCACAGAGGTGACTTCAGAACTTTTGAGTGGGTTTAAAATGCAGACAGTCCTCTACCCAAGATGCTCCTTTTATGGTTCTAGAGGTTTTCTGGTCCCCGTAAAGGGTGGCAAACACAAAGAATGAGTCCCAGGGTCAGAAGTCGTTTGACCTAGTGAGCAATTCCGCACAGTCACATCTTCATCTCTAACCGTCCCCCTGTCTTCCTGCCACACAGAGGCCAGAGGAGCTGAGTGCAGAGTTCAGATCATTCCTGCCAGTGAAAGACTCTCTGTGGTCCAGGGGGACTTGCAAAACAGGGCAGGGAAGGGGCCACTGCAGTTCATTTGCACCGCATTCCCAGCTGTCTTAACTAAAAGCAGAATTTTTTCAAGGGGATGTATTACTGATCTATGGCAGTGTCCCAGGCTGGGGACATCTGACTCCAGAGCTTCTGTTGACACCCCGAGGCCACATGGCTGAGGATCATGAAGGTGGCCTTACAGTGACAAAGGCAGTCCTCAGACAAAGACCGGGCACCCCTGCCGGGCTACCCAGTGACTGGAAGAAATAGACACAAGCCCAGAGTGCCACCCAGTCAGTGCAGACTCACGGTGACACATCATCCATCTTGTTTTCTCTTTTGCACGGCACAGATCGGGCGCGAAGCAGCATGGTCTCCACAGAAAGTGCCTCTTCCACTTATGAAGAACTGGCCAGGGCCTATGAACACGCCAAGATGGAAGAGCAGCTGAGGCACGCCAAGTTCACCATCACAGAGTGCTTCATCTCAGACACATCGTCCGAGCAGTTGACGGCAGGGACAAATGAGTACACAGACAGTCTGACCTCCAGCACCCCTTCAGAATCGGGGATCTGCAGGTTCACCGCATCTCCCCCCAAACCTCAGGATGGAGGACGCGTGATGAACATGGCGGTTCCGAAGGCGCATCGGCCAGGTGAGGCGAGACACGTGTGGACCAGCGGTCGGGGAAGCTCATCTTCCCAAGTCACACTGGTCTGTTGTAAAAGGCCTTGTTGGTATTTACACTGGGTCTTCTGTTTATTGACTGCTGCATAATGCACCACCCTAAAGCTTGGGAGCTTACAACAACGATGATCATTTGTTTCGTTCTTGAGTCTGAAATTGAGTCAGGGCTTCGTGGGGACACGCATCTCGGTTCTGACCGTGTCGATGGGGAAGCTCAGTTATGGATAGAGGAGCCACGTTCAAAATGGCTCACTCACCTGGAGGGTTGATGCTGGCCGCATCCTCCCTACATAGGTTTCTCCACGAGGTGGCCTGTGCATCCTTATGTCATGGTGACTCAGTTCTAAGAGCCAGTGTCCCAAGAGAGACAGTGGAAATAGCCAGTTTCTTAAGGTTGGGCCTGAAAACTGACCCATCACTTCTGCCATATTCTGTTGTTCAAGCGACCACAGAGCTCTGGGAGCCCAGATTCTAGAAAAGGAGATCACCACCACCTGAGAAGTATTGAAAATATGGGGGTGATGTTTTAAAACTGCCGTGCTGTGGGTTTCAGAAGGAGAGCAGTCTTATTGGGGAGCCAGCCTTTGGCACTTGGCTTCCCTGAGTTACCCAAAGTGACAGTAAATGGCTAGTGTCAGGTCGGCCAGTAGTTTGGTGTCTGCCTTGAACAGTATTCTGGGTGTGTGGATGGGAGCTGCAAACCCGAAGGCCTGCAGGGCCTGGCAGATCATGTAAGTGAAGAGGGTGGGGGGCAGGGTAGAGGGATGGATGGGGATGTGGAGAATTCAAGAGCTGAGTGACTGTCTAGGGGAAAAGGACTCTAGCAGCCTCCTGCCAACTGATTCCCAATGGAAACTGGGGGCCGTGTGAGCTAGTTTCTCAAGAGAAGCCAGAAATTTTGGTGTTATACGGCAACTCACACTTTTCAAGTGTTTGCTCAGATACGTGCAAACCATTGTACGGGGCAAATGAAACACATCTTTAGATTGGATCTGAACCACGACAGCCAGTTGTAGTTCTCTTCTGAAGAATCACATTTTCTTTTTCACCCTGAAGTACCTGTCTGTAGACTTGACTTTGTGCACTGGCTTATCCATTCTTGTGGAATCCAGTTTTATTTCTCGTGTTCCCATTTTCTGAACAGTAATACAGGTTCTATTTCAAAAATATATCTTCATTTTAAATCCCCACGATTCCTTTGGGCTTTATGGCATAAGGCCAAGCTGAAATGAGCTTTGTAAATGCATAAAAATACATAAAATAAGAATTGTCTATCCAGCAGCTCATCTTCCAAACTGAGTCAAATCCACACCAACCTCCTGTCAAGAATGAGAGCTTCATTTATTTCCGTGCTCTCTACATCCTCAGGGAGAAGACTTTATTTGTGGGTGTTTTTATTCAAGGACTTTTTGTTGTTGGCATTCATTTGCAAGGCCAATGCAGCAAATGTAGGAGAAATGCCATAGCATTTTGTGGCTGTAAACCTCGAGAGTAAGGAAGACAAGAGAGGAGAAAATGAGCTTGTGGACAGGTTGTTTAGTCTCGCTGGGCTGAAGTTGGCTCATCTGTAAAATGGGCATGGCATCAACACCCACCATCTGGGGTTTGTGTAAGCTGTATGTCGCCTGATGCAGGCGTCAGCAGCATTAGTTGTAGCTTCTGTTGTCGCCTTGTCGCCGTCAGGGCTCCCACGGTGACTCCAATGATGGTCTGCAGATGTACTGCTCGCCCCCCTCCTCCTTCCTTCTTTGGTTTATTTTCCTTCCACGGCCATTGATTCCTGGAGAGCATCCACCTCATTTGTGTATCAATAGCACCCAGTTAAGTATATGCATCACACTCCCATCTGAGATACATGCCATGCTTCCCCTTGTGTAGAACCAGCTCCTAGGTTAAATGTCCTATGTGTGCCGGTCTTGAAATAATTAAAGGTTTGTACCTTTTTGATGGCTTGTTGTTCATCGTGTTGGATTCCTATTGAAAAAAAAAATGTTTGAACTCTTTTCATGATATTGTTGCCTGGATCCATCAGAACAACTGAAAGATCACAAGTAAGGTACTATTGTCATAATATGCAATTTAGACTAAAAGGATTTTATAACTGTAGGTATGAATAACTTTTTAAATCCTTATGTATTCTAATGCCCACAAACATTGTTTTGTCCACTCTAGATGATGTATTATTATTACTGAACATTTGATATGCTTTTAGAAAAATATTTCATCCTTCTGGAAGCCTTTCTGTTGCTCCTTTATAATGGAACTAAATTCAACACCGGGCACAAAACCTAAAGTTACAGTTTATTATCCTGCTGACTGGAGACTGTGTCAAAATTAGCAGTTCCTTGAACAGAGCTTCCAAACCAAAGTCTTTACCTGTGTTCCCTTGTGTTTCTAGATGCTATCAGCCATCCAGATCTCTGGATATCTTTCTCCTTGCCATCAGTTCTTTTCTGATGAGTTTTTTTTTTTCCATTTACAACCCCAGGCTTTTAAATTCTCTACAAATCAGGACCAAGCTAAATGAATTTGGCCAGATTGTGGCTGCAGGAAAATAGGAAATATGTCTTAGTCATCTGTATATTTCTCTCCTGGTATCTAGCAGTTATCTGGCAGCATAGCGAGTGTTCAAGAAATATTTTTAACCAGCTAAATGACATTGAATGTATATACCTAACACTGTGTCTGATGTACAGCAGGTGTTTAATAAATGTTATTGAATGAATGAATATATCATGATTGTGAAGATGACAAGATTGGCCGATTGGTTCAAATATTACAATGGTTAGAAATTATTAAATAGAAACTATTTCCATCTTTAAAAGCAAAAGACAAAGCAAACAAACTAACTATTCCTCTGAGAAATAGCTGGAAAATTTAACAGCTTCTTTTCCTCTCGGTCAAGGTGGCTTCTAATACTTCAGTTACGATAGCTACTTTTGGTTTCAGGTAGCATCTGGAGCCAGTTTCTGATGTTCTTGGATTACTACTGCTTCTTTATTCATGATGCTTATCCTGTGCAATCAAGAGATACCACTGCAGGAAGCTACTTAAATCAATTTAAAGCTTCAAATCTGCAACCTAATGCAGCCTGGCCCTGCCAGCAGCAAGGGAAGTGTCCACCCCTTCTGATCTCCTCCCTGAGACGCTGGGACCCCAGCCTTAAACGTCTGCACCTCACTGACCCCCCGCTCCTCCGCCATGATGAATGCAGGGGAGGTTTTCCGGTTGGAAATGGCCATTGCTTGCCACCAACTTATTGGTTCTCTGAACAACCAGTTATATGAAGCAGTTTGAGGATTTTAATTTTAGGATCCACTCATCATGTACTTCACGCTCCCCTGTGGGTGTGTGTTTAAAGGGAGAGAAGAGAGTGGAGTGAGAGACAGGGCTCCCACCTGAAGGACCAGCCGGCCTCTGCTCAGGTCACATCCCCTGCAAAGGCTGGCCTTGTTCTCAGCTGTCGTGTGCACATGTCATGCACGCACGCACACATGCACACACACGGACACACACGCACAAGGCTTGAGTTCCCCTGGCCTTCACCCTTCTAGAGATGACCTTGCTCCTTCCCGCCCGCCCCCCCTGCCTCCCTGCCTTTCCTCCAGTGTGTATTTTCTGGCTTCCACTCCACACCTAGCCCTGTTTTCGGAGCTGGGGATACAACGGCTGACAGGACCCACTAAGACCCCGCTTGGAAGGAGCTTATGTTCCTGTGGGGAGACAGACGCTTATCAAGTAAACAAATGGTATTGTTTCAGATCATGGTCAGCGCTGGGAAGGGAAGTAAACCAGGAAGGGGAAAAAGTCTGGCAGGAGGTACTTAGGAGAAGATGGTCAGGGGAGTCCTCTCAGAAGCAATGAGATGTGAGATGAGACCTCAGTGGTGGACGGACAGGGAGACCCAGGCAAAGACCCTGAGGAATAGAGGTCCACGCAGAGGGAAGAGCAGAGATAAAGGCCAGCAGACAGCAATGAGCTTGGCATCCACAACACAGGAAGAGTTTCCTTCCGTCCAAGCTGTGTTTGAAAGGTGCAGACTTTCAAACACTCCCCCAGGATTTAAAGTCAGAAAGACCCCCCGGGGGGCCATGAAGCAACATCGCCGCATATTCACTCAGCTCTAGGTAGACCTTAACATTCGAATGGGCTCATTCTGACTCCCTCTTAGAAAACCAAACCTTTCTGATGTGCATTTGCAATTCTGTCTTCTTAAGGACCCGCCTGTAACTTCAGTCTGTTCTTTGTCGATGTCCCTCAGACACAGAAAGTGATGGCGGGACTTGTTCTGAGGGTCCCGAGCTTGGAACCCTGAGCCCGTTTGCCTTTCCCAACCATCTCCTCCTCCAGGCACGGGGCACAGGTGCCCGAGCTTTCCTCCGACCTTGCCACATGCTCTGGCTGTTTTACTGTGGCCGCAGCTATATGGAGATTTAGTCTTTCATTCTCACTACATTCTCTCTGACTTCTGAGCCCATTGGCGCCTCGCTGCCTTCCTAGGTAGACATATTGGGGTTCAGCTCTCATTGTCGGGGAGCCTACAGGGAGTGGAGGTGAGGGGGAGGCCTGGGCCTGTGACAGAGGGGCAGGACGGCCACCTGTGTCCTGCTGAGTGACCAGAAGGCAGCTCTGGATTCCAGTGCGTGGATGACAAGCAGAGAGGCTCACCACCATGAAGGAAAGTCCACCGCATCTCCAGAAGGGCCCTGTCAAAACACAAATGTAATACACTTGTTTATTCAACCCATCTCTACTGAGCATCTTCCCTGTAAAAATACCGTGCCAGGTATTACCTGAAGACATCAAAGTGTTAATATGTTAAACCAACACTTCCCACAGTCTCCTTGTTTATCAGAATAGCACATAGTGTCACAGACAGCAGACAAATTGTCCCAAAGACAGGTCATTGAGGAGGCCCAAGAAACAAGGCAAAACCCAGCTTATGGAAGACAGACACCCCCTCCCACACACACGAACACACACACACATACACAGCCTGGTGAGATGTCACCACAAGCCAGAAACGACCTGAAGGTCCTGGAAATACACAAAGGGTAAAAAATATACAGCAAGGACCAGCATCTCTCAGTGTGGTCCTGTGTGGATACGGAACCAGTGTCTCAAGCATCCTATTCCCAGACTAGGAAGCAACAAGCCAGAAGTGATTCAGTCGACACCCTCATGTTAAAATCCCTTCTTTGCCTTCCCACTGCTTTCAGGGTAAAGACCCCCAAGGCTCTGAGAAGCCAGCCCCACCTTCCCCACCAGTCATGACCCCCCTGCTCTCCACACCCCAACTCTCTGGCCTCCTAATTTCCACCAACATAGATTTCCTCTGCCTGGCATCATCTCGCTCCAGGTGAACGAGTCCTTCTGTGGGATGAGTCAAGATGAGCAGGGTTATTGACACGGGGCTGCTAACCTCGCAGCTGAACAGGTTGAAGCCCCCAGCCAGGGCTCCTCCTTGGGGGTCCTCAGTGTGTGGGTCCCTGAGGGTGTCACGTGACCCTCATGGACCCTTCCCCACTGGGGGCTCCAAATGCCCCAACATGTTCCCAGCTCGCCTACCTTCTGAGCAGATTTTCCAATCCTGCTTTTTATCCAGAACTACTCTCTTTCAGAAGAATCACGAGCACAACAAATTCAAAGCCCCACTTTATACCTCAGTATAGTTTTTAAAGTTCACCAGCAAGTAGGATCACAATAGCGATGAGCCCTTAAAAATGCATGAAGCCTCCCAAGTACAAGCCAAGAATGGTAATAGAATCCACTGACGCGGACCTCTGATAACCATCTCACATTACTTATTTAGAGTTTTTCCTGGTTGCCGTTTGGGAGTGAAGATTCATTTACCAAGAAGGGTTCATTTACAAGTTTTCATTACTGCTGTGACATTAATATTAAACTGGAAAAGTGTTAGATCTGGTCGGCCTCGGGTGTGCGTGGACTACACGCTCCCCTTTGTAACTAGCTCTTTGATGCCATAGTGTCGTTTCAAGTCTGTGTAGTTTTTATTGAAATTGCCGGAAGTCGAGGTAAGCATCCTTGGCTTCTTACTTTTGCATCAATATCCAGCTCCATCCAAGCACAGATATCAAACCTTGTTAGAAGTTGATGAAAGTTCCTTTTTTTGTGTCCCCAGAGGAGACTGAAGCCCACAGGGACCCTGCTTCACTTTCATCCTGCACAATTTTTTTTGTGAAAGCGTGCATATCTTCTCACATTTGCTGAGTATAAAGAATTGCCCAGCCGGGAGAAGAAGGATATTGCAATGCGCCTTGGAATTTCAGGCTCCCAAAAATGCATTCATTTGTCCCTTATTCATCCCCAAATTCCAAGCACCTCCAAGTTCGCAGGTGCTGGACCAGTTTTCCCAGGTGAGATGGTTCAGAGCATAAGAAAGACTCTTTCAGGATTACAGGTTTTCATTAGAAATTATCAGGCCCGTTTCCCTTGACTAAAGGAAAGAGCTAAAGCTCAACGGGCTCACAGAACTACTTGAGGCAGAGGCAGGATTTCAAGACAAGGCTCAGCTCTCACTCACACCTTGCCCGTTGCTCTGAGCCCACCACCCTAGTCAGGTCAGGTCGGACACAGGCCATCTAACTGCTGTTCCATCGGATGCATCCCTTACATTCCTCCACAAATAACTGAGGAGGTAATTCCTTGTGGATTAGGAGAGGCAGAGAAGTACCATTCCCTATTCTGATTGAATCTGATGCTGTTCAAGTAAAAGTAAAGTGAAATCAGGATCCGCGTGGAATTAGGAACTTGGACCATGTAAGCTAGGATTTCACAACAACGGCGCATAACATCTGGGGTTGGCTGATGCTCTGTGGTGGAGGCTGCCCTGGGCATCACAGGACGTTGCCACGTGCCCCCTGGAGGGCAAAGTCACCCTCAGCTGAGAACCGCTGTTCTTGACTGTAGGCTTTCTTTCCCCAGGGTGCACGTGGCCAGAGGCGGGAACCGTTGTCTGAGCCAGATTCACGGACTGCACGTCCATTACAGAGTTTCTGAATTGATCTGTTCTTGTTCAGAGTTGGTATTGATTTTGCCATTCTTCTTCCAAAGCTAAAATGCATTCAAATGTTGCATGTGAGTCTGAATAGACTGAGAAGGTTCAGGAAGTTTTGCTTTCCTGATAGGAAGTCAGGGGGGTGTCTTCTGGTTTTCAGCTAAAAAGAGGCAGGTTTAACACAGCAGTTTTCCCATAGTCGGGCAGAGCAGGGCTCAGAGGCCCCCTGGGTGGAGGATGGCAAGCTCTGAGCTCGTATCTTCTGATGGATGTGGGATTGCCGGGGGAATCCATGCTAGTTCAAGGCCGGAGGGCTGGAGTTGTCATGGCACCAGTAAGCAAAGTGGTTAGGGGCCGAGAGAGAAATGGATGCTGACTTATTTGGTGTGAACTTTCGGGGATATTAATGGCACCAAAGGTCCCCAGAGGGCAGTGACAGGAGGATGAGAAATGGCCCATTATGTCAAATAGTAAGGCATAACATGGAAGTAATGGCTAAATCGCCTCTCACCCTCAAGGAGCGAGTCAGAGCAGCGCCTGGGCTCCTCTGGCGGCCGGGGGTGAAGGGTGCAGTTTGTGGGCTGCAGGCTGATGAGATGGGGTCGGGGGGATGCCTGGGGAGTGCGAGGCCCGGGGTGGGTGGACTGTGGAGGCCAGGCGAGGAGAGAGGGCTAGCTCGTCGTCGACAGTCTACATCCCTTCCCACAGGGCTCGCTGCCCAGTCCTCGTAGCCGTCATCCTGTGACTCAGTGACCTTGGCTTTTCTCTCTGTGTGGCTCTGTGTCTCTCACTTTCATCTCTCTTGGTCCTGTGTCTTCATGATTTCCCTCTGCTTCCCTCTGGGAATGTGCTTCCCTGACCCCCTCTGTCTCTCTCTCTCCTCTCTTTTTTCTCTCTTCCCCCATCTCTCTGTCTCTCTGTCTCCCTCTCTGTCTCAGTCTCTCTCTCCCCCATCTCTCTGTTTGTCTCTCTCTGTCTCTGTCTCTCTGTCTCCCTCTCTGTCTCGGTCTCTCTCTCCCCCATCTCTCTGTTTGTCTCTCTCTGTCTCTGCCTCTCTGTCTCCCCACCAGCCCTCCTCCCTCCCACCTCACCCCTGCCCCACCCCCTCCATCTCAGCACCATCTGACCCCAGGCTGGCCCAGCAGCTCAGTCCCTCAGCCCAGTTTCTCGGAGCTCTTTCTTCCCCCACCAGCCTCCTTCACCCCTTGGCGTCCCTCCATGTCTCTGACACAAGGGCCAACAGAGACTTTGGCCTCGGGAACAGAGCACAGTGGGGTGACTGTTGATGACGCACAAACATGCAATTAAAACCCACACAAGCCGGTGGGTGGAGAGAGCCTGCAAGGCGCAGGCGGGACTCAGCCCCCGTGGGTTCCTCTGGGTTTGGGGAGGTAGCTCGCAGGGTTTAGGGGTCTGGGAAGGTGCTAGAAGGGCTGGAAGTACAGGCAGGCAGGTGAGCAGGGCAGAAGGAAGGTGAGGAAGGGAGCGCTGGGGTCCCCAGGTCCTTTCCCTCCCAGCTTTCAGAGGGTGAGCCCTGGGGCCGCCTGCCACACTCTGTGCTCTTCTCCTATGTGCCTCCACTCCACCTCTGTCTTTCCATCACACATGCACACACACACACAGAGAGACATGCACAGGTGCACACACGCACACGCACACACTCACTCACTCGACACTGGTGCCCCGGCCCCTGCACTGCACTCAGCCGTCTCCACACAGAGAGACATGCACAGGTGCACGCACGCACACTCACTCACTCGACACTGGTGCCCCGGCCCCTGCACTGCACTCAGCCGTCTCCACACAGAGAGACATGCACAGGTGCACACACGCACGCACACACTCACTCACTCGACACTGGTGCCCCGGCCCCTGCACTGCACTCAGCCGTCTCCACACAGAGAGACATGCACAGGTGCACACACGCACGCGCACACACTCACTCACTCGACACTGGTGCCCCGGCCCCTGCACTGCACTCAGCCGTCTCCACACAGAGAGACATGCACAGGTGCACACACGCACGCGCACACACTCACTCACTCGACACTGGTGCCCCGGCCCCTGCACTGCACTCAGCCGTCTCCACACAGAGAGACATGCACAGGTGCACACACGCACGCACACACTCACTCACTCGACACTGGTGCCCCGGCCCCTGCACTGCACTCAGCCGTCTCCACACAGAGAGACATGCACAGGTGCACACACGCACGCGCACACACTCACTCACTCGACACTGGTGCCCCGGCCCCTGCACTGCACTCAGCCGTCTCCACACAGAGAGACATGCACAGGTGCACACACGCACGCACACACTCACTCACTCGACACTGGTGCCCCGGCCCCTGCACTGCACTCAGCCGTCTCCACACAGAGAGACATGCACAGGTGCACACACGCACGCACACACTCACTCACTCGACACTGGTGCCCCGGCCCCCGCACTGCACTCAGCCGTCTCCACACAGAGAGACATGCACAGGTGCACACACGCACGCACACACTCACTCACTCGACACTGGTGCCCCGGCCCCCGCACTGCACTCAGCCGTCTCCACACAGAGAGACATGCACAGGTGCACACACGCACGCACACACTCACTCACTCGACACTGGTGCCCCGGCCCCTGCACTGCACTCAGCCGTCTCCACACAGAGAGACATGCACAGGTGCACACACGCACGCACACACTCACTCACTCGACACTGGTGCCCCGGCCCCTGCACTGCACTCAGCCGTCTCCACACAGAGAGACATGCACAGGTGCACACACACACGCACACACTCACTCACTCGACACTGGTGCCCCGGCCCCCGCACTGCACTCAGCCGTCTCCACACAGAGAGACATGCACAGGTGCACACACGCACGCACACACTCACTCACTCGACACTGGTGCCCCGGCCCCTGCACTGCACTCAGCCGTCTCCACACAGAGAGACATGCACAGGTGCACACACACACGCACACACTCACTCACTCGACACTGGTGCCCCGGCCCCTGCACTGCACTCAGCCGTCTCCACACAGAGAGACATGCACAGGTGCACACACGCACGCACACACTCACTCACTCGACACTGGTGCCCCGGCCCCCGCACTGCACTCAGCCTTCTCCACACAGAGAGACATGCACAGGTGCACACACGCACGCACACACACTCACTCACTCGACACTGGTGCCCCGGCCCCCGCACTGCACTCAGCCGTCTCCACACAGAGAGACATGCACAGGTGCACACACGCACGCACACACTCACTCACTCGACACTGGTGCCCCGGCCCCCGCACTGCACTCAGCCGTCTCCACACAGAGAGACATGCACAGGTGCACACATGCACGCACACACTCACTCACTCGACACTGGTGCCCCGGCCCCTGCACTGCACTCAGCCGTCTCCACACAGAGAGACATGCACAGGTGCACACACGCACGCACACACTCACTCACTCGACACTGGTGCCCCGGCCCCTGCACTGCACTCAGCCGTCTCCACACAGAGAGACATGCACAGGTGCACACACGCACGCACACACACTCACTCACTCGACACTGGTGCCCCGGCCCCTGCACTGCACTCAGCCGTCTCCACACAGAGAGACATGCACAGGTGCACACACGCACGCACACACTCACTCACTCGACACTGGTGCCCCGGCCCCTGCACTGCACTCAGCCGTCTCCACACAGAGAGACATGCACAGGTGCACACACGCACGCACACACTCACTCACTCGACACTGGTGCCCCGGCCCCTGCACTGCACTCAGCCGTCTCCACACAGAGAGACATGCACAGGTGCACACACGCACGCACACACTCACTCACTCGACACTGGTGCCCCGGCCCCTGCACTGCACTCAGCCGTCTCCACACAGAGAGACATGCACAGGTGCACACACGCACGCACACACTCACTCACTCGACACTGGTGCCCCGGCCCCTGCACTGCACTCAGCCGTCTCCACACAGAGAGACATGCACAGGTGCACACACGCACGCACACACTCACTCACTCGACACTGGTGCCCCGGCCCCTGCACTGCACTCAGCCGTCTCCACACAGAGAGACATGCACAGGTGCACACGCACACACTCACTCACTCGACACTGGTGCCCCGGCCCCCGCACTGCACTTAGCCGTCTCCTGACCCTCTCGCACCTGCACTGTCCGTGCTCTACCCCTCCCCATGCCTTTTACTTCATGGGTGAAAGTTTCAGCACAAAGGAAACAAAACTAGAAAGAGGGAGAGAGAAAGTGGAGAGGTGGCCGGAGGAAAGCAAGAGGGGAAGCTATAACTGAGGGTGTCAGTTCTGGAGGCCCTAGTTTCCTGGAATCCACACCCAGGCCGGGCCAGGCTCCACCCCGGTTGGGGGCAGTGGCGGGTTTACACACCAGGATGCCAAGGGCATGCGCACCTGACACAGGTGACTCTGGAGTTCAAAGCAAAGGAGACCCTTCGACTTCTCCTGGGTCACTGCCGCTTTCAAATGGAAACTCCAGAGGGCTGGGGTGGATTCAATTCTGGGGGGGTTGCTCCACGGAGCCTGGCGGGGGTCAAGTGTTCTGGGAGGGTGGGCTGGGGAGGGCTGGGCAGCGGGGAACCGAGAAGGCCCGTGGAGACAGATGCACTCAGGAGGCTTCAGCTCCCTCCTGGGGGGAATCCGGAAAAGCACCTCCAACCCAGCCCTGAGGGGGTCTTTGGGTGCCAGCTGGACAGCTGTCCACTTCCCCAGGGAGCAGGGGACATGAAAGAAGTGACTCTGGCTTGGCCTTGGCAGAGAAGGAAGGATGGCTGATAGGACAGCCCACAGAGGGGCTACTGTGAGCTCAGGGCACAGCGTGGGGACAGCATAAACCACAAGCGTGCTGGCTGCTGTTACTGCTCATTAAAGAGAAAACCCCTCCTCTCCTTGGTGGATGGGAGCAGAGACTGTTCCACACAGGATAAATGTTCAAAGAGGTTTCCTGTGACGCCCCCAGCCTATCCCAGACAGGAAGAAAGGACCTCTGTATCAGGGTCCTGTGACCTCTATACCAAATTACCGCAAACTAGGTGGCTTAAAACAACAGAAATATATTCTCTTTTCTGGGAGTACAGAAGTCCGAGATCAACGTGTCAGTGAGGTTGTGCTCCCTCCAGGAATTCTAGAGAAGAGTCCCTTCCTTCTCTCTTCCAGCTTCTGGCGGCTCCAAGTGTTCCCTGGCTCGTGACCCCATCACTGCAACATCTGCCTCATCTTCACATGGCCGTCTCCATTCTTTATGTCTCACATTTCCCTCTGCTTTTTTTTTTTTTTTTTTTTTTTTTTAATGAGGACACATGTCATTGGATTTAGGGCTCACCTTAAATTCAGGTGATCTCATCTCAGGGTCCTTTACTTAATGACATCAACAAAAACCCCTTCTCCAAATCACATCACATTCACAGACTCCAAGGGTTGGGGTATGGACCTATCTTTTGGGGGGACACTACTCAACCTATAAAAGACAGACCCTAGGGTAAAAGAAGAGTTCCCGATTCATTCCCCTGTCAGATTTCAAGCCCCATAACTTCAGACCCTCTGAAAGGGAGATGTCTGACAGTAAACCTTTCACCTGCATTATCTAATTAAATCCTCATTATAACCCTCTGTGGTCGATTCTGCTCTTGTTCCCATTTTATGAGTAAGGAAACTGAGCCCAGGCTTATACCTGTCGGATTAAATGCAGGCAATGTAGTCCAGACTTCCACTCTTAAGCACCACCGTTAGAAGTGTTGTTTAGTTTCTCCCATGTGAAACAGGCAGATGGAGGGCGGGGAGGTTAAGGAAAGCAGGTGCGTAGGTGTCTAGATTGTCATGACAGTTTCCCATTTTATTTCTCTCTGTCTGGAGTCATAAGCGCATGGTTGTCTCGGCATGTATAGACGTCTGCAGAACATAAAAATGGACAGACGCTTAAAGAATCCAGTTTCCTAACTGGTACTGGGACTAGCAAAAGAGGTGGGGTTTTAATGGCCATAAAGTACCTTTAATAAATAGCGCTCCCCACCGATCACTCTGGTGCTTTCTTCTGCGTCAGCGCATGAACTATTAAGAGAGCTCAATTTACGGCATTTACCC
Organism: Mesoplodon mirus; assembly: GCF_964341445.2. Lineage (NCBI taxonomy): Eukaryota > Metazoa > Chordata > Mammalia > Artiodactyla > Ziphiidae > Mesoplodon > Mesoplodon mirus. Next base: position 141,955,690 of record NC_138982.1, on the reverse strand, counting down.
AGTAGAAAGGGCTACTTGGGGTGCTAATCAGAAAACACACACTGTCAAAAGGAGCTAATTAGAGCATCACACAACTTAATCAAGCTTTGCCTGAAAAACTGGATCTCTTGGAGATACTGACTATTCAGAGATGCTTAGCAGGCCTGCAATAAGCAAACACAGAAGCCCTTGTATATAAGGATGTGGTGCTGAGCTGGTTTCATTATTAAGGATTTCCAGTTCTCACCAGTCTTTTCCAGCTACCTTGATCACTACATCTAAAGTGGCAACCCCTGCAGGCAGGGGGCAGGTATCATGGGTTTGTCTTTTGATTTCAGACACATTCGTTCCATCCAATCTGAAACCTGAGCATCCCGCAGTCCAGCTGGCACCAAGATGGTATTGCTTTTTAGGAGTTTAATAAGCCCTGTTTGTTCAAAGCGGGGTTGCTGGAATGGAGAGTCATTCGTGAATCTGTGACAAAGCATTACAAATATGCCAAGCACTCAAGATTTAGTTGGGTGTCAGAAAGAGCATAAGGCACTCATGACCTACATTTTAAAAGAACCCTGGAGGTAAATGCCTTCCACATTTTCTCAAGTACTTGAACAAAATGATTTTTAAGATAATATTAGTTATGTAAATAAATAAAAGAGCCAGTTAGTCCAATTAATCTGGACTCTTGGAATAAAGACAGATAATCATGTTTAGGATATTGGATATATAAAAATCCACAAATTTCAATATTGGTCCATTAGGGTGTGTTGATTCACATGCAAAAAAATATTCTTCATGCTACAAAAGAATTGTTCCAGTTTTTGTTTTTAGTCACAGTTCTGTTAATGCTTTCATGATATTTGTTTGCAAATAATTTAACCCCCAATAGAGAAGGTTAAAGAATACATCCACTACCAGAAAGGAAGATGAAGAATTTTCAATACCATCATAAAAGGCATTAGGGACATAAGGTTTCATTTTTTTTAATTAAATACTTTTATTTTTCGGGATTAAAGCTAATACACATAGCAATATATACCTTCAACATTAGAATCTATAATGGTAAACTTCATACCACCATTTTTTCTAATCTAAAGTCCAGATACATCAAGTTACAAAACTCATTTCACAAGAATGCGAAATTACCTCATTTCTTTCTCTAAGAGTGTCGTGGCCAATTTATCATCAAGGAATTTATTATTGGGCTTTCCTTTGATCCAGCTCATTGTATGAAGCCAATGTTGAATCAAAGTACCTTTGATTTCAGTGAGCCAAAACCAAGGTATTTTAGTGGAACACAGGCTAAAAAATATTAATGAAAACATGTAATTAGTCACCATCACTTCTCGAGATAAAGACATCCTGAGAAAGCCAGTGGGAAAATGCTAAGTGGATTCTTGCATCATAAATACCAAGCAACATGACAATGTAATGCAAGGTCTCAGAAATCAACATGGTAAATCTCCCCAAAATAAGGTCATCATTTCTCTTATTGGGGGGTTGGGGGGACTCTTAAGAAAAGTCAAAGCATTTTGAAAATTCTTATGCTCATTTAAACTGTGCAAAACGCATTTTCCAGTAATTTTTCAGCCTGTCTTCCTTTTGTTTCTAGTTCTCCTATACCATTGAGTAGTCTCTCCTTTCTCTTTAAATGGTTATTCTCTTTCAGTGAGTAAATTTGAATTTTGAAGGTTCTGGGGTCTAAAAGTCACTGTCTAATTGCACACAGCTTCACTGCTTTGTTAGCACAACAACCAGCTAATGGCAGCCCTGCCTGGCACAGGAGGTTCCAAGATCCTGCCAAGGGGCTGGCTGAGGAAAACGTGATCAACAATAAGGAAAGCAGGGAATATTTTGAAGCAAAAGAAACAAGAATTGTCAGTTATTTTAGATTCAGAAAGTTAAGGAATGAGTTATGCCTTAGATATGTTATTAAGAATAAAATGCTCACTAACGATCTCCTCTGGGGTGTCCCCAACCACGTCAAACTCAGCATGTCTGAAACCAAACCCATGATCTTTTCCCACCAAAATATGATTTTTCTCCTAGGCAGTTCTGTGCAATGAATGAATAATCCTGCTGTCCACCCAGTTTCCTGAGCTTGAAACCTGGAAGGGAGTCATCAATGACCCCTCCTTCCCACCTGCCCCACCTGCCATCAGTTCTGGAGCCATCTCCTTGGGCTTGTTCCATAACTCACAGTTTCATTCCCTTTCACTTCCCATCACCATGGCTCCCTCACCTGCACATCCTCTTACCTGGTCTCTCGGCTCTAGGACTGCACACCCCCAGCCCATTTTCTAATCAGAGCTGTCACCAGGTCTGCCATGAGGGACTTACAGGTGAGCCAAGATGGCCAGCCTCTCAGTCCCCAACGTGGCCAGGAAGAGCCCACTGCATTCATCCCAGGGTGTTGCACAAATACCCCTTGTCTGCATGCGTCTCGAAGTGAGAAGAGTTGGAAGCACTAGGATACACAGTGAACAATGTCTATTCCAAAACTGCTGGAAGGTCAGATCTAGGCTTCAGTCCATTTCAAACCTGGGCAATGTAGTTTGCAAAGTGCATCTAGTGACTGGGCTCTAATTGTGTTCATGCATTTAGGGGACCCACAAGATGTATTGAAGACTTGAACCAGGATCATAATGATGGGAACAAAAGGGAGTCGAGAGATATTTTGCAAGCAGAATTAACCTGGAGAAGGAGGTGTCAGTGAGGGCTCTGAGATTTCAAGTATCAATTTCTAGGAAGATGAGGATGACATACAAAAAGATTGGGCATGAAAGAGAAAGTGGCATTTGGAGATGAGTTTGGGAGTAGGGGCTGGCCTTCATAAACTGGGTTTGTAGACTGTGGCTTTTAAAATTCGTGATGTGCATTTCTCTAATGATTAGTGATGCTGAGCATCCTTTCATGTGTTTGTTGGCAATCTGTATTTCTTCTCTGGAGAAACGTCTATTTAGGTCTTCTGCCCATTTTTGGATTTGGTTCATTGTTTTTTGATATTGAGCTACATGAGCTGCTTGTATATTTTGGAGATTAATCCTTTGTCAGTTACATAATTTGCAAATATTTTCTCCTATTCTGAGCGTTGTCTTTTTGTCTTGTTTTTGGTTTCCTTTGCTGTGCAAAGGCTTTTAGGTTTCATTAGGTCCCATTTGTTTATTTTTGTTTTTATTCCCATTTCTCTAGGAGGTGGGTCAAAAAGGATCTTGCTGTGATTTATGTCATAGAGTGTTCTGCCTATGTTTTCCTCTAAGAGTTTGATAGTGTCTGGCATTACACTTAGGTCTTTAAACCATTTTGAGTTTATTTTTGTATATGGTGTTGGGGAGTGTTCTAATTTCATTCTTTTACATGTAGCTGTCCAGCACCATTTATTGAAGAGGATATCTTTTCTCCATTGTATATTCGTGCCTCCTTTATCAAAGATAAGATAACCATATGTGTGTGGGTTTATCTCTGGGCTTTCTATCCTGTTCCATTGATCTATATTTCTGTTTTTGTGCCAGTACCATACTGTCTTGGTTACTGTAGCTTTGTAGTATAGTCTGAATGAGGTATCACCTTATACCAGTCAGAATGGCCATCATCAAAAAATCTACAAACAATAAATACTGGATAGGGTGTGGAGAAAAGGGAACCCTCTTGCATTCTTTGTGGGAATTTAAATAGATACAGCCACTATGGAGAACAATATGGAGGTTCCTTTAAAAACTAAAAATAGAACTACCATATGACCCAGCAATCCCACTGCTGGGAAAACCATAATTCAAAAAGAGTCATGTACCACAGTGTTCCCTGCAACACTATTTACAATAGCCATAACATGGAACAACCTAAGTGTCCATCGACAGATGAATGGATAAAGAAGATGTGGCACATATATACAATGGAATATTATTCAGCCATAAAAAGAAATGAAACTGAGTTATTTGTAGTGAGGTGGATGGATCTAGAGTCTGTACTTCACAGAGTGAAGTAAGTCAGAAAGTGAAAAACAACTACTGTATGCTAACACATATATATGGAATCTAAATAATAATAATAATAATAAAAAGGTTCTAACAAATTTGGGGGCAGGACAGGAATAAAGATGCAGACATAGAGAATGAACTTGAGGACACGGGGAGAGGGGAAGGGTAAGCTGGGATGAAGTGAGAGTGGCATTGACATATATACACTACCAAATGTAAAATAGATAGCTAGTGGGAAGCAGCCGCATAGCACAGGGAGATCAGATTGGCACTTTGTGACCACCTAGAGGGGTGGAGTAGGGAGGGTGGGAGGGAGGTGCAAGAGGGAGGGGATATTGGGATATATGTATACACATAGCTGATTCATTTTGTTATACAGCATAAACTAATACAACATGGTAAAGCAATTATACTCCAATAAAGATGTTAAAAAAATAAATAAATGCAAAATATAAAATAAAATTCGTGATGGACATTGATGTGGAAATATCTAGCAAAGCATCTGAAATTCAAGTCTAGAACTCAGGAAAGAGAGCAAAATGGAAAAGATGGATGTGAGCTATAAGGAGATGAGGTAAGTGCTGAGCCTCCAAGAGAGGGCTGAGCACAGGGTGCTCTTAGAGGGTGGATGGAGGACAGGGTCCAGGAAAGGAGAGTAACAAGTCACAGTCAGAGATGTAGGAAGAGCTCTGGGAGAGCAAAATGCTGTGGAAGCTGAGAGTTTCAAAACAAAAACAAAAAGGTCAACAGCACAAAATGTTGCAGGTGGTACAAGTAGGGTGAGGACCAAGAAGAAACCATAGAATGTGACAATTAGAGGTCACAGTTGGACTTCAAAAGAAAAATTGTCATAGTTGATGGTGATGGCAGCTGTGCCAGTTCAGGTTTTCCAAGAAGCAGATGCCAAGACAGATTAGACATGCAAGGGATTTGGTGGTGGGGTTGAGGGGTGGGGGGATTCTTGTAAAGGATAAAGATAAAAAGAGGGAGCAATATTACTGAACTCAGGTTCAGCCACTTATTTCTCAATAATCCAACACTGAGAAACAGATGTTGGGTAAAAGGAGAGACAGCTTTCTTGAGGAAGCTGGCAGTCCTGGGGAGAAGGTGGACTCATGTCCTAAAGAACCAACTCCCCATTCTCAGGCTTTGCTCAGAAATTTTATAGGGAAAAGAAAAAGGGGCTACGTGCTGAGGAGAGGGTTGTGAGGGTCATGATCAGCTTGCAGACATTTTTCTGACTGGCTGGTGGTAAGGTAACTGGGAGTCAACATCATCAACCTTCTGGTTCCAACTGGTCTGGGATTTCCTGCTGGTGAGCAGCATGCAGTTAACTCCTTCCAACTGGTGGTGTTTCAGTATCTACAGAACAGCTCAAAGGATTTGTCTCAGAATGTCCTCTATAGCCCTTGAGGAAGAACTAAAGATCCTTGACTTTGTTTAATGACTAAACTATTGTTATTTTGTCTTCCTTGACTATTGTCCTTTGTTTCTGCATCTTCTTATTTCTCTGATTAAATTTATTCTTTGGAACTTGGGGAGGGCCTAGTAGGCTAAAGATTTTCTGCAACAAGAAGCAGGTGGAGGACATGGCTGGTGTCTGTTCCAGAAAGTCCCCACAGGGTCCTGCTCCATTACAGCAGAAGCAGGCAAGGAGGGCCCACAGACCAAGACACAGGTGTGAATCCTGTGACAGGAGGAAGGGAAGGAAGGGGTGGGCAGGAAGACCCTCGGCTGTAATGCACTGCTGAGGACACTGCAGCCGGGCGATGGGGAAGCCCTGAGCAAACTCCTCATTGAGAAATCCCACATCAGGTGGGGTTTGTCATCAGGGGAACCTGCCGTGTCAGGCAGTGCTGGGAGCAGCCCAGAGGACAGGTGGCCTCTGCGTCGGGGCGGGGATGGCAGCTAGATTCTGTCCACTAACCTCTCTCCCAGCAGTGGGTTCTCTTGAAGAGGGTGCATTTCCCTGGCATCATAGAAGCCAAATGAGTGATCCTGAGAAAGAAGTAGAAACCCTGATACTCGGTCTAAGCTGTTCCTCTTTGTCTACACGGCACTGACCGAAACAGAAGAGACACAAGCAGTTTAGCAGGCAGTCAAAGCCTAGTAAGGATTCCACCAAAAGCAATCACAGAAACCGGTAACTGAGTGGTGGCCAAGGTCACACAGTTCCGTGGAAGTGCTGAGACTCCATCATTTTTTGCTCTGCATCCCTGTCTCCCTCCTCAAGCCCTGCACTCTCCCGACCACTGCCCACTGCATCCAGGGTTCAGCCCATCACCGTTTATACCCTGCGTGCGTGGTTGCCTCTGATGTTTCCCATGGTGGGGGTTCCAAGGATCTTCTTACCTCTATTTCTCTGGTGAAAGTATGACATTTAAGAGCTTAAGTGAACAAGCCATAGGAAAGCCAGCTCTCCCTGTGCCTGGTGGAGGAGGCCTGAGGATAATGCCTTTGCAGGGGCTCTGACCAGGGGTCTCGGGAAACGTGCCCAGGTGTGGGGACATCCCCACCTATAATACCCTGAGTGGCCCATCGCGTGGACACAGGGCCAGCCAGCACCTGCTGACCAAGTGAAGAGCCCACCTAACCCTCTGTGTTTCCTTCCAGGTGACCTCATCCACTTGCCTCCATACCTTCGAATGGACTTCTTGTTGAATCGAAGTGGTCCAGGCGCCAGCAGGGACCCGAGTTTAGGGCAGGCATGCTTGGAGCCCCAGAAAAGTCGGACCCTGAAACGCCCCCCGGTCCTCGAGCCCATCCCCATGGAGGCTGCCTCCTCCACGGCCTCCACGAGGGACGGACAGCAGTGGCAGCAGGGGGCCGTGGCCACATTACCTCAGCGGGAGGGGGTGGAGCTGGGACAGGCAGCCAAGATGAGCAGCTCCCAGGAATCCCTGCTGGACTCTCGGGGCCATTTGAAAGGCAGCAACCCCTACACCAAGTCCTACACCCTGGTATAACCAACGGCATGACTGGACAGCGGTTGTAAATATGGTTTAAAAAATTCAATCAAAGCTACCTTTTTTTTACAGAATTCCAATATTTATAATGAAAGAAAATTGCCAAAATATATTAAAAAAAAAGAAAAAAAAGAGAGACAGAGAAAATACTGAAAAAAACCACAGACAGTGCAAAGACTCTCCTGCTTTTTTTCTGTCTGAGTGTGAGCTCCATCTGCCTGGGCATCTGATTTTTTGGGAAAGAAGTCCAGTTTTATGATCTTCACGGGCTATTGCATTTTTACTGATTTTCTACAATGTGCATGGGGGACTCATTCAACCTTCTAACTGGAAGTTCTATCACACAAGATTCAAGAAAGAAAACAGGAAAAAAAAAATGACCTTCTTTGTGAATTTAAAAGGAACCTTGATTTGGGGGCCGGGGGAAACGTTAGTCATGTTTGCACACCTTTCTTTCCCATTAGAAATTGGGTTCTTGATTTGACCTCCTTCTGTTGTTACTTAGGATGAGTGCCGTCAGTGAAGGGGTGGGGGGAATCAATTTGGTTCTCTTTTTTGTTTATTTTTTAATTTAATGAGACACTCTTTGCATTTTGTCTAAGTGAAATAAAAAAGAAAAGGTGGTCTGCCTTTATTTCGATGTCTACTTCTCTTGTCTCCTATTGATTGCTGGGTCCTCCTTCCTAGGGATGCTTGTGTTTGCAAACACCAGGGCTGAATCAAAGCCCCAATTTAATAAACAAGCGAGGATTCCGAGAGTCTGACCTCCCCAAGATAGAGGGGAAGGACACAGAAGATGCAGCAGGTCTGAGATTTAACGAGGGGCTGGCCAGGTATTCTAAGCCCCTTCATATGCTCTGCTCTTTGCCTCCCAATGACACCTGGCCCTCTAGCTGGACCAGGGGTCAGAAAACTATGACCCACGGGACAAATCCAGCCCACGGCTATATTTATCTATAAAGTTTTATTGGAACAGAGCCATGCATACCATGTGCATTTAGCCCATGGCTGTTTCATGCCATGATGGCAGAGTTGAGTAGTTACAACAGAGATGGTGTGGCCAGCAAAGCTGGAACTATTCACCCTCTGGCTCTTTCCAGAAAAAGTTTGCAGACCCCTACTCTAGAGTCCCACCGTCAGCCCCAGCTCACTGGAGGCAGGAAGACTGGACCAGGAGAAGTCTGTGCATCCTGTCCTCAGGTACCTGTCCTGCCACCACCATACCCAGTATCTAAATGTGCAGTAGACCATCTTAGTGTCTGTTCCTCTGACTCACGCCTCTGCACCCAGAGACAATGAGTCAAGAGTAAGTGATGTTCCTCTGAAATCTAACTTTCTGTTTCTTCCTCTCAGTTTAAATTATTTTCCACGTGGCTCATCCTAACAGAGCACTTATTCTTAAACAGGATGAATTGTGCTCTCCTTCCCATGACTCTTACATAGTACACCTTAGAAAGACCCCCCAACTCCCCCTTCCAGCCTCTCTTAGGTCTCATGTCAGAGGTTTGGCATGACCAGAAAACTTGGTCGAATGCCTGTAGCTGCTCAGTTGCCAAGGTAGCAGACTGTACAAATATGTCCGCTCCCTTAATACTCTCTGCAGGCTCCCCTTTAAGCCATCAGCCTAGGCTGGTGCCAGCCATTGCCATCTGGGAACATGTTCAGAAATGTCTTTCCTCTTCTGCCTCCTTCTGTTCCTCCCTCTTTCCTTCCTTCTCTCCTTCCTTCGCTCCTTCCCTTCTTCCCTTCATCTTTTCCATCATTGCTTCCTTCCATTTACTTTCCAGGAAAGCCCATTTGCCTACATAGATTCTGTGATACCGAGCGTCTGCAGAGCAGATCCAGGACCACATCGGGACCACCTGCTGGCCCTGACCTTAGGTGACCTCCTGGATGCGAAATGTTTGTTTCTTGCCGTGGTTTCAGACTTTAACCCATGTTGACAGCTTATTGTTTGCATCCTCACAGACTGCTTTTTTTTTTTTAATTCAAAGAAATGAAATGCTACTTTCTGGGAAAAAGTAAAACTAAAGCTCTATTGTTCATCAACCTAAAACTTACTATATTCCCCAAACTTAGAAGTTTACATTTTAAAAAAATTTTTACCTCAAGATGTGCAAAAATAAAAAATTCCATATCCTGTCTGCCTCTGGAATGGATTGCTTTCAATAATACTGCCTTGGAAATGCTCATTAAAATGAGTTCAACACATAAGCACTGTATCAAAAAGTTCACCCTACCCCTCAGGTAGGGGCCTGATGTTAATATCTACAAAGAGACCCAGATGAAAGGGGTCTCTGTGGATTAAAAAGTCCATTATTGAGAGGAGTGATCATTTTCCTCTGGACCTCTGCCCATCTCTAATCTGATTTATAATGCCTTCCAGAGGTCACCTTACTAGCCTAAGTCTGCAGCCAGATTGATGTATCTTGGAGCGGCGAAGCTCAGATAAATTCTTTATCCTCTGGCCAAAAACTCTAGGGTCAATGGACAATCGCTATAGGGTCAATGGACTGGGTTTCCTCTGAGGCATCCACCTGGCTGGCAGCCTGAAAGACGTTCTCCTTCCTAAAGTGAGCAAGGACTTCTGTTGCTGCACAGCCAGGGTACAGCGCTGAGCATGTGCACACCCACAGGAACCCTAGTGCTTCCACCTGGGTCACTGCCTGGTACCCACCTCTGCTGTGCTACCCACAAAGAGAAGAGGCTGGAGAAGGGAGGTGGGGAGAGATGGAAGAGCGAGATGGTCTTAAATCTGATCACTCAGAGAATCTTGATAATATCTTAAGACAAAGAAAACACACTGTTGCTTAATTTGCTTTTAAAATAAGTGGTAGATCACCACCCAGGAAAGATCCCTCTGACCTGGGACATTGATTCCTCATATGCCAAAATCTTCATGTGACTTTTAAGGAAATGCCTGAGGCCCTCCAGAGAAGCGGTGAACTCTGTACATCTATTTCCAGCAATGGTAGAGAGTGTGTGCAGCCTCCAGGCACTGGACTAGGACCAGGAATCCAAGGAATGGTTCATTATAGTCACCTATTCTGCAGAGGTTTAAAGAGAGCTCACAGTATGTCCACATTCAAATGGCATGTTTGTCCAAAGAATGTGACTCAGAGAATATCATCAACTCTTGGAAGGTCACCTGGGAAGATTGTGTCAACAATTTAATATCCAAGGGTCTTGAGCTCCACGTTTCTTTTCCACCCATTGGCCCAAAATGACCTGTCAAACAGAGGCAGACGGTTCATCTTCTCATTGAAGCCCTCCCTGAATACTCTATGTAACACCACTTTCTGTCCCTCTCCTGACGTTCCTGTGCCCCTATACCTTCTATGCTCTCTATCCATATCCTTATCATCTTCTAACTGCCTGCATAATTCACTTATTTATCATGGCTACTGTTCATTATCTGTCTTCTCTCACTGGAATGTCGGCTCCATGAGGGCAGAACTCTTTGTCTTGTCCATTGCATCCCCAGTTCTTAGAACAGAAGAAGCTGGCCCATAGTAGGCATCTTATAAATATTTGTTCAGTTGGAAAAAAGTGGGTGGGGTTTCCTAAGCTCAGGGTTCCTCAGCTGTGACACAAACCCCCTGAGTGTGCAAGGTCCACCTGGCTGCTCTGCATCACCCATGGGCCTGGGGGCACAGGGGGGCCGATGGGAACGTGGCACTCATGCCGACTGCTGGGCCATGAGTAACATCATGCTGAGTCTCTACCAGCATCCATGGAACCCTGGAGGCCAACCCATTACCCTACGAGTATGGTAAAAATCTGAGCCCCTCTACTGCTCTTGACAGTAATTAGACCTGGCAGCACCAGCCCCTCCTCCACTCTCTGGCAGGACTAGTTACAGCTTAGACTTCTGGGTGTGATCCACTTACAGATTTTTACAATTCTATGGGATTTTTTTTCTTTTCTCTTCTCAATCTCTCACTTTTCAGAAAGAACGAGAAAAAAACTTGGGAAAAGTCACTTTGAGCACATGGCAAGGGGTACCTGTTTCATCTCCCAAGACAAGTTTGGCAAAGCCAGAAAGCTCTTTGTGTCCCAGAAACTTCAAACCAGCTATAGGGAGAAAAGGCAATGTTTATCCTTTCTGGCATCGTGCCTCCCCAGAGAGGCTGTGCTCTTCCTCAAAGAGATAACCCTTCCTCGGAGAAAAAAATAACTGGGATGTACATTCATGTTTGTGTCTGGGGAAGATACTGAGAAGGGTCCTCGAGGATAGCAGGGCCTGGGTCTGGACCACCACCAGGGTGGGTACCGGGTCTACCCAGGCATCACGATCAGAGGGAAGGTGGCATTTCCAACTGTGCTGTGTTCTGCTCTCAAAGAGTTAATTCAGCTTTTGCCTCAATCTCTCACCTTCTGAGGCTTCCCTAAGGGCCCAGTGCCTCCCTAAATAGAGGGGACCTCCTCTTGCCACGCTAGGGAGAAATACGTTAGCAGTCTCTTTAAAAGACGCTTCAGGTTTCTAGATATGAAATTATAAGTGTCTTTTAAGGTGGTGACTTCTGAGCTGGGGAAGTGATGGTGCTGGGTGCTGACCCTGCATCCAGCCCCCAGGTAGGTGGAAAATGAGGATCCTTGCTCTGAACAAGAGTACAATTCTCTGTGCAACCACTGTGCCCACACTCAGCACCACACACATCAGACACACCCATACACCATGCCAACAACCTCCAGCATCTGTCTCCCCATCCAACGTGAGAGGTTGCTCTGCCATTGCCCAGGAAGGTGACCTGATGACAGTCTCAAGAGATGCACTCTGCTGGGGCAAAGCCAAGGACAAGCCAAGTAAAGATGCATACCTTTGAACTGATTGAATTTCAAGGAACTGTTAGCCCAATGCTGTACCTATTCCTCTAATGGCTTAGCCACCTGACAAGAGAACATTCCTGTCCCACTGAAACTACTTATCTTCCCTTTTAAACCCTTTCATGATCTTCAGTTTAGTGGATCTTAGTGAATGACATTCAGCCCACTTAGGAGGAAAGAGTTAACCCTCACCATCAAGGTGCCTTTCTTTCCTTTAGGAGGAGTAGGAGTCTTTTGCATCAAGCCAAGCGTAATAAAGATGCTTCCAACAAGGGCTCCCAGAGCCCCCAGAAGGGGACATTCTTATGGCTCTGATCCAACTGGAAAACCCTCCAGAGTCCATCCATTTCAAAGACTGTTCTCAGGATGTGCTTGTCTGCTGGCCTGCCTCTTTTGCCTGTTCTGCCCACTATGGAAAATTGTGTTTGTTTAATTATGTCGAATCATAGGAGGATTTGGCGTCAGCAAGGCATGTGGTGTAACAGCAAGAACACTGAACTGACAGGCTTGGTTCTGACACTGACCCTTCTGGGAACTCACCAGGAGATCGTGTGCTTGGCCATCTGGTAGACCTGATTGGACCAGACGATCCCTAAAACCCTTAAGTTTCAACAAGGAGATGATCCTTCTCGGTGTCAACCTCATTGGGTAAATATCTGAGCTCCTCGGAAGTGTGTGTGAGGGGTGAGGGCTGCGTCTCATTCACTTTTTTGTACCCTTTTTTAGGCATCAGTGAAAAATGGTCAATGTTTTTAAATGATGCTTATGAAGACAATGTAGGTGTGCAGATGTGTCGTAGAACACACAAAAAAAGATGCTCTTAGTGTCCATGATCCCAGGGTACAAGACAGATTTAACCTTTTTAATAAACTCTTCAATTCGGCTAATTGTGTGTTTGCTCTTTATCTTGGGTGGGGGGAAAGGTAAAGAAACAACTCAGTTATTTGAAGGTTTCAGGTCATGGAGACCTCACTGCAGGCTGCTTAAAATCTCAAATACTGCTGTTGAAAAGACCGACCTTCCCTCAGGCCCTTCTAAATAAAAACTTCTCCTGAGGTAGGCTCTTCCCAAACATCACGTTCAGCAGATTTCTAGGTTTGTGTTAGTAACCCTTGTGAGAGTCAGCAGAAAAGTGATTTTTGTTATTCTTGCTGTGTAGGGGAAAAGGCTGGTGACCTGTCCTTGGTGGGCACGGCACTCCATCCCCTAGGCCACTGGTCCTCCATAACACTTGGGCCGACAGGTACATCGACCCGGCACTCATGGAGATGTGAGCCGGGGTGGAGCAGCTGACGCTCCTATGAGGCCAGCACCTCTGACGCTAACCCAGCTCTGCATGGAGCAGGCTAACCCTTCAGGACCCCCTCCAAACCCCAACCCACTCCTCTCCTGCTCTCAGCAGGCAGACAAGCAAAGAAACAGAGCCCATCGAGGAGGTGTGACTTCCTTTTTCTGCGTGCACCCCAAACTCTTCCGAACCCACACCTTTCCTTACTCTTGCCCACCTCCCACCCACAGCTCACTCCCCCATCTGTACTCTGGATCCCAACCTCTCCACCTTTACAAGACCCTCACCCCCCCACCCACTCATATTCCTTCTCATATTCATATGGAAAGATACTCAAGTCTTCCCCACGGAGAAAAAAGAAACCTCTCCTTCTGCTTCCACTCACTCTAGACACTGCCCCCTGCCCCCCTCCCCTCCCAGTGCAGCATCTTGAAGACGTGTGTCCTGTGCTCACACTGCTTCACCACCTTTTTCTCCCATCTACTCTTTCCCCTAAAGCTGCTCTCCTGGACGCCACAGATGACTTCCTTGTGGCTGGATCCCGTGGTCCCTTGTCAGCTTTCATCCAGTCAACCTCTTCTGAAGCCTTGGAGAAATGGTCTTCTTCCTGGTTTCTGGGTCTTTGGCTCTTTGGGCTAATTCTTCTCAATGTCATTGTCAAGGTGCTCATTCTCCAAAGCTCCTTTCAAATGTGTCTGTTCCCAGAGTTCCCACCCTCTCTTGTGCATTTGTTTGTCATCCTGGGCAGTTTTAGTATCTCACCTGCCATCTCAGCATGAGTTCCCATCTGTGGTCTGCTGATTCCTAAATATGTGTCTCCAGGTGAACTTCTGCCCTCAGCATCCAATCAACATCCAGCAGCCTCCTGGACATCTCCGTTCAGATGTCCCATGAGAACCTCAAGATCCACCCACAGGACACTGATGACCACATGTGGCCCCACTGTTTCTGGCTCCCCTTCCTCTTGAACCCCTACCCTGAGGCTCGGCTCCACTAGCCAACCCACTACACTCCTCTCCCAACATTCACTAATCCTGTCTCTTATTGGCTCACACGTTGCCCTGTGCTCCCGAGTCTGTGCATGCTCTGGTTCAGGGCCTCCTTCATATGAGTTGCTGCAGTGACTCCCCGAACTAGGTCTTGGGATCTCCAGTAGTGCACACGCTCCAATCTTACTCTCTACACCAGGGCCATATCAATTTTCCTACCATGAATTTTTCATTGAATTACTTATTGCTTAATATCTTTCAAAGATTTTGCATTCCCTTAAGTATAAAATGTACACTCTTCAGTTAGCCATGTAAGATATACATGATCTGGTTCCTGTCTAGATAGACTAGACTACTCTGTCATCTCTATCAACACCACTTAATCACCTCTCTCTCTCTCTCTCCTCTCTCTCCTTCTCTGTGACACACACACACACATACTCTCTCTCTCTCTCTTTGTGTTTCTGCCAGTCTTCAATACTTGCATTGACTATTTTGCCCTCGGACCTTGCACATGCCTGTTCCTCTACCTGGACCATTAAACGCCCAACTCCCTTGTCTGAATAATCCTTGCCCATCTTTCTAAGCACAGCTCAGAGGTCACCTCCAATGGGGTAATTGTCCCTTCTCCTTTCTCACACCCTTAATCCTGGGAAAGAGACTTAGGCTCCATAACCCTGGAATTGCCCTCCTTTGCCTCTGTCATGGCACCTACCACTCTGAAATATAAGGATTTGCTTAGGGTCTGCTGTGAGCTGCGTGAGCACAGGGACCAGGTCTGTAATACAAACACTATTTACACTTCACCCAGGTCTCCTCGGATCCCTTTTACTCAGTCCCCTGCCCCCATCCCCTGGCTTCAAGTGTCCAGACATGTAACTCTCTGGGGAAGAATTCCTTTTGGCTGACAGAATTACTTTGTCCACAAGTGAAGGGAGCAGGAAGTGCCTGGGAGTGTATGTCCTGTGGGCGAAGTGACCTTAGCCAGCCCCTGACTGGTGCAGGAGCATGGAATCCAAGCCCCCTTGCCAAAGAGCAGGGGAACCACTCTTCTGGGCTGGACCTTATTGTCCAGTTCTCCGTGAGAAGCAAGTCTAAGCCATGAACTTTGCCTGGAAAAGGATAGCACTTGTGATCAGGATTAACATACATCATTCTACCTTTTCTGCCCCAGTGCCATGGCTCAGGCAACATCTTAGAGCTCATGGAGTGACACATGTACCAATGTGGGGTACCACATAACAAAATACTGTCTAGAACCAAGGGACCCACTTATGGCAAAGGAAGTGTGACACTGGGCACCTGTTAATGGGATCTACTACTCTTGCTACATCCAGCAGTTACCAGAGAGCATGACAATTGCATCTTAAAGATGCAGCTAAAATACTGGATTGGAGGTGAACCCCTGTGAGGCTGGGGTCCTGTGCTTCAAGACACAGCATGTATCTCAAACCAACAGCTATTATACGGTGCTAAGTTCCCAACGGTAAAATACGTGGAACCGGAAACCAAAGTGTGGAAGCAGGAGTGACCTCACTGACCCTCCACCCCCACTGACTCACAAGGAAACGTGTGATTTCATTCTTACAGTTTTAGGCTGTGTGGGTCTAGAGACCCAAGGGGACCAAAGAGGAGATATTTCCACCAGGAGACACAATAAAAGTCACATTAAACATCAAGCAAGCGCTGCTGCCCGGCCATTCTAGCTTCTTTCTGACAGAAGATCAGCAGCATGAAGGTATCGCCACGCTGGCACGAGTCACTGACCTTCATCATCCCGAGTTTCAACATAACAGGTGCAGAAGGGAGCATGTGAGGCGCCCAGGTGATTCCCTGGGGCATCTCTTGGTGCCCCGTGCCCATTCCTAACTGTGCATGAGCCTTAAACAGGATAGTAAACAAGGACTCCATCTGTTCAGTGAAGGGAATCTAGAATGGGGGTGCCGGAGAAAAGAGATGCTGAACATCGGACACGGCCTGGGGACCAGCTGGTGCAGAAGGAGCTACAGTTTGTCCCACTCACTCTCCTTTTAGAGGGTTTTCTACAGAAATTGAAATCAACCACAATCTTGAAAAAGCCAGGACAGGATGGAGTGACCTCAATGTGAGTAGATAAAAGCAGGGAGAGGGCTGGACCATAGTGGGCCCTGGTGATGCTCCACCCAGCCCTGCAAATTTGACTCTTTCACATACCCATCCCCCAGCTTCTGTGTGCCTTTCTTCCAAGGGCAGCCCTATAACTTTCTTCAAAGGGCTGCTCTTGAGCTACTGGGATTGCATTTCCCATAAGCACAGAGAGCCCAAATGCCTGGGAGTTAGCATCTCCCTGAAGGGAGCTGAGCCAATGGCTGACAAGGGCAGGAGCTCCGTCACCTTCATATGAAGTAAAATCTGAGCTGCCATTTATGCTCCAAGACTCCACGTGGGATTGGTCTCGAGCTGGGATTTTGCCAGACGTCACATCCTTGCTTCTTCCCTCCTGCAACATTTCCTCTCCCACTCCCTTTCTGCTTTCTTCTGAGAGCATTTTAATAAGTCATCTGCATAAAAATTCACATCTCATCTAATGGAAGGTCTTATTCTTCATTCCACCCCATCCTTATTCTAGCACCTGGTATGTACTAGATGTTCAATACATACTTGACAGTAAGTAAGTAAGAGTAGATATTGCAAATGTTAATTCCTTCTTTCTTATTCTCCTTATTAGGGAATATTATTATTCTCCTTATAAATTGTATTAAGATGTCTCTGGAGAGATGCTTATTGAAAGTGATCTGAGTTTCTCAATGGATGGTACAAGTAAATCTTGGCCAAAAGTAAATGAGAAACTGTAAGGTTAAATCCTCTTGAAATACAAAATGCTTTTCTGCAGTCTCAAGGGGACATGAGTCAGCCGACATGAGTCGGCTTTGCAGCTGCTTATTAGCCAAAGGGGAGGCAAATGGGAACCCGCATGACAGCCCACCGACATTGCACCCAACACATAGTTAGTGTAGCCTTGTTCCGGGTTGAGCCCTCCCTTTCAGGCCCTCTCCCAGATGAGGAACTGGCAGGATGCTGCCGGAACAGGCACCCAGCGAAGGATCTTTTCATCTGGATTGACAGGCATGGGAAAGAGGTAAATCAGTCCACGCTTTGAAGCCAAGAAGAGGAAAGTCATTCAGTTTCTTCAGCAGGGTTGGGCTCAGCTAGGAAGCATCCATATTTAGCACTATCTTTGATGGCAAAATCCTTTCCGGGTTTCTAACCTAATGAGGATTAACATGTGGACCAGCAGCAAGGGCTTTCAAAGATAGAAGACAAGATATTTATAGGTCTTACAATACACATGGAACCGTTGACACCATTTCCAGAAATTTGAGTCTGGCTTTCTTTTAAGGCTCCTTTGTGACACCCCACTTTGTGGCTGATTCATCCTCCCAGCTCCCTGCTAAGAAAAGCCTACTGTTTTTAACACCTGGGGCCAGGGATTGTTGACTTGTGCTGAGCACAGTATTTCAAAAGAGGGTCAAGAAAAGATGGCATTTCATACAAAGTTAATATGAGCTAGTCTTTGGACCAAAAATAATAACTATTGGAGACTGTGCTTCATTAAAACCTGCCTCATTATACAGATGGAGACCACTCTGCCACCATGAACAGACACCACACCCAGGTCTTTTCATCAGGCAGGTAACCTTGAGACGTAATGGAACAGCTCCGAAAGGACTGACTTACTTTTTTCAATCATTCCAAACAATTTTGCAGTGACTTACCCAGGTGCACTCATCCTTCAGGAAACTTAAAACAAAGTGGTTAAGAGTGTGAAACCTGGAGGCCAGATTACTGGGTTCATATCTAGGCTGCTCCATGGATAAGCTTGTGACCTTGCACAAGTTTCTTCCCATGTCTGGACTTCCTTATCTGTAAAGCATGGGAAATAATAGTAACTCCTCCCAGGGAGGTTGTGAGTGTGCAATGAGTTAATGCCTCTGAAAGGCTTAGAACCGTGCCTGGTACTTGATAGGTTCTCAATCAATTGCAGCAGTTGTGATTAGCTTTTCCTTTTAACCCGCTTATTTAAGACCATGTGGGCTGAGCAACACGTGTCAGTGGAGAATGTTCCAGCAAACATCCTACTCAATCACCCCAAGCACTGTTTCAGCAGTTGGGCTGAAAAGGGTCATTCTGTTATATTTGTGTATGGGTCTAAGGCAACACTCCCAGGGGACTTTTGATTGGATGCATATCCATGGTACTGGAATCAATTCCTCACCCAACAGCATGTCAGTGTGTTTAATCATGTTTGTATGTTTACACATGCAGTTCCTTTTCAATTTCATATCATGTTTTCTGCTTCTTTGAACCAGTTTGGTTTATAAAGTTAATTGTATTAACATATATTAAAGAAGAAGGTGGAAGGAGGGGTGGGGGAGAGGAAGGGGAGAGAACAGAGGTACTAATTAAAACCACTTGTTAAATAATTTCTACCAAAAGTGTGGAACTGTTTAACCAACAAGGACCTACTCTGTAGCACAGAGAACTATACTCAATATATTGTAATAACGTATAAGGGAAAAGAATCTGAAAAAGAATATATGTATACATATATATACATATATATATATGTGTGTGTGTGTGTGTGTATATATATATATATATATATCTGAATCACTTTGCTGTACACCTGAAACTAACACAACTTTGTAAATCAACTATACTTCAATAATTTTTTTTAATTTTCAAAGTCAAAAAAATAGAAAAAATGTATAGAAGTCAGCATTTCTAGCTTAAACTTTGAAACAGTTCCATTATCAGTCTAAAAGAAGAATGTTTAAACTTTTTAACTAGTCACTAATATCAAGTAGCTACATTGTCTCATTTATTTCTTATTTATTAGATCGAATACAAGTAAGAAAAGCACGTTCTTGTTTCTCACATGTTGTATCTCTTTTAATAGCCAAGTGATATGAACACCTGAGTAAATAAAGGAGACAGTCC
The DNA here is from genome assembly GCF_964341445.2 of Mesoplodon mirus. Lineage (NCBI taxonomy): Eukaryota > Metazoa > Chordata > Mammalia > Artiodactyla > Ziphiidae > Mesoplodon > Mesoplodon mirus. Next base: position 141,936,687 of record NC_138982.1, on the reverse strand, counting down.
ATTTGGAACTAGTGGTATAGGGAACTGTAACATAAAGGATGCCTTCTTGGAGGACGTCCTTTCTATGGTCTCTACCGAGTCCTGCTGATCCACGTTTTCCCATCCTTCAACAGTTAGACAGGATTGACCCAGCTTCTAAATTCCACAGAGAGTTTCACTAATATAATCTTTAACAGAACTTTATGAAATTGACAAAAGACTTCACTGGAATTGAACCCATTCCCTTGGATGAAAACATGCAGCCAATTGCTCATGTCCAGCAAGTTTGAAAATTTACATATTGTAGCAGACAGACCCTTAAGGGAACCCCAATGATCCATACCCCCACGATATTCACGCCTTTATGTAACCCCTTTCCTTGGAGGGTGGACAGCACCTGTGACTTTCTTCACAAATGGAATGTGACAAAGGTGGCAGTTTGTCACTCCCATGATGACATTACGTAAGACTTCAGCTGGCTAGCAGCCTCACTCACTCGCTGCTGGTCTTGGAGAAGTGACGCGCCGTGTTGTGAACTGTGCCTGGAGAAGACCACGTGGCAGGGACCTGTGGGAGCCCCTACGAGCTCTGGGCCTCTCCAGGCAACAGTTAGCCCTCTGCCTTACAACAAGGAGCAGTGACTCCTGCCGGCAACCTGCGCAAACTTGGAGGTGGATTGTTCTCCCGTGTAGTATTCAGATGAGAGCTCAGCCCCAGTCAATAAGTTCACTGCAGCCTGGTGAGAACGCAAAGCAGAAACCCCAGCTACATCAAACCCAAAACCCTGACTCACTGAAACTGTGAGGTCATAAACACATATTATTCTCAGCAGCTAAGTGTGGGGTCACTTGTTATGCAGTGATAGGTTACTCATACACATATTAAGAAGCCTCAGATGTGTAAAGATGTGGCCATTCTCTCTTCCATAACTGAACTCAGGCTCCATTTCAACTGATGACCAAAAATAAAAACTAAATTCAAGGAAATGGATCGCCTCCAGTTTAGAACTCAGCCTGTTGGTGCTGAGTAGTTATCCAAATGGAGGATTCCCTCCTGTCCCTTCTCTTCTCCCTGTCTTGGTGACAATCGAAGTTCTGGGAAAGGGTGTGGTGTTCTAAGGAGCATACACTTGGTTCAGGAGAAGCTGCCTGGGGTGAGGACTGGCCTCCAGCTCTTGCTGTTGTCTCCATCTGCATGAAACGGCCCTCGTGGTCTTTGAGTAGTCTACGCTGACAGTCACGGCTAAGGTCTGTGGTTCCTGCCACTGTGGCTATGTCCCACTGTTCTGACCTTCTGGGCACTCTGGACCACCTGTGTGGGACCTGGAGCCTGCCTGGGGACCTGTCTGGCTAAACACCTCCATCACCTTTAGGTTATTGGCTACTCCAGGGCCATGTGCTCTGACCCCATCTTAAGAGGCATGCAATGTTCTCAGACCATGCTTAGGGGGTTCCTCAAACTTCTGCATGATTCTTGCCTCCTTAGAGTTTTAGCTCTGAGAGGAAACAGAATGTGGGGTGGAGAATCCCGACACCTACCAACAGGTCTGTTCTACCCTCATTGTCTCCTAAGCACCTTGCTTGTTGAGTCCTTCTTTCCCTTGGTAAGCAGTTGAAAAGCTGCCCTTGCATTATATCCTGTGTCTTCTCCAGAACTCTGGCTTATTTTATACACTTTGTACTCAGCCCACTAAGCTTTCTCACCACAACTCACAAATCCTTCTCTCCCTCACCAGAGCCCAGCTCTTGTAAATCAAAAACCCCTTGGTTTTTAGACTTATCTTTATAGTGGCTTTTGAAAGCCAGTTGTGGAACTCAAAGCCAAGAATATGGCCTTTGTTCTGGACATTATCATTCCTTCCCTTGAGATCTGGAAGATTGAAAGCTGCCTGAGAAGATAGGAGGAAACCAAGGGAAAATATAAAAATGATCATTTGCCACAATGGCCAATAATGCTCTGTGAGGGTGTAGTGAGCAGATTATGTTCCCTCCAAAAATATGTTGAAGTCCAATCCTGGTACCTCTTAATGTGACCTTATTTCAAAATAGACTTTTTGCAGCTGCAGTCAAATTGAGATGAAGTCATATTCAATTAGGGTGGGCCCTGCTCCAAGTTGACTGGCATCCTTGCAAGAGAAAAGACAACATACACACAGGACAAACAGCCATGTGGTGTGGGAGACAGAGATTGGGGTGATGCGTCTACAAGCCAAGGAACACCAAGGATTACCAACATCATCAGAAACTAGGCAAAGACAAAGAGTAGATTCTCTCCTAGAGCCTTCAGAGGGATCATGGCCCTGCTAACAACTTATTTTCAAACTTCTGACCTCCAGAACTATGAGAGAATAAGTTTCTGTTGTTTAAAGCTATAACTTGTTTAAAGTATAACTTGTCCTGGCAGCCCTAGGACACTAATGCAGACAGCTAGACAGGGACTGGTTACCACCATGAAATGACAGCCCACTCCACCTCTCTTCCAAACTCCATGAGTGTATCAGTTATTATCCTTCAGATGCAAGTGGGTGAACATCAAACCAGTCCTGATTTAAGCAAGAAAGAGATTTCGTTGGCTCAAGCGAAATTTGGGGGATAGATTTGATCAGCTTCAGGAGCAGCTGGACGCAGGTGCTCAGTGTTACTGTCATCCTGCAGCTTCCTCTCTTCTCCTCTTGTCCTTCATCCTACCAAAGTCAACCTTTCCACTTGGGCTACTGATCCCACTCTTTTGTTCCTTCTTTGCTGTTGTTTCCCAACAACTATCCTTCCTCTTTCTCTGTTCAGCCAATCAATCCACCATGTAACCAGTTTTTATCCTGAAAGCTCATTTAGAGGAAGCAGTGTTGCACAATGGTTGGGAGCACAGATTATTGGCCGTTCTGCCTCATGAGCTCTGTGTTCTTGACCAAGTTATTAACCTCTCTGTGCCTCATTTGTAAATGGAGATAATAAAAATACCTCACATGTTGCTTTGAAAATAAAGTTGAAAAACACTTAGTAAACACCATTCAGTGAGTTAATATACATTAAAGGTGGTGAGCAGGGCCTGACACATAATAAGTGCCATATTTGTACCCCTGTTTGTAAAAGTAGTGGCATATTATGCAAAGCCTTTTCAAATTAATAGTAAAACATTTCAAAGCAAGCCTGTGACATAGAGTTGCCATCCCCAGAAGTTATACAAAATGAAGAAAGGGAAGCTCAGAGAAGTTTCGTACCTTGTCCAAGATCACCAAGTTAGCAAGGAGTTTGGCCAAGATTCCAAAAAAATTTTTCCACTTCCAAGTGTGGGGATTTGTCACTGCACATCCAATCTCTTTCCTTACTTTGGCTTTTTCTCCTCGGTCAACAAAAATACCCAAGTCTTCCTTGTCCTAAAAATATTTTCCCCACCACCCTGCTGGGAACTTTTTGTCCCCTGTAGGCCCTAAAGCTTCCATCATCTGTCTTCCCTGTATTTATTAGGATCTCACAGAAGTAAGAGGCTGACACACAACACTCCATATTTCCAATACTTGCTTACATCATAACCCTATACAATCTTGTATTCTTTCTGGCATCCTCCCAAAAATGCTCTTTTGAAGGTCAGTAAACAGTCCTTGACGGTCAAATGGGATGGCCTTCCTAAGGCCCAGCCTTCCTGACCTCTCTGTAGAGGGGGGTCTGTTATCCATCTACTCTCCCTTTGAATCCACTCCCCATCTTGTCTCCCCCGGTGTCTTGGCCTGTGCAGACTGCCATAGCAAAATATCACACACTGGGAGGCTTGAACCATAGTTCTCACAGTTCTGGGGGCTGGGGAGTCCCAGATCGAGGTGCCCATAGATGCAGTTCTTGGTGAGGCCTCTCTTCCTGGCTTGTGGATGGCAGTCTTCTTGCTGTGTCATCACATGGGCTCTCCTGGTGAGTGAACACAGCCTGGAGTCTGGTTTCTCTCCTCCCCCTTCCCCTTTCCCTTTTCCTCCTTCTCCTCCTCCTTTCTCTTCTTCTTCTTCCCCTCCTCCAGTCGTGCTAACCCATCATGGGGGCTCCTCCCCCATGACCTCATCAAAACTGAATTACCTCCCAAAGTCCCCATCTCTCAATACCATCATACTGGGAGTAAGGGCTTCAACATCTGAATTCGGGGTCACAGGGACCCTCAGGCCATAACACTAGGCTCTGTGCCCCTCTCATCCACCATCTGGGATTTTGAAGGGTTGTGTGATGTGTGTACCCTCTGTCCCCCGCCAGCCCCACGGCCATCTCCAGTTGGATCCAGAGGTTGCCATTTCTCCAAAGTCATCAGGTCAGTTGGAAAGAAATAAGAAAGACATTAAGCTCTTAATATCCAAGGGTTTTCTTTTTTCCTTTTTAAAGCTATAGCGCAAGGAAAAGATAATAAGGATTTTAAAAATATTGCTTCTCTTAAGAGGGAAAAATACTCTCTTTAGACCAGAAGAGAAAGAGGAAAAGAAAAAGAATTAACTGCACTCTAGGCCTCTGAGAACAAGCCAAGAATCCAGCACAGCACAAGCCCCAAGAAGAGGAAGCAAGGAAATCTCTGATACATTTGAGGACCCAAGAGTTGAGGAGACCCAAGCACCCTGGGCACCAAGATGGGTGGAACAGGCAACTGCATGGGATACTGAGACCAAAGGCACAAGGTAAGCTCACAGAGAACCCAACCCCTGATGGAACGCAGAGGGATCAGACGTAGTGCAGGCAGTGTGGGAAAGGGGTCGTCATCCTGAGGGAGAGTCACGGGCCCCACTGGCACACGCACCCTGCAGAGGAAGCCACCACCTGCAGATGCCCAATCCCTGCCCCCTGTCAAATCACCACCATGCTAGTCTCTAGAGGGCATGTGCTCCCGTCTGAAGAGAAAGGGAAAAAGAAAGGAAGCTGAGTATTCATCGTGTTTATGTTGAACTAGAAGGACAACATTTCTGCTCCCTGCAGAAAGGGGCCTCCAGGGAGGAAATAAGTTCCAAGACTCGTGCATTGACCCATGAAGTTCCAGAAGCTGGTTAAACAGTCCCTGCAGGGCATGGCCTTTGTGTCTGGGGCTGATGCCTAAGGTCCACAAAGAGGCAGTGGTGAAGGAAGGGTGTGTACCAGACTGGGGAGAGCCAGGATGGTGGGTCCACAAGTCAGGGCAGGAGTCCACGGGACTGTTAGAACATGGATGCCTCACCTCATCGTGGAGGTAAGCATCCCTACCTCAGGGTTATGCGGATGGCCCAGCTCCCAGCACCCAACACTGGTCCAGTGGGATGACAGTAGCCTATTTGTCACGTCCACTCACGGCCCCCGGGGGAGGGGGGCACACACGCCATGCAGGGCCACATGCGGTTACACCTGGGGACAAAGTGAACATCCAGGGCTGCAGGAAGGGGCTTTGGAGTATCGGTGGGGGGGGGGGTTTTCCCACAGGAGAATATGGTCAGCCTGTTTGAATAAATCTGCAGGCTGGCAGAGAACTGAAGCCTGCCACCAGCCCTAAGCAGGCCCTGGGACTGTCCCCATGATGGGACAGTGGTTTCGCCAGGGGACTTTGTCGGCAGGAACAGCATGGAGAGGGGAACTTGCAATTGGCCCATCAGAGGCCCACCTGTGTTTCCCAGGTGTGAGGGCACACGTCATTTAGGCCTTACACCAATCTCTTGCACCTCTGAAGCTCCTACTTCAATGACCGGCATGGGGATGTCTTGCAGGAGAAGCTGGCATTCTTTGTAATGGAGCTAAGCCTGCCCCACCCAGGAGTCAGCAAGGCAGAGTCTGCATTTGGGGGAGCCACCCATCTGAGCCCCTCAGACCAGCCACCATAGATGAGGACAATGAGAACAACAGCGATGGAGCCTGGACCCTGTGCATTGACCTCCCAAGGGCTGAAGGACCATGGCTGCTGCTTCTCCATCACCTGCAAAACCTCCTGCAAATGCCCTGTGGCCCATCCTACACAGACCCTATGCGGGGCAGGGCGGGGCAAGGGGGGGATTCTGGAAATGTAGTTTCAGCTTGGCCAAGTCCACTGGTGAAGCCACTGCAGGATCCCCCCTTCCTTTTAGGCCCAGAGCAAGTTTCATTCCCTCCAGGGGAAATGCTTTCCTGATCACCTCAGCTGAAAATGGTCCCTTTCTCCACTGAACTCCCCAAACATCCTACCCTTCTCTAACAGTGCTGCTCATTTTGTGCTGGATGACTATTGTCATTACCTTTCAGCTCCCCTAATAATGATAGTTAAGCCACTGTTGCCAGGTCTTGCCCTATGTTCCCTCTAATCCTCCCAGTGGCCCTGAAAGCAAACATGGGCATCCTCATTTTTCAGGTGAAGAAGCATGACTCAGGGAAGGTGAGAAACTCGCCTTAGGTGGGGTAAGAGGAGGTGGCCGCTATGCTGAGAATCAAATCCAGGCGGCTCTGATTCTGCCCCCAGGCTCCTCACCCAACTCTCAGCCACCTGAGGGGCAGGACTGTGCTTTATCTGTGTGACTTCCATGGCAACTAGTTCTGTAGCTTGCACAGTCTAAGAATGCCCTTTGGATCCATGCAAATCCTTTTCCTGTGTGTGAAGCAAAGCACCCATTTTTATAGGGACCAGAATTGCAATTGGCAAATCCTCACAACACGGTGCAGTCATTATTGGTGGACACTCCCTATTTATGTGGCCTCAAACTATCCTGATGAGCCTTCCCATGTGTTGGGTCTGGGCCCCCCACCAAGCCTCAGGCTCCTGGCACCCTGTTCTGTGCACACATCCCCTCGTTGGAGGCACTCATCGGCCTCTGAGGAAAGTGTTAGTACCCCCATTTTACATGAGGAAACTGAGGCTTGCAGACAGTCACTGCCCAAGGGCAGAGATGATAAGCCCAGAAGGTGAGACTTCAGGCAGCCGGAACTCCCTATCTCCCTCCCGGGGCTGCTCTGGTTCCTGATCCCCATCACAGGTGGGAGGGAGCTTCACTCCACAACACCCACCAAGTCCCAACTTCCTTCTCATCAGCCTTCTCTCCTCCGGGCACCGTGGCTCCCACCTTCCACGGCTGCCAACGCTGTCTTCTCTAGTCTCAGCCTCCTCTCATTTCTGTCCCTTGCTGCTCACCAGCCATCCCTCAGGAGGCCGTCGTCTGCATGAATAAGAGGTGCCCATTCTCCCAATGGGATGATGCTCCCAACCAACCCCTTGGACAACAATCTCTCTCCACTCTTTCCTTCACATTCCCGAGAAACCCATCCTCCTGAAACTGAAATATGATTGAATAACTCCTCCGCTTACATTCTTGGTGTCTTCCCAGTGCCCTGGACGTGGCCTTCGAGGCCCTCTACTTGGGCCTGCCCCCTGCCCAGGCTCAGCTCCCCACCCCACCTTGTGTCAATGACTCCAGAGCTTTCCACACTCCTCCATGCCCCAGGGCTTTTGCTCAGGCTCATCCCTTCATCGGGAACACTTTGCTACGTCCATCTCTTACCCAGCCTTCAGAATTCCCTTCAGGGGTCACCTGCTGAGCCTACAGCTGGGAAGATGTTCCCAAATACCCTGGGAAACCTCCCTCAAGGTCAGGATCACCCTGACCGCTCATGATCTGTCCATTTGTCTGCTCCTCCCACCAGGCTGTGAGTTTTTAGGACCGAGGGGCTCATCCTTTCATCTTGGAAGCCCAGCGAGCCTCATTCAGTGCTTGGCGCAGAGTAGGGTCTCAGCAAAGTTTTGTGGGATAAAAATAACAATAAAACAGCTGTGGCAGATTGAGTCCTTATTGTGCCAGCCACCTAGAAAGCCTTTTCTAGGCACGATCTCATGATCCTCCTGACAATCCTATGAGAACAGCAATCTTTCTTTTACAGATGCTGAAATGGAGGCACAGAGAGCTCTAGTAACTTCTCCAACACTCTAAGTGGCTGAAGTAAGGGTTGTGTCCCCACAGTCTGGAGTCCTGGCCACCACAGTGTTTCCCTCAGCCGACCGTGCAAGGTCGGATCAGCCAGGCGGGACCTTTGGCAGATGGGCAACTGTGCTCTCAGGGCAAAGCAAGGGTTAAAGGACCTAAAATAAGCTGCCCTGTGGGCTCTTTGAAGACAGCAGGATGTCACCTAGTGAGGTAGATGTTTCAGGATATGAATGATAGACATTAGCCAGCTAGGTTTGGGTTTAGTGCTGAACTCATGGTGGTCTTTTCAGCCTTGAAGAACATCAACAGCTTAATGAACAAGGAAAAGCAGTGTGTATTTAACAGAGCCCGGGGTTGATAGAAAGGATATCCAGGCCAATTTTATTGAGGAAGGAATAGATGATCAAAGGCTTCCCAGAAGCAGGGCTGATGTGCTCCGGAAACACTGCCCCCTCCTCGCTTTGGAGGCTGCATGGCTGCTTGGGGTACCAGCTCCCCACTGCAGGAGAGGTGGTTCACAGACACATCCTTGGGAGTCAATAAAGTCTTTTTTGTTGTTGCTATTTTCCTGAAAGATTTAAAGGTTTATTATTAGAAGGAAAACAAATTTGATGCTGTAAACAATTTCAAGACTCTCCTATGAAAAGGAAAGTTCTCTCACGGTAGTAAGCGATGGCTATTTTTAATTAAAGCTTCACTGCTAAAGTTTCATGACCTTCAAGTAACTATCCAGGTTGATATTTTCAGCTGAAGGATGCTTTTGGGTTGAGGCCCAAATGAGCAATTTGTGGAAGACTTAGATTTGTTTTGTCCAAATACCTCCTGTGTAATAGGGATTTTTTAATGTGTTTAGTTTTTTTTTTTGTTTTTTCCTTTTTACCTCAGGTCTTGGATTGATTAAGCTCTCTCAAAGGCTGGCATGCCCTCTGTTTCTTCTTCTAACTACTCAGAACTCTTTGTCCTCCACATTCAAGGTACCACTGTCACTTCCCACACCAGATCCATCACAGAGGTGGAGCTCATGTTATCTTGGGTACCATGAGAGGTCACTGGGATGCTACATCCCCCCTGTTCCTTCCTGCATACTCAAGTCAGGAGTATGTATAAGTTCACAGATGTCAACAAGGATGGCTTCATGGAAACCTTGTGAAATACTCTCAGAATAAATTAGTAATAATAAAAAAGAATCCAATTAATGGTACATGTGAAAATATTGCATGTACCAATGTCAGGTTTTCTTATCATCAGCATCAATATTTTGAAAAGTGCATATCTTGAGATGGGGCAAGAAAATTTTAGGGTTTGTTGTACAAATGTAAGTGACCATAAGTGATTTAAGTAAGTGGGCACTAAACCATGAAACAGTAACAGCCGACCTTGTCCCTTCCCCCACTTTGGGCGCTGCAGGCCAGGGACCTTCGATGATTTAGCACCCACAACCCTCGCTATGGATACCAAATGATGGGTGGCCTTGTGAAGACATTGTGAGATCAGATGAGTTGACCAAAGTCATACCCACGAATAAGCTAGCTACCCAGCAGAGATTGGAACACATGTCCGGCTGACTCTAGTTTTTGCTTTTGTCTGCTCCAAAGCCAGAATGGATCATAGAATCCATCAACTGAAATGATGAGGAGAAAACAAGAGCCATTCCTGGGAAGAAGCAGTCAAGAACTGCAGCTGGTTATGTGGAATTTGAACTGATGGGGATGGGGGAGAGAAAACTGCACTCTTAGTCACTTTGGGGACCTCTGCCTTAGCCAAGATGGGAGTGGAAGTCTAATTCATGAACACTGTATTTTAAAGTCAGTACCTTGAGCAATAACTCCTGAATGGATGAGGGCTTTGCTGCCTTTTTTTTTTTAATCAGCCCGAACACAAGTAGTTGTCCATCCGATGTAGTTCAGTGAAGGGCCAGAAAGAGCAGCAGAGACACCACAGAACCAGATGAGGGGAAAGGAGAGAGTCGCACAAGGATGGGACAGAGACAGAGTCACTCAGGTTTTCCCAACATTTAGAGGAGAGCTGATTCGTGCTCAGTACCAGAACCAGACCGTTCTCATGATCGCATAGGGGTTCTGAGTTTTATGTGCACATTACAGCTAATGTTTCCTGCTTATTAAACTCTGTACACATTTTCCATAGTGTGGTTTTGGTCTTTCTCAGCCATTTCCTTGGATGTCTCCATGAGACACTATTGAAAGATCGTTTCCAAGAAGACAAAGGAGGTTGCAGAACAGGACACCCCAGCTACCCCTGGGCCCCAGAATATGTAGGTCAGGGAACTCTCCCCTACTGGCGTGTTTGAAGGGAGCCTACTCTTGGTTGGATCTGCCAAAGATCATACATTTGTCCATAAAATGAAATGAAAGAAATGGAGGTATCCATCAATCATGGATCTCTTCAAATACATCAAAGTTTGCCCGATAAAAAAGGATTCAAGGAAATCCCTGAATAATCTAAGATTCTAAAACTAGTTTGGGCTGCTGCTCCTTTCAATCAATCAAGAAATATTTTCAAATACTTACTAAATTTTTAGCATTTTCTAGGCAATTAACAGGAGAATATAAGTCTTAGATGATGTGATTCTCACCTTCAAATATTTTACCATCTGGTTCAAGAAACAAAACCAATACAGTTGACAGACCACATAGGACAAAACAGATTAAACTTAGTGCCAAATTGAGTATCCAGGAGCAAGGACAATAAAGTCAGCCTAATCATGGGAGGCTTAAGGAGGTGGTTATCTCTGTCTTAGAAGGAGAAAAGATGGAGAGTGCAAAGAGAGGGTGTATGAAGGGAAAGAATTAGATGAGAGAGGAATGGGATACATGGAATGTTTTCTCATCATAATTTTTTTAACAGAGACATGTTCATATTTTATTAGTTTTATATAGGTGGCGGAAACAATGAAAATCCAAACAATGGTACAGAAAATTATTCAAAAGGAATATTCATCAAGCAACATTACTGAAACGAAGTGAACATGATTTAATTTTTTCAAATTAGTTTCAGTATCTGAGACATGCAACTATTAGAGAGAACTTTTGTTCCAGGATTTCATCTGCTGTATGGTTCATATTTCCCCTAAATTTGGCAATAATGTCTTACACATGGTGGACTCTTAGTGAAAACTGATGTGTAAGAGGCTATGGTTTAAGCTCTTAGGCTAAAGTGAGCTGCTTTCCCAGAAAAATACTCCAGCTAAAATACATTTGTGTCTAAGGTCATCTAATTATCAATTGATGTTGTGAAGCCTCAAAATTAACAGTCTTTTTAATGTTAATTCTAGCAAGTATCTAACTGAACCTTAGCAAGCTCACTGATTTTATAACTTTCATTAGCGGCAAACTCCACATATTAACTAGACTCATAAACACACATGCTTTTTCCCCTTTTAAAATCATCTACCTGTTAAATTTATCAAATTCTCTAAACTTTTATTATTTGGGTAAGTAATATTACATGGGGAAATAATCTATGTGTTTTCTCATCTTTAAAATGAAGGCATCATTGTTATCAGTCTTACACAATTTCTGTGGGAAGGAAATTTATATAGAGCATGTTTCCATTCAAGAGTGATGATGAAGGTAAAAAATATGGGGTTCACATGAGGGTGACTCTCTGCAACCAGTCAGGAGGTTCACCTGAAAGCCTCCCTCTGTCTCCTGAGGAGCCTGCGGGCTTCACCACACCAACTCTGCCCTCAGGTCCCCGCTGGCTTTCTTCAGGGTCAAGAGAAGAGTCCATGGGCTCTTCCATGAACGCAGCTTCCGTACAACCTCCTCTCACTCTCTCCAGCCCACGTAGGGCAGCACTCCTCCTCCCTGAAGATCATGAGGGGGTCTTCAAGACAGGGCACCTTGGGCAACTTAAACCCCCGCCATTGGACGTGGCAAGAATCCAGCAGTTCCCTGTGGGAGGGGGAGGAGGAAGATGAGGGGGAGGTGTGACATGCTCTGTGGGGAGAGGAAACTTGAACCAAAGTTGACAGGGATAATTGCAAAGGAACAACACGGGATCTTGGGGACCAGAGGGAGACTGTTTGAAGAATCAAAGGGACTGAGAAAGAACAGATTTTAGCCAGGAGCTGACTCAGGGGGCTGCTCCCTGGAGGAAGGGAGAGCTCATCCTAGTAGAGATGGGAAGGGCAGAGATTGGAAAAAAAATCAAACTTCAGGTTCCTGTTCATCGTCCTAATGAGCTGACACTTCACAAGAAGCCAAATCCACCAGCATCTCTGAGTAGATTTATATGTTCAAACTCCCAAAAGTTAGAATTTTCAACTTGTACATCAACCTGTGTTTCGAGCTTAGTCAATCCCATTACAGGCGTTTCTTATCAAGGAATGAGAATGAATATGTAGCAAATCATTAGCTTGATAGTAGAGGCACAAGACACATAATTCATGAAGCTATTTTCTTTTTTCCCTTGCTGTGGCCCTAAGAAGTTCTAAGGTGACAACGAAAGCCATTCTCTCTCCTTCACTGCAACCGCCATTTCAGTTGAGTGAAAAGTCTCCCACAATGGTTGTTTTGGCAAACACTACTTTTACTTAACAAAGACACCTGAAATGTATATGCAAACAGCCATATTTACACAAAGAACTATCCTTTAAACTCAACTACTTGCTACAAAGCAGGTTTCAGGACGTATCATTTCAGTTAATTTGATTCTGGGAGAATTGCTTAAATGGGGGCATCATTATAGCCCAAATATTCAGAAAGTCTCAATTACCTATTTTTTAAAAGTCCACATAAAATTGTTAGGATCTTTAGAATTATTTTTCACTTATATTTTATTTTTTATGCCGAAAGTTGCAATTTATTCAATAATGCCCTGGCACCCTAAAAATATTAATGAGCATGTTCAAAGCCTCCTGTGAGTGCCATTCATATTAGACCCCAATAAGTTGCTCCAAGCATCCTGCTATTTTGTTTTGGCCAAGAGCAAAGGGGACCCTTTCTTGTGTGAGCTTCCTTCTCATAATCTCCGCTTAACAGTGAGAGAAGCAAAGTAAAAGGAGTCGAATTGCTTTGCTCAAGGTCATGAAGCAAGTGAATCCAAAGGTGGAATGAACACTCTCTTGGTCTTCTTGCCAAAGTCCACAGAGATGGCTTCCTAACATGGTGGGGAGCATGATGGCTCATCACCTTTATTCTTCCAACGTCAAGTGCATGGAGAAGCCACACAGACAGGGCCTCCTCTTCTTGAGCTGTGTCTCTGGACAATAGGCAATCACTTCGTAAAAGTGAATCAACTGCCCAAGCTTTTCAGTTTTTTCTTTATGAAACTTGCCAACTCCCAGTGTGAGCTAAAGAACATTGTTAACAAAACATCAGTGCTTTTTTGCTTTACAGTTTAATTTCAGTGTTGATGCTGCCCATACTACCTCACCATACACAGAAACACAGGGAAATCTTTTGCAAGCCTGCCATGAAACACAACTGTGGGTCTGAGCAGGTCTGGAGTGGAGGAAACCGGTCTTTCCACTTCTGATGGCAACTCTCTGGAGATCAACCAGCTTGGTACCTGTCTTTTGGGCCTCTAACCTGATCCCTACAAACCAAAACCCATTCTAAATTTTATTTCTTTATGCTTATCAACAAAGACACATGACCACTGCAAACCCAACCTCAAAATCCCAAGCTCAGAAAATTTTCAGTTTTTTTTAGAGGACTTTACATTCTGGTAATAAACCTTCTAAAAGCCAAGGAGACAAGTGAGTACTTGAGACGATGATGGAGTGTCCTGCGTTGACTTGTGTCCTCCAAAAGGATGTGTTGAAGTCCCAACCCCTGAACACCTGAACATGTGACCTTACTTGGAAATAAGGTCTTTGCAGATGTTATCAAGTTAAGATGCAGTCCCAATGAATGAGAGTAGACCCTAAATTTAATGACTGGTATCCTTATAAGGAAAGTAACATTTGGACAGATAGACACATGGGAAGAACACCATGTAATGACAGAGGCAGAGATTGTAGAAATGTAACCACAAACAAAAGAATGCCAAAGATCAACAACCACCACCAGCAGCTGGGAAGAAGCAAGAAATGTTTCACCCAGAATCTCAGAGGGAACATCACCTTCCCAATACCTTAATGTCAGGCTTCTAGCCTCCAGAACTGTGAACGAATAAATATCTGTTGTTTAAAGCACCCAATTTGTAGCAGCAGCCCTAGGAAACTAACACAAGGTTGCATAGGGTCTAGGTTATTGTTTGTTGGTGGTTGAAGTTTGCTCATTAAAACATCCGTATGTCAGAGGCTGAAAACCTCACGGACATCTCCATCCTCCCTTGCTGAAGCTCATAAAGGAGGGTAAATATGATCTCAGGAACCCCTCCCAACAGACCCCTATTTTGTCTTCTTCAGCTCAAGGCTGCAGAGGGTCTCATCTAGAAATAGAAGGGACATCTGGACCCACTGAACCCACTGCACATCTGGGTCCTGGCCACGGGGCATCCCTGGCATCTCCTTGGTCAACAGAAGAACCACCTGAAAATGTCAGGATTTTGAAAACCCAATATGTGCTTCAGGGCAGCAATGGATAATGAAAAAAGCACATCAAGCAAAACTCCTTGAAGCTTTTGCAGGAGACACGCATCAGAGCACAGACACTAAAATTGCAATGAAAGATGTCTCCGAATTTGGTCAACCCAGATAGAGTATGGCTAGAAGTTGGAACACAGGGCTAAGAGTCAGAAATATTGGCGTCCCTATTTCCGTCTCCTTGCTTCTTCACAGAGCACCTATCCATGAATCACCCTAGCCTATGTGGACTCCAGTAACCCCAGTATAACTACATTTAACTCCACATTAACCTGAAGTGTTTATGGACAGCAAAGAGTCACACTGGACTAAAGTGATTTGAGTTCTTCAGAATTGGGGGATAAGAAAGGCATATTCTGAATATTTGGTTCTTTAAAAATCTCACGTTTGTATTTCAAGTGAGAAGATGCTGAGGGGAATAATGATACTAAATATGACATTAATTCTGTGCAGTCACCCTGGGATAATTGTTATTAATAGTCATGCTTGATCTCCAGCCCTGTAACATCCATCATGTGGGCTGGATTCCAGTCGGCTACATAGCTCGGAGCATCCCAAAACCTCGACTCTAAAGCCAAGCACTTGTAGCAATCTGACTAGAGAAGAAAAAAATAAACCAGTTAAAGTAAAACCACTGAGACAACCTGAAAACTGGAAGTACAGCTTGACTGTAAAAATCTTGGAAGAAGGGCTGATTTCATTTAGGGCTCCAAATTGCCAGGGACCAAAGGAGGTCAGAGTACAGATGCAAATGTAAATCTTCCACGTTAGAGAAGGAAGAGCTAGTGGAAAGACAGGCTCTTTGGGTCTAATTCATAGCAGCCTGAGATGATTGCAGAAACCAAAATAATGGCCAAGTGCCGCTATGGGTTGAATTGTGGGCTCCCCAAGGAAGACGTGTTGGATCCCCAACTCCCGGGACCCCAGAATGAACTTTATTTGGAGATAGAGTCTTTACAGAGGTAATCAAGGTAAAATGAGGTCATCAAGATGACTCAAATCCAATATGACTGATGTCCTTATAAGAAGGGGAAATTTGGACACAGGTAGGCACATAGGAAGATAGTGAAGACCCAGGGAGATGAGCATCTGCAAGCCAAGGAGAGAGGCCTGGGACAGATCCTTCCCTCACAGCCTTAAAAGAACCAACCCTGCCCACACCTTGATCTCAGACTTCCCACCTCCAGAACTGAGAGACAATAAATTTCTATTGTCTAAGCCGCCAGATCTGGTACTTTTTTACCACAATTTTTCTTTGTTATTGAACTAATACAAATGTCATCTCCAAAACCCTCAATTACTTCCATTAACCAGAATGATTTTTCTGTCTTATGTTTTTAGGAGGAAAAAGAAGTCATACGAAAACAAGTCAATATCATTGATTGAGTCTTCTGTATTATTATACTTAGTGCTTATTCTACCAGGCACGTTCTGAGCACTATATAAATATGAAGTCATGATTTCCACAGGGTGCCTCTATGAGTCAGGGGTGATTATCATCATCTCTAGTCTGTGGATGAGGAAGTTGAAGCCTAGAGGGGCCAAGGGACTTGCTCAAGGTCACAGAGATGGGATGTACACCCAGCAGCACCCCAGCATCAAAGGCCTTGACCACATGGCTACCCTGCCTGTCTTAAACTCCCATCCTTCTGGCCAGTAACTTTGCTGTGGTCTGACAGCTCCCGTCCTGTCCCACACAGTTCTCAACATTCAGCTTGGGGATTTGGGGAAACTACAAGACCCCACCCCGTGTCACTCAAACAAAAGCCCCCCAGGGGAAGAGCATTTAATTCAATCAAACAGTTCTGTTAAATTGACAGCATCTGGGTTTCAAAGTGAACGTAGTATCAACAACACCCAATGTTGAGCAGAGCTTGTCTTTGCCCCTTTTCCCCAGCATCATGGGAGGGCAACATCACAGCCAGTCAGGAAGCTGAGACCCCAGGTCTGCTCCCTGCCTACTCACAAATTCCAGGGTGGACAGAGAAGTGGGAACAGCTTCTGTTAGGAGGCAGAACAGGGCTGCACTCCCCATGTCCACTCCTCTTGTCCTGAACCCTGACCCATACCTAGCCAGGTGGTCTGGGGGTTTTCCACCCCCTGCAGCTAGTGAGGCAGCTGAGTGAGGCTGGGGGGCTGCTCATCAACGTCAAAACAAACGGTGCACATCTAATTTGCTTGCAGTCACGCCCAGATCAAAGACCATCCTCCCCTCCAGATAAATGACTGAAGGAATGGTGCAGCATCCCTGGGAGTCAAACGTGCAGAACCTGGGGTTTCTGGATGAACAACAAACTGTGGACTAACTCGCCGTAAGCATTCCTCCTTGGCCCTTCTCTGGGAGCTTATACCACAGGGCACTAAGGGGCTTCCATTCATTAAAATTAAGTTCTCAGCCACAATGAAAAGGGGGTTGCTGATGGAAAGTAGAAATGCTTGTTACATAGGCAGGCATGCAGAATATTATGGAAGCTTGAGCCAGGTGAGAAGTGATGCCATAGGGCAGAAAGAAGCTGGCCCAGGGTCAGGAATGCCCCTCCATGGGAGCTGTCTGTGGCCACTGGACAAAGCAGGGTCTTCTCCACCGAAGATGAATTCCAGTCCAATGGAAAACCTGACTTCTCTCAACCAACTCTTGGCAGAGGGTTTGTAAACCTGGCAGTTGGACTCAGTGCTTCTCAGACTTGAGTGTATCAGTATCACCTGGGGGATTTCTGGTCCCCATCCCACAGTGTCTGGTTCAGCATTTGCTAAGGAGAACCCGGGTGATGCTGATGCTCTGAGCCAAGCGCCCCACTTTGATAACCACTGGTTTGGGTAGAAGTGGCAGAAGAGAGAGGAGGTGGGCACACTATCACCTCAGCAGCAGGTTGAGGACACCTGAGAGGGCATGTGAGGCAAGGTGTGCATTGCTTGGAGGCAGATGACCTTTCTGACTCATTGGTTGGTGGCCCCTCCTGCCACATGGTGAGCCCCATCTTTCCACCTCCTCATGCAGCTGTTCAACTGATGCCCAGCACGTTTACTGGCTGCACACCTTGGGTCCAGTTCCTGACCTCTCCGAGCCTCTGTGTTTACATCTAACATCAACAAAATAACACCTGTGAAATACTCAGCCCTGTGCCTGGCACATAGGAAACCCTAATACATTTTAGAGTCATTATTATGATCAGTGATCAACTATTAATGAACAATGACAACACATACCAACTGCTGAAGCTACAGGTGCACTCAGCCATCTTTTGACCCCAAACCACCATCTGCTTTATCCAAAAAGCAGACATACTTCCAGAGACCAGTGGATGAACATGATAGCACATCTCCATCGGCTTCACAGAGCTCTGCCCTGCAATGAAGTTTCCAGAGACATGTTTCATTATAAAAGCAGGAAGCCCTGTTTTGACCCAGGGATCGTCAGGCTACCACCAAAAATCTCTACTCTCTGACATTGCCTATACCCACAGCCACCTGGGATTCTAAGACTTATTTACTTGAGCAGGAGGTAGAGAAAGATATATGAAACTATAGGGACAGT
The DNA here is from genome assembly GCF_964341445.2 of Mesoplodon mirus. NCBI lineage: Eukaryota > Metazoa > Chordata > Mammalia > Artiodactyla > Ziphiidae > Mesoplodon > Mesoplodon mirus. The sequence continues at coordinate 141,918,750 of NC_138982.1, read as the reverse complement.
ATTTACAAGCCCTTTCCCCCCTCACTACTTGCTATGCGTTGAATTGTATTCCTATATTGAAGTCCTAGCTTCCAGTACCTCACCGTGTGCCCTTATTTGGAAATAGGGTCTTGCAGATGTAACTAGTTAAGATGAGGTCATATTAGAGTAGGGTGGCCCCTCTTCCAATATGACTGGTGTCCTTATAAAAAAGGGAAATTTGGACACAGACATGTACACAGGAAAGATGAAGGTGGGATCAGACCTATAGATCACTGCCTTAAACTAAAACACTAGCCAAAGGAATGGAAGTTCTACAACAATATTTAAGAGTCAAAATAGGAGGAATTGGGTGATTGAGCACTTGAGAGGTGAAGAAGAGAGAAAAATTAGGATGACCTACAAGTTTATTGAAAGAATGATGCCTCCATAAAATGATATATCAGTAGGAGGAGTAGGAGGATTTTTAGCAAGGGAACGTTTGTGTCTGGCCATATTTGTTTGAGGTGTCCAGATGCCTCTAGGTCCAGGAGGCAACTGTGCCTCAGAGTTTGAAGGTAAAGAGAGAAGTCCAGGCTGGAGATGGAGTCTGAGCGTCAACAGCAAATAGACTGCATTTGAAGACCTATGAATGGATAGGATCTTCCAGGAGAAGTACATAAACTGAAAATAGAAGAGGGATTACTTTCATAGGGTGACTGGAAAAGAAAGATCAGAGAGCAAAGGAGAGAAGAACAGTAAATGAGATACTAGGGGAACCAGGAGAGTTGAGCATCCCAATAGCCAAGAGAGTTTCCAAAAAAAGGAGCAAGAAGAGGGTGAAAGCCAACAAATAGGCTGAGAAGGGAATTGGAGGGACACAGACACCTGTGGACCACCAGAAACCCTGCCTTCAGACAAGAGGAGATTCAGAGCCAGAGGGTGTGGGTTGAGACCCCTGTATGGAGTGACTACAATATTTGGAGGAGTCCAAGTATTATGGGAATGGTAGGTTTTTATTTCCCATCTAATTGAAAAATGTGTCATTTTTAAAGATAACATCAGCTTGGATCCTGATTCATGTTTCAAAATCTCCATAAACGATTTGAGGAGCTTGTTATTGTTCTAGCAAGTTTCCAACAGTGACTTGTCTGTGGGGGGATGAGGCACCGACCAGCCCCAGTCCTTTTTTCTCTATGGCTTTTCTTATGGTTAGGGGGAGGGTCAATGTTACAGTGAGGTCAAGAAACACATTTTGATGGAAATTTTAATGGGGGAGGGGTGGGTAGAAATTGAGTACAGAGGGATGGGCATCAAGGAAGCATGTTTTTTAAGGTTCAGGAGCCCTGATCTTGAAAACAAACCCCTGGAACTCAGAAATGGGGGAAAGATTGAAGGTGAACTGGGCTGGGGGAGATAGCAGGAAATGTCCATATGTTACTGAGTCCAAGCTCACTCTGCCCACCACACAGCAGGCCAATACATTGGGAGACGAGGTGTTGAGGCAAGGAATAGCGACTTTATTCGGAAAGCTGGGCATCCGAGACGATGGCGGACTAGTGGCCTAGAGTACCATCGTATTGGCGTCTGGAAGCTAGTTTCTTCTATAGAACAGAGAAGGGGAGGAGGTGAGGAAGTAAAGTAAAAAGGTCATACGTCTTGCAGAGCATCTCCTGGTTTAGCCAGCAGCATCAGGGAGGGGCTGTGTTCATTTCTTCTTTCTTGCAGCCATTCACAGACGGGCAGGGTCAGAATATTTCCCTGTGAGCTGAACAAAGGCACTTTAGTTTAACTTTTAGACAGGGGGGCAGTCTTCCCTGAGGGAGGCCATTAGGTAGGCATACAGCTCTAGACAGCATCTTTTAGTGATTACAGTAACAGAAAGCAATGGAGAGCAAAGGTTAAAGTAGAAGCAATGGATCCAACATGGAGTCAGATTTTGTTCTTCCCTGTTACACATAGAATAGGCTGTACCGTGACTCCCAGCACATGCTAGGAATATCAGTCTTTTGTTTGATGGCTGCTGGACCACAGTGGGTCAATCTGAAATATCTAGATACATTAACAAATCACTGAATGCAGAGGATGCTGTGTGTGTCCCCCAATCCCTCTTCAAGACCAAAGCTGTGGCTCACAGCTGAGACACTCTCCAGGACTGGCCCTAGGTGGGGAGGGAATGGCCCCAACCATGATGATGCTCCCTTCCTGTGTCAGCTGGCCTCTAAGAGCTGGTCACTGCTCACCCTTAGCTTTGACTTGGGAGGGACTCTTAGGGCATCCCAGTTTCAGAGCCACCCCCAGCTGAAACCTCTCTTGCAATTTCATCTCAGCTCAACAGCTCCCTCTGCCCCAGTCTGCTCCCTCCTCCCTTATAGGAACCATTCCCCAGAACACGCCCTAGTGAGCCTCCTGCCCTGCATGTCATCATCAGACCTGCTGGCTGGGGAGTTTCTCAGATGCTAATTTATAACATTCCCAATGGGAAGACAGCAGATTGGTGAACTGGAATAGAATGAGATCACGACATTCATTTTAGGACATTTTTTAAATTCAGATATAGAAAAGAATGGAGAACGTGATGCTAATTTCTGAGGGAACTTTTGAAGAAGGAAAGCCTGTGTTAGCAGCTTGGATGAGCAAGTTATCAGTTATGAAATGCTTATCAGCTCAGAAAGCCTTTGGTGTGCCAGCTCTGTGCTAGGTGCTGGGGGGAGGGGGACGTGTAGCATGATTGGTTCAGGGGGCTTGTCCTCCAGGAGTTCACATTAGGCATCACTGTCAGAGAAATTTGGAGGTCAGTTCAAAATTCTAATGCCTTCTGCTTATCCTGAAGACATTTCCAGCCTGTCTTGATGCTTCCATGGAGGAATGCTCTGTAGTCATCTTGTGATTTCCTCTGCAGAGACTTAGCAATGAACTTACAAGTTGGCCACCCATGGTTTTGTTATCAACCCAGGTTCTCAGATTTTTTAATCAACAGAAAATGATAAGAGGCCAGATAAGAAATTCAGGCAAGGCTTTATTGGGACTCCTGCTGTACCACAAGGGAGTGAAAACAAGTAAGATTTCCTTTGCTCACTCCCTGAAGGGGGAGCGAGCTGGTCCCTAAAATGGGGTAGGGGTAGGAGCGGATCAGTGAGTTGGACTGGAGGGGTGGCTTAGGGGGCCTGCCCACCCCCTTGGTGGTGTGTGTGCAGGGATCATGCGCAGGACCCTGCTTTTTTTCCGCAACACCTCAGAAGTGGCAGTTGGGTTTCTGGTCTTTTTGTATCTTGTTGTTCATAATTTGCCCCCACTGTGCATGCACACAGGTATTTTTAGTCCCTTATAGTTTCTTTGTATCTGTTGCTCAAGGAGACATTTGTCCAGGTGCAAACACTTCAGCCAAGGTCCCCAGGTCCCAGGTCCCAGCCTGTCTCAGTTTGTCAACACGGGAAGACCCTACATCCACCAGAAGCAACACAAGTGTCCACTCTGTGGTGGGGGGCAGTGGGTGTTTATTGTACATGTGGAAATGGACCAGGAAACAGGGGAGTTGCTTTCTCATCCTGGCTCAGCCTCTGAGGAGCTGTGTCACCCCTGGCTGGAATGGACATTTAACCGACTTTGGACTTCATTTTTCTGGCTTGTAACATGAGGGTTTTGGACTAGCAAATCTCTACTTTCCTTACCAGTTCTACAAGATTCATATATTTGGAGTTTCAGCTGTAAAGGTATGGTAGGTGCCCCAGTCAGTCCCCCAGAGCCCCCAGTTGCTGGGAGTGTTGGTGGCTGAAGGGTCTCGGAGGTGTCCAGCTGATGTATGCCCTCTCCCCAGCAGTCTCGCCCCTCCCTGGGACAGCACACACCCAGTGACAGGTCAATACAAGGCAGTGTGAGCTCAATACCCTCCCCAGGGCTCTCTGAGATCGAGGAGTCTCCCCCGCCCCCTCTCCCCACCCATAGAAAATGCCTCTCAAAAGCAAACTGCAGTGCTGCAGTGATTAGAGTTCAAGGGATGCACTGAGCCAGTCACTGCCTGAACTTGGGGGTAAGGAAGATGGACCGCCACATTCCACAGAGGCGTGGTCTGTCCACAGGACGCCCAGCCCCTCTGCACCCCTTTCTCTCCTTCTTCTCCCTCCTAGGCAATCTTTTCTTCCCTCAGTGGGTTCCAGGGTCCAAGGTTCAGAGACTTGGAGAGTTTCAGCTCTCAGATAGGAGTTCCCCGACCTTCCATGGGTGCCAACATCCCTGAGTATTTCTTTCCCACCCCCACCCACACACCCAACCATGTGGTCACCTCTTGAAAGATGTGGCAGCTGAAAAAGTGATCACCTTCCAAGCAGAGATGCCAGCAAACATCCCGGGTCAGACACCTGAGAGTTCAGGGGAGACAGCCTTGGAGATCTCAGGAACCTGTACCTCTCCCATCACAGGCACTGGAGGAAAAGCTGGGTGGGACCCGATTTGTGTGTTGGAGGAGACTGAGTTTTCCACACCTAATTACAATGTGAGAGACAAGGCACCAGCTGTGAGGCTCTGGGGACAGTTGGAAGGAGAGCGTTCTGAGTGGGATGATTCAGGAGGCTTCCTCTGGGGGGAACGGGATTGAGTCAACAGAGATTCCAGACAGAGGAATTAGATGGGCAACTCAGATGAGGAACCAGTGTGGAAAAGGCTCAGAGGGGGAAAGTGCAGTGTGTGTGTCTGGGTGGTGTGTGTGGGTGGTGTGTGTAGAAGCCAGTCAGAGCTTTGGCTGGAAAGGTCAGAGTGACCTTGATCATGGAGTAACAGGGCTTCTGCTAAAGGCTGGGATTGTATCTTAGGGGCCACAGAAGTGTCTGAGCAGAGGAATGCAATCCAATCAATTGGATCCATGCTCCTGAGAGACAAAATGCCAGCCGGTGGTGGATGGATGGGGTGGGGGGTGGGGGGGCGGGAGGCCAGTGTGATGATAATCTTGTCTGAGGTAGGGAGAGCCTAACTCAGACGTGGTATTTGGGGGTCGATTGGAGGAGAGGCTATAAGAGACAATGGGGAGGCAGGGTACCCCAAAATCAAAAGAAACACAATCCATGACAGGGTAAAGGAGGGACAGAGAGGGTTCTGGAGGATCGGCTGGGTTTGAGTGATTTGATACCATTGCCAGGTGGAGAACATGGGATTAGAGTGGGGATCTTAACTTTAGGGAGTGGAGGAGGCAGAAGAGCCCTGGGATTAAAAGCCTGCATTTTGGCGACTGGAGCTGAACCTGACCTCTATATCCATTAGCTATAACCTTGGCTACTTCCAGTCTCACTGTTGTTCCAGTTCTTCATATGCAAAAACGGGAGACACTCAAGGATGTACCTTGAAGACCACTGCCATCATCACGCAGCATCATTCAAGGCCAAGCCCTTGAACAATGCCTGGCCCAGGTATGTGCTCACCAAGTGCAGGCTCTTCTCTGAGGGAAGGGGTCCCAGGCACCACTTTACAAATCTGGTGAAATCTATGTATCCTCTCCTCAGAAAATGCACATGGACCTCCAGTAGCCATCCCTGGACTCCAAAAGTGCCCATGGATCTGGGCTAAAAAGGCCCAGGCTCCATGGAGGTGTCCTATAGGCATTTGGAAATAGGGATCTGGAATTCCAGAGACTAGTCAGGGCCAGAGAAGAGCATCTGGGAGTCAGCAGCATATTTTTGTACACACTTGTGAGCATCAGAGACAACGTCAGGGAACAGGAAATATCCTGAGCTGGGCAGGAACTCAGAAGGAGGAATTCCCTCCACTGGCAGGGAAAGGGGCCAGGGGGCAGTCAGCAAAGTGAAGAAGATGAAGCCCCCAAAAGCAGGGAACTGCACACAGCCATGGACCACCCAAATTTTAGTCATTGCTAAGTCATGTCAGGAATGCAAACCAACACAATGAAAGCTCATAAAGCAACCATTTCAAATTTCACTGAACTATGCTGTACCATCAAATTCTTCTGTCTTATTTAGACTCTAAATATTTTTTCTACCTTATTTCTCCAGCTGTTCAATTTAAATTTGTCCCTTTGTGTCTTCTCTAAAGATTGTATTTCCCAAACCATGGTACATATTTAGAAATAAGATTATTTTTATGTTTTACAAATCTATTTATGAGAAGTTTTACAAGCATACTAAAATAGCATTTAGTTATGTACTTTTAGCAAATTGACTTTATTGAAAAGAACAAAATGACATGAAACCATGGGGATTCTGGAAGATCCCATACATGAAAATTCCCTCCCATCTGATCCTCAGATTTGGAGGATTCTAGCGGCTGCAGTTGATGGGCGGAGACCAATAGCCGAATACATTATGTTTTCTGCCTCCCTTTTGGCCTCAGTTTCAGAGAACAAAGTGGGAAGAAGGAGGAAAGGACAGAGGGAGAGAGGAAGGAAGGAAGGAAGGAAGGAAGGAGGGAAGAAGGGAGGGAGGGAAGGAGGGAAAGAAGGAAGGGAGGGAGGGAGGGAAGAAGGAAGGGGGGAAGGAAGGAGGAGGGAGGGAAGAGAGGGAAGGAGGGAGGGAGGGGAGGAGGGAGGGGGAGGGAGGGAGGAAGGAGGGAGGGAAGGAGGGAGGGAGGGAGGGAAGGAAGGAGGGAGGGAAGAGAGGGAGGGGGGAAGGAGGGAGGCGGGAACGAGGGAGGAGGGAGGGAAGAGAGGGAGGGAGGGAGGGAGGGGAGGAGGGAGGGGGGAGAGAGGAAGAGGGGAGGAGGGGAGGAAGGGAGGGAGGGAGGGAGGGAGGGAAGAGAGGGAGGGGGGAAGGAGGGAGGTGGGAACGAGGGAGGAGGGAGGGAAGAGGGGGGAGGGAGGGTGGGAGGGGAGGAGGGAGGGGGAGAGAGGAAGAGGGGAGGAGGGGAGGTGGGAGGGAGGTGG